>NW_023270447.1:55683590-56240818 GCF_011800145.1 Mirounga leonina
TCTCTCTCTCTCTCTCTCTCTTTCTTTCATTTGTTTCTATTTCTTCATATGTCTGGTAAATCTGGTTGATGCAGGATATTGTATTTTAAAATGTTGATGCTTTTATTGATACTATTTTTCTCTGAAAGGATTCGGTTTTCTTCTGTCTGGCAGATAATTTTTGGAAAGGTTATCTCTGTATAGTCAAGGCTGAATTTCAGGTATATAAATTCAGGTATGTTTCACTTACCCTTACTCCAAGGGCGTAGGCATTCTCGTATCTCAAATAGTGTGGAGTGTTTACTAAGATTTTCTTACTTGGTGGGCCCTGAACTCCAAACTGTTTTTCTGCAGTACTGTTAGACTGTTAAAATCTTCACTTAGCATCTTAACCTCCTTGATGCTGCTTTTTACTTGGTTTATTAGCAACTTACCCTGTTTATGAGCAGCTTAACATTTTGCAAATGACTTGAAGGGAAATTACACACAGAATTTTGATCTCACTTTTCTATGATTTCTTTAGTTCCTAACTGCCTTGGCAGCCCTGAAAGGCAATCTGTATTTTGCCAAGCTCATATTCACTAGATTCAGCAAATGCTCTCTTAAGGAGCATTTAAAAGGTGTTTTATATAGTAAGGGCAGTTGAGACACCTACCATCTTACAATATCTCTAGTGTTTTTGCATAGCACATATTTCTTTTTTGAGATACATCTCCCTAGGCCCACTGATGGGAATTGGCAGTCTTTATTTGAAATATGACAATGTAAAATAGAAAAAAAGCATAGACTTTGGAGTTAGACAAAATCAGACTTGGGTTCCATTCATCCATCTCCACAACAAAAGGTATATCATCTTTAGAAAGTATGTTAGAGAGTCTGACTTCATTTTTGACATTTGACTGCTAAGACTTTTCAAGTCCCCCACCTTCCCATTTGCCCCACATTTGGGCAAGCTGATAAGGAAGCACGGGTGGACCATCCTTTAGCACTGGCAGGAAGTTCAAATCACACAAGCTCTAGTTGTGCACTTGAGAATCCTCACCCTGGCCGTAGCCCCTAACCAGCCTAAAATTTCAAGAAAGCCTCCTTTCCTGTTCTCTCAAGCTAATTTCAGACCAGTTTGGGACACTATTCTGCCCTTGCCAGAAATCCTCATTATGTGAGTAATAAACCTTTTATTCACTGAGTACTACTCAGTGATGTGGCATCATCATTCTCAACATCCTAACCAAATCTGGGTGAGAGAGTCCAACCCATCTCTGAAGGATGAGCAAATAGAATTGTTTGATCTCTTTTTCTTCTTATTACTTTCTTAAGTTATAAAATGAAAAACAAGATTTACCTGTAAGATTTTTTTAAGTATTAGAAATAATATACAATACAAAAGTACCTAACCATTTCTTTGGAATTTAGTATTCAGCACATTATATATAAAATAATCTTTTTATGCCAAACAGATCATAGACTATCTTCCACTCTATCCCTGGCCCTTTATTAATTTTTCATAGTTCTTATTACTACCTCATATTGCATGATACATTTATTTATTTACTTGTGTGTTACTTGTTCACCTGTGTATCCCCAACACATAAAATAGCTTCGGGCACATAGACAGAGACCAGTGAATGTTTTTTGAAAGAGTAAAGGAGTTAATCAGATATGTATAGAATCTAGAATTTCCCTTTTTGCTCTTGACCTCACTTAACTGTTTTACTTTGTCCAAACTCCTCAGTCCATGACTCTGGACTTTAGTCAGTTATCTCTATTTTTAGAAGTGGACAAATAAAAGATCAGAGAAAGGAATTAATCTTCTTAAGGTCAAATAAACCAGGAAGAGAAGACAGGTCTGCTTTCTCCCAGGCCAACTTTCTTCCCACTCTAGCTTCTCCTTTAACCCACCCAAAGATAGGCATTCTCCTGTAGGGCTTTCTTTGTTTCCAAAATCCACTGAATCATGTTCAATAAAGCAAACACTACTTTTTAGTAGAAGTCAACCTGTTCCTAATTGATTTTTCTCATTTTTCAACAGATTTGTAATTGTTAATTTACTTGCCAAGTGGAAAGCGGCACCTAGGTTTGTCATTCTAACCCTTGGAGTAATTTAACTCTACCTTGTAAGACAGGTCCCTATGCTTGTATTATTCTCTGTTGGCATTGTCTTTTCAATCAATCAGTCATGAAAAATTCATGCCCACGGTAATGCCCTAGTGAACCACTCTGAGAAAAATATGATTATCTTTAAACAAAGGGGAGATCTTAGTGTTCTCTGAAATTCATTGGAGAGAGCAGCCTTTAATAAACATTTTATCTGCTGTTTGCAATCCACAAGATACTCCCAGTTTTTCCTTTTAAAATTGATCTCTTCAAATTCCAAGGTTTCCAAAACTGCTATAAGCTGAAGCTCCATTAATGTGGATTCTAATAATTTGAAGTTTGTAAAAGCTCAACCTGAGCCTTTCATGAGTGATGAAAAATGTGTTAGGTAAACAAAGCAGGGTAATCATGTCAAAATAATTAGGATATTGTTGCATCAACTTTTCAAAACATGTTTATTTCATGTTGCAAATTATAAAATATTTTGATTTGTTTATTGACTATCCCTTAATTGTGGAGAATGACTGATTCCTTCCTCAAATGGACTGAATTTTGATTTGTTTACTGACTATCCCTTAATTGTGGAGAATAACTGATTCCTTCCTCAAATGGACTGAATCTAAACCCTGGTTCCTGAACCCTTATGTTGGTTCTAGCCCTGACACCGACCATAAAATGGACCATGGGCCTGGGTGTGGCCCTGAGGTTAGCTGGAGACTGAACCTAGACATTTATTTTATTAGTGACTCCTAAACAGTTGTCATTGGCCTCAGGGGAACTAGATGAGGGAATTTGCTTGGCTTAGTATAACCCTTTTTCCTGCTGGCAAACAAATTCAAGCACCTGATCTGATATCAGCAAGTGACATGGTTTCTGTCCTGGAGAGCAGTACCATAAAGTCATGCTGTAGAACATCCCATAATTCCCAAAGCTTTGGGAAAAGGAAAGTTCTTTCTAAGCAAATGCTTCTCTCTCTCTCTCTCTCTCTTAGAAGTACAGCTTTACAGTTTGCCATCCATCAAAAATTTTTTATAAAAAAATGTCTTCAGAAGCAAATTGAAAGCATGGATCTTTCTTGTATTGCCTTTTAATTTGCAACATGATTCTAAATGGAATGAGAGGAGTTTGTTACTTCTTTTTTAGCCCAGGTTGTCCAGAACTGAAAAAAGGGGCAAAGTATGGACTAATATATAGAACTCCAGCTTTTGAGTCAAATAAACCTGATTTTGAATTCTTGTTTTACCACTTGTCAGCACTGTGACTTTGGGCAAGTTATTTAAAGTCTGTGACAGCTCTAATTTCCTCATCTATAAAGTGGGAATTTAAAACTTTCCTCACATTGTTGTGATTATTAAATGAGATTTTACAGGTAATGTGCCCAGCACATAATAAGTATTTAATAAAAATAGAACGATAGAAACCTATATCTTAGAGCTGAAATATCCCTCAGAAGAGCATTTGCTTTAGCTATCTAGCTGAGGATCGAACCTTCTAACAGGTAAACTATTACTCTGATTTTATGGATGGATCACCTGTGGTAAAATAACCCACTAAAGTTTACAAAGATATTGAGTGGTGGAGGCAAGATTTGAACCCTGGTTGCTGCCTCCTAAGACTAAAATCTTGTCCAAACTTCTCATTTTACAGATAGGAGAAGGAAACTGGCATTGCTTTATAACATATCCATGTTTTTACCTCCCACGAACTCAGACAATTTGTAAAATTCTCAAGGGTAGGAACTGATCTTTTCCCCATTACTTAAACTTGAAGAGCAAAAATCTTGAGAAAAATTGGCCAAGAATATATATTAGTATGACCAAGTTTAAGTGGTATTTTAAAAATAGGTGGACTTAATATTTAAGGGAGAATAAACTTATATCCAAAATACTATAGATAATAAAGAAAAAACAAACAAGTCAATTTAATACCAAATAGTGTGATTATGAACTACAATATGAAGTAAATGACCTTTTTTTACTTTTTACTTTTATATTCATTCCCTTCTTAAAAATTTTTTTCTCAACTTTACTGAGATATAACTGACATATAACATTGCTTAAATTAGAGATGTACAAGTTGTTGCTTCAATATATATTACAAAATGATTATCACCATAGTTTTAGCTAGCACCTCTATCACATTATATAATTACCATTTCTTTTTTGTGGTGAGGACATTTAATATCTACTCTTTTAGCAACTTTAAAGTATATAATATGGTAATATTAACTACAGTCACCATGCTGTTCATTAGATCCCCAGAACTTATTTATCTTATAGCTGGAAGTTTATACTTTGACCAACATTTCCCCTTTCCATCCCATATCCCAACCATTTGTAAATACCATTCTAGTCACTGGCTTCTATGAGTTGGGCTTCTCTATATTCTACATATAAGTGATTTCTTTCCTTTCTTTTTAATGTTTCCTTTCTTTGGCTTTCTTTTTTTGCTTTTCTGTTTTTTCCCCTATAGTTTTGATCACTGAAGCATGACATAGTGTATTATTTGGCTATTGCTAAATTACAAAGCACTCCAAAATTCAGTGGTTTAAAACAATAAGCATTTATTACTACTCAAGAGTCCATGGGTCAGCTGTGTGGTTCTTCTGTATTGGTGGTCAGCTCTGGATCAGGTAGATAATCTGCTGAGTTTGATTGGGTTCTCTCATATTTTTCCAAATCAGCTGGCTGTAGGCTGTTCTAGCTTCAGCTAGAACAAATGGTCTCTATTCAGTGTGGTCTCATCCTCTGTAAGCCTACCCTGGAGTTGATCAACTACTGGTGGTAGGATTTCAAGAGAGAATATGGAACTACACAAGACTTTTTGAAGTCTTGGCTCATTCTATCAGTTCCTAAGGCCAAGGTCAATCCAGATTTAAGAGGCTCACCTCTTGATAAAGAAGCAGCAAAATCATAGTGTAGAGATGGATACAGGGTGGAAAGACAAATTGTGAAAAATTTTGCAGTCTATCTACCACATTTGTAAGAAAATAGACAAACATTAAATATCTCATCAAGGAAATGTTGTGCCAACATTAAATAAGGTAACTGAACATAATAAAATAAATAAATAAATAAGGTGACCCAAGATTGAAATCATTCCCATATAAACAAGTAGAGTATAATCTTAACAGAGACCAGAAGTGGTTAGCCCTGTGGGACCACCCAGGGGTGGTAAATCCATCTCAAGGGAGGTACTGAATGAATAAAAAAAGGAGGAGATTTTGTTTACCTAAGTATGGAAACCTCTCCATTCCTGTTTGAGAATTCAGAGACCCTGAAAAAATAAAAAAACAAACAAAAACCTTTGACTTTTTCTTATGCTCATTTAATCAGTCAAATGTGTGTGTACACCTATTGCCCCACCTGTCCTATTAACTTTTTAGTACCTCTGAGCAGGGGAAACATGGAGTGGGTAAATATAGCGATTCACTCTCTTGGCACATTGTAGGTTGGCTTAAGATTGGGGCCATCCAGGCAGTTGGTACTCTATTCATTCTCCCTGACTTTCCATCACCTTGGGAGGAGAACAGGAAGTCAATTTTGTGTTGCTCTTTCTAAAACATAGGTCTGAACCTTTCACACCTACACTTAAAACTCAATAGCCCGTTCATACTGTTTTTACAAAAGTTAACATTTCTTAATGTCTTGTATACCTTTTAATGTCACAGTCTCATCTCTTACCCCACCCTGCCCCAGAATTTTTTGCTCCAGCCACAGGAAACATCTTATAATTCCACAAAACACTCAACCTTTATTCTCTTTGCTTCCTCTGACTCTGGAATGCCTTCCATGCTTTCCTTCCTGCCCAACCAATCTTTATTCATCAATAAAGTTTCAGCTTTCTTTCTACTAGGCTGGCTAGAGACACCACCTCAGCATTTTATTCATGTGTGTGTGTTACATGTTAATTTCCCTCAGTAAGTAGTTCCCTAAGGGCTAAGGGCCAAATTTTATTTATTCCTATAATCCAAGCACATAGCAGATTAAGAGTTCTATAACTTTATTAAATGAAACAATTAAATGAATATTTCTTGAATGAATGAATGAATGAATGAATGAATGAATGAATGAAATTGAGAACAAAATTCTGTAGGAAATCCTGTCAGATTAAGGAAAAGAGAGGCATTTTTTATCTGTATATTGTTGGATATTCTGAGTTATGGGGAGAAGAGAGTCTCTCTGAAAGATCTTATTTTTCTTGTCATGTTGTTAATGTCTTTGTTTGATATGCTAAACTTCCCTTGATAAGAATGTTTTGCTCCATTCCCCTTCTACTTCTTTTGGCTGCCTTCTCAAGCTTACAGTGAGGAGGAAGAATTTTTTAATGTGCAACCAGTAAACCATTTCTTTATTATCTCTATCAGACTGCACTGTGTGAAGATTTTGACAATTTCCAGTTAACAAGACAGAGGGGCAGCTGATTAACAAACTTTGTTGGTTCCTTGTGACTCCTCAACATCAGCTTACAATAGATAAGGATTCATTTTTCACATAGTGATTATCTATATGCCAGACTCCATGCTTTTGATATATCAGGTCCAGGATTTCTTGGCATTCTTTCAGGAAGTTGGGTGGTATCCTGTAGATTCTTCAGGGGCAGGAGGCTTAACTTAATCGTATATACACCCACACACATATATGTGTAGATGAATATACGTGTGTGTGTGCATATGTATATATACATGTACGGATACATACACACATGTGTATAGTCTTTTATTGCTTCCCAATCATATTGTCTTGGCAATTATATTTAACCCCAACAACAACTCTTATCAGCTAGGTATGAGTTTCCTCTTTGTAGATGAGGCAAACAAGGCTCAGAAAGATAATAAAACATGGTCAAAGTTATACAGGGACTAGTAGGTGTGGAACTCCAACATTTCTTTCCACAATGCTGGGAATCAGATTTGGTTCAGAGTAGGCAATATAAAAATAGGGACTATGAAGGAAAGTAGCTGATTGTTTGAAAAAATAGAGACATATATTTTACTCTCAACTCAGTGCCATATTACCTATATAACATTTTATATGTTGTGACACCTCGGCAAATTCACCCTAAACTCCTGTGCAGTTCAACCCAAGTCACAATAACCTGGCTACATGGGAGCACATGGACTGGAACACAGACATACTCTAAGCAGCTTTCTCCCATTGTGTTATATATCTCTGGATATTATCCGAATAGGTTAGTAACAAGTGGTTGTCTCAAAAGGAGTTACTGACATCATTCATATATAAACTACTCATACCTAATTTAAGGATTCCAATTCATTTTTTAATTTAAATATAACCATTAGTAGAATAAAACTAGGACAAATGATTCGCAAATAACTAACAAAAGAAGGAAAAGCATAAAGAAAGATTTCATGGAATTGTTGTGAAATACAGCATTTAAAAAATGTAAGAAAGCATGAACAAAACGAATTGTGAAATAAAATAACCAGTTAGGGCGCCTGGGTGGCTCAGTTGGTTAAGCGACTGCCTTCGGCTCAGGTCATGATCCTGGAGTCCCAGGAACGAGTCCCACATCAGGCTCCCTGCTCAGCAGGGAGTCTGCTTCTCCCTCTGACCCTCCTCCCTCTCATGCTCTCTGTCTCTCATTCTCTCTCTTGCAAATTAATAAAAAATAAATAAATAAAATAAAATAACCAATTAGAGACAAAAAAGTTCACAGGTGTGATGCCATAAAAAATAACAAAAGAAGAACATTAACTAGAGATTTGCCCTAATATAGTTGAAACATATCATAAAACTACACTTATCAAAACAATGGCTATTTGTCACTAGAATAAACACACAAATCAGTGAAAGAGAAATGGAAGTTCAGACATAAACCCAAGCATATAAAAGCTTATTATACAGAAAAAATGACATTTGAAATTAAGAAGGAAAGGGATAACTTATTTAGTAAGATGTTAGAAGAACTTGTTAACCATCTGGAAAAAAATGTGGGATGGTTCTTTGTATTTTACACTACAATTTCTAATGAATTAAAGGTATTTAAAGTGTTTAAACTTTTAAATTCGGTAAATTTTCTACTACACATAAAATAATACAAAAAGACTTCAGGATCCACCACTAAGATTAAGCAGATATGAACATTTGTCATTCTTTAGATTTTGCTCTCTTTTATTGATTTTGATAAATATAACATTATAGGTAGAGTTAAACACCTCTCCTTCCCTCTTCCTTTCTCCCAAAAGCAACAATAGGCATGAAATTAATGGGTATTGTTCCCATGTATGATTTTGTGCTTTTATTTTATATGTATATAGTACATTAAAATATACTATTGTTTTGTGTTTTAATGTGTGCCTTTGTCACTAAACAGTTCTGGGCGTTTATTTGTGTTGATGAATGTCACTCTAGTTCATTTTAAATGCTGAACAGTCTATTATATTAAGGAACCACAATTTATCCATTCTAATTCTGAGTTAAGTGGTTTTAGCTGCTTGTTTGGCTATTATAAATGAACAGTGCTACAGTGAACATCCTTGTATATATCTCCTTATGCAATATGCAAAATTTGTCTCAGGAGAACACTCAGAAGTGGAATTGCTGGATTATACATGATAGACATCTTTCTTTACCTCTTGTCAAGTTCTTCTCTAACAAGGCTATTCTATTTTACATCCTCACCAGCAATGTTCAAAATCACTATTTTATGCATAATTACCAATATTGGTATTTTTAGATTTACTAAATTTGCTGATGATTGAGAAATGTATTTAATTATTTTCTTAATTTTATTTTCTTGATTACCAATGGGGTTATAATCTTTTCATATATTTATAGACCTTTCATTTCTTCTTCTGTAATTTGTCTGGTTATATCTTGTGCCTATTTTCTATTGGATTGTTGTTCTTTCATATTTTTATTTATAGGAGTTCTTTATAAGTTGGTGTATTAATCCTTTTCCATTATAAGTGTTACATATACCTTCTTTAATCACTGGCTTGTTTTCTCATTGGTTTACTGTATATTTTGATATAGCTTTTTTGTAAAGCAGTCAAATATGTTTTCCTTCATGACTTATGTGTCTGGTGCTTTGTTTAAAAAAGGCTTTATATACCCTTAGTCCATAAAGTAATCCCCTGCATACCTTTTATTCCTTAATCCATTTGGAATTTATTTTTGTATTTGGTATGAAGCAGAAATCTAATGTGATTTGTTTTCCATATGGGTGACCCATTGGTCTAGCATCATTCATTGTTAGTTCAATTTTCCAATCTGATGAACAATGTAATCTTTGAGATATATATAGCGTCTGTTTCTAGACTCTGTGTTGTGTTCCATTGGTCTGTTTCTATAGATCTATAGCAATGTAAGTCATATTGTTTTAATTTTCATAACTTCATAGTAAGTCTTATTATGTGATAAGACTGTCTGCTATTTTTTGCCCTCTGTATTCCCATAGAATTTTTTAAATCAGCTTATGAATTTTTATGCTCACGCACGCACACACACACACACCCCTCTGCTGGGATTTTAGTAAATTACATTGTTTCTAATAATGAATCTTTAATTTTTAAATATGATATATTCCTCCATATATATATTATATATATAGTGTATGTATATATATATATAGTGTATGCATATATATATACATATATATCTTCTTTATCCATTCACCATTCAATGGACAGGTGGGTTCTTTCTATAGTTTGGTTGTTAATAATGTTACTATAAACATTAGGGTGCATCCCTTTGAATCAGTATTTTTGTATCCTTTGGGTAAATGCCTAGTAGTGCAATAGGGTAGTTCTATTTTTTTAACTTTTTGAGGAACTGCCATACTGTTTTCCACAGTGGCTGCACCAGTTTGTATTCCCACCAACAGTGTAAGAAAGTTACCCTTTCTCCTCATCCTCGCCAGCCAACACATGTTGTTTCATGTGATGCTAATTTTAGCCATTATGACTGGTGTGAGGTGATATCTCATTGTAGTTTTGATTTTGTGTTTCCCTGATGATGAGTGATTTGCAACTTTTCATGTGTCTGTTAGCTATCTGTATATCTTCTTTGGAAAAATGTCTATTTATGTCTTCTGCCCATTTCTTAACTGGGTTATTAGTTTTTTGGGTGTTGAATTTGTAAGATCTTTATAGATTTTGGATACTAACCCTTTATCAGATATTTGCAAATATCTTCTCCCCTCCATAGGTTGCCTTTTAGTTTTGTTGAATGTTTCCTATGCTGTGCAGAAGATTTTTGTTTTGCTGTAGTCCCGATAGTTTATTTTTGCTTTTGTTTTCTTTACTTCAGGAGACGTATCTAGTAAGAGGTTGCTGTGGCTGATGTCAGAAGGTTACTGCCTGTGTTCTCCTCTAGGATTTTGATGGTTTTGATGAAATTTTTGAAACATGTAAATTAATCAGTTTCCAATTTTTGTGATTACTGATATTTGGAATTATTTTTACTATCTTATTTTGGGTTTTCCATATACAATGCTTTTTCTTTGATTTTTATCCTCCCATCCTGTCTCACATTTAGGACTTTCATCCATTTTGAATTTATTTTTGTGTATGGTATAAGAAAATGGTCCAGTTTCATTCTTCTGCATGTTGCTGTCCAGTTTTCCCAACACCATTTGTTTTCTCCTTGTGCGTATCCCTGTTCCCTTCACTCTCTCTTCCCTTTCTCCACAACCAGGGCTCCCTCCCCTCCACAGCACCAGTGATCTGTTACTCCCCCATACTACATCTCTGCACTTCCTACCTTCCTTGAAGCAGCCTTTTCTCTCCCTCTCTCCCTCTAGTTGTGCAGTTTGTTATTTCAGTCATCAGGTCGATTTTCTGAGTATTCAGAATGCTTTGATAGTTACCTAGCTGTGTTTGAGGGATGAGGTAAGCCCAGAGTCCTCCTACTACACCACCATCTTAGCTCCCAAGCATGCTTTAAATCATCCCAAAGTTTCTCAGTTTTAAAATCCTCAGGGGAAGGTTTATGTGCATCCCCATTCATTGGTTCCAGGTAGTGGTATGCTGAAGTCAGCTGATACCAGCTCTCAGTGGTTGTCAAATTTTCAGGAACTTTGTGAGTTGTGTTGAATACAACCAGAATTAAAAATAAATACCATGTCCATAGTAACATTATTCACAATAGCGAAGAGGTGGAAGCAACCCAAATGTCCCTCATTGGATTACTGGATGAACAAAATGTGGTATATACATGCAATGGAATATTATTGAACCTTAAAAATATATCCTGTTACATTTAAATTATCTTTACGTTACTGTGTAAATATCTTTACATTTAGGTGTTAACATTTCAGTCATTACCTGGGAAAGATGGTAAATGTGGATTTTTTTTTCCTAATCAGTTTGAGAAATTTTTTATTTTTATTTATTTTTATTTATTATTATTTTTTATTTATTATTATTTTTTTTTAGATTTTATTTATTTGACAGAGAGAAACACAGCGAAAGGGGGAAGGAACACAAGCAGGGGGAGTGGGAGAGGGAGAAGCAGGCTTCCCGCCGAGCAGGGAGCCCGATGCGGGGCTCGATCCCAGGACGCCGGGATCATGACCTGAGTCGAAGGCAGACGCTTAACCGACTGAGCCACCCAGGCGCCCCTTATTTATTATTTTTTTTAAAGATTTTATTTATTTATTCATGAGAGACAGAGAGAGAGACAGAGGCAGAGGGAGAAGCAGGCTCCCTGCGGAGCGGGGAGCCCGATGCGGGACTTGATCCCAGGACCCTGGGATCATGACCTGAGCCGAAGGCAGACGCTTAACCGACTGAGCCACCCAGGCGTCCCCAGTTTGAGAAATTTTTTAAACATGTAAATTAATCAATTTACAATTTTTGTGATTACTGATATTTGGAATTATTTTTACTATCTTATTTTGGGTTTTCCATATACAATGCTTTTTCTTTGCTTTTTATCCTCCCATCCTGTCACATCTTCTATTATATTTGTTAAGTTTTCTTTATTCCCTTTTTCTTTTTGCTCATTCAGAATTTATAACTCCTGTTTCTATAATTATAGTGACTGCTCTTAAACTGCCACATGCTTATTTGATAGCAATGTCTTAAGTTATTTAGCATCCTCCTTTGGAACCATACAAAGAACTTATCATGCTTTAACTCTGATTTTGCCTCCTTCCACTTTACCCCAGTTTCAAACACATCTGTTATTGTTGACCAGTGTTTTGGTGCAAGCTTATTAGCACTTCTCAAATTTATTATTTCATAATAATCATTTTATGCAGTCAATTCTTACTTAGATTTACCTGTTACTCTGTTCACTGTTATTTCTTGCCACTCTTTACCTTCGGTGTTCAGTTTCTTTCTTTGAAGTTCGTCCTTTAGTAAGTAGCTCCTTCACTGAGGGTCTGAAACTGCTATACTTCTTAGCTTTGTCTGGAAATTTATTTTACCTTCATTCTTGGGTGATAGTAAGTACATTATTTTCAGGTCTCTCATATTGCTGGTGTTAAGTCTGCTTAAGTCTAATTTCTGTGTCTTGGTAGGTAATTTATGTTTTCTCTGATTTGCTTTGAAAGCATGCCCTTTATATTTGTATTATGCAGTTTCACTATGATGTGTCTATATCTAGATTTTTTTTTAATCCTGCTTTGGATTGATTTGTGACTCTTGAATCTGAATAGCATTTTCTTTTGAGATTTTTGCCTCTCCCAGTTTCTTTTATCTCTCTTTCTATAACTCATATCTAAGGTAGATTTTTGTTTTTTCCGCTCTATCCTTTTGCCGTATTTTGTTAATTCACTGTATTGAGTTTTGGAAATGTCATCATGCTGCATTTTAACCTGTCTTTTAAGATCAGTTAGTGTAAAAAATATATTTCTAGAAGCTCTGTTTAATTTTTTAGAGAATATTTCTGGTCTTTAATTTTTTATTATGTTTTGTTGTGTTTTCATCTGTTTGAAATGTTATTTTAATTTTTTAGTCATTGCAAAAATATACTTTCTTTATAGTTCACCAGATAGTTTTATGACTTGAAATTCTTTGTGGCCAAATTCAGTTATTTATTTTTTGGTTGATTCTCACTTTTAGTGTGGATTATTTCCTTATATGTTTTATAAATACGTGTGAAAGCTTAACCTCCACAGGACTTTGTTTATGGAAATTCTGTGTTCTTCGGCTACAAATGTGTGCATGTAAAACAACTTTTCATTGTTTTTACTAGGGATATAGGAATAGCTCCAGGGATATCTGCCTGTAACTAAATTTATTTTAAATATTTGACCTGGGTTCTTAAGTCCAAGTTGTAGTATAAATTCAAACCAAACCCAAAAATATTCTGGCCCATTTTTAAAAATTATTTTTTCCACCCCAAACCCAGAAATAGTTAGGCATGCTTCTTTGTCATATCCCACTGCTTATGAGTGATTTCTTTCTAGAACATAGTTCTATTAATACTATATCATTTTGAGAGTACTAGATTTATGGAGGCATCTCATTCCAAACATCCTGGCTCATGAAGATTTAAGGCCTCATTTGCTATCCTTGTATGGGTATTAAAATGTAAGTTCCTAGATACCAAGACCAATAACCTGCTTTCTACACCTCTGTATTTTTCTGGCATCTGTGGATTTCTATTTATTAGGAACTCTTTATGTAAAGAATGTTCCCGGGGTGCCTGGGTGATTTAGCTGGTTAAGCGGCTGCCTTCAGCTCAGGTCATGATCCCAGGGTCCTGGGATCGAGCCCCACATCAGGCTCCCTGCTCAGCAGGGATCCTGCTTCTCCCTCTTCCTCTGCCTGCTGCTCCTCCTGTATGTGCTGTCTGTCTCTGTCAAATAAATAAATAAAATCTTAAAAAAAAAAAAAAAGAATGTTCCCGAATGTTCCTGTGGTTTCTAGTACTTTGCAAAAGGTTATCTATGGCAGTATTGTCCAACTTTTTTCATGCCTAGGTACACAGAGAAAATAATACTAGTTCACACAGAGAAGATGATATTGTACAGAATGTTAGGGTAACTGGGGAACATTTCAAGAAATGTTAATTTAATGTTAATTTCAAGAAATTAACACATAATTTAAAAATAAAACATAAATTATAAAGAGGAAATCAAATGTTAAGTTTATATAGACAAGCCATGAGAGACTCTGGACTCTAGGAAACAAACTGAGAGTTATAAAAGGGAGGAGGCTGGGGGGATGGGGTAGCCCAGTGATGGGTATTAAGGAGGGCATGTGTTGTGATGAGAACTGTTATATACAACTAATGAGTTGTTGGACACTACATCAAAAACTAATGATGTAATATATGTTGGCTTACTGAACATAATAAAAAAAAATTAAATGCAGTAAATGAAAGAAAGAAAGAAAGAAAGAAAGAAAGAAAGAAAGAAAGAAAGAAAGAAAGAAAGAAAGAAAGAAAAAGAGAAAGAGAAAGAACGAAAGACAAAAGAATCTCTTTGGCTCCCATAAGATTAAAGTCAAAGGCAAAGTACCGATTTGCACATACTAAAAATATAAGAAAAAGCCTAACTTTCTGGAATGTTCTTCCTCATCATGATATGTAATTCTGTATGTTAAACAAAACAAAACAATATATAACCCTGCCCCAAATGTTCCTTCCCTGGAGCACTCCCTTCTCTGTGAAGATTGTGTATTATCCCAGGCAGCTGTCCTGACTTGGGTCTGAATAAAACTTTCTTCCTTTCTCTCTAAAATGTTAAAAATCAATCAATCAATCAATCAATCAATCTTCAAATTTTTAATTGAAACTCTTCAGTTTGTGTCTGGGAACATATAATTTTTATATGAGGTTTTTATTTCTGTAATGGATGCATGAGATTCCTAATCAAGACTTTTCAGTGACAACCTCTTCAAAATCTTAATAGTCACCATCAATGAGAAACTGTTCACACAATAAAGTGATAAAAAATTTAAAACTGTTCAAATATTTAAACTGTATGAAATTATATTTGTCATTGAATAGCTCTCCCGTTCCTTTCACTCAATGTTGAAGTTTCATGTGAAAATCAAATGACTTTCAAATCTAATCAAACTTTTAATAAAATGTTTTTATATAATGAAATATTTTAAAATTGTGATGACCCCTTAATTTACAGCATGCACATGCCTATTTAGAATAGTCGCTGGGAGTAGCTTGGACAACCTTAAATGGGAAACTTACTCATGATTAGACAAAAGTATCAGATATATGCAGTCAGAGAATCAAGTCTACTGTCTAGCCAGCATGCAGGCTCTTCACTATACCCTCAACCACACTGGATCCTTCCATGGCTTACACCTAGAATGAAGCTTGCACTCCTCCAGAGGACCATGAACTGCTTGGTTAGGATGGACAGACCTCCAGGCCTCACATATGGCTGCTTGAGATCTATAATCCACCCTCAGCCTACCGGTGTGCTGCAGGTAACTATTTGCACAGCTCTGATGTAGAGCAACATATTGCTAAAACAAGAAGCCTATGGGCGCCTGGGTGGCTCAGTTGGTTAAGCGACTGCCTTTGGCTCAGTTCATGATCCTGGAGTCCCTGGATCGAGTCCCGCATTGGGGTCCCTGCTCGGCAGGGAGCCTGCTTCTGCCTCTGACCCTCCCCCCTCTCGTGTGCTCTCTCTCTCTCATTCTCTCTGTCTCAAATAAATAAATAAATAAATAATCTTTAAAAAAAAATAAAACAAGAAGCCTAGATTAAAAATTTTAATCTAAAGAAGAAAGAAAAAGAAATAAAAGGAAGAAAGGAAGAAGTGGTAATGAACTAAAATTTCCAATTTTATTGAAGATAAGGAGGAAGGCTTGATAAATACTGAGTACCTCTTATGAGGTAGGCACAATGTGCTGGGTAACCTACTTATACAATCTCACAGATGCTTATAAAAGTTTATCAAGATATTGTTGTCATCCCAATTTTAGATACAAATAATCAACAGAAAAAATTACCTTGCCCAGGCTCACAGAACTAGTGGGGAACTGGGTTTCTGTTCAGACATGTCTGTCTAGAATATCCATGACTTTACTAATTTTGAGTCAATAGACTTGGTTCAAATTCGAACTGTTCTTCTTATTAGTTATATGATTTTAATTTACTTAATCTCAAAATTACTTGCCTTATCCATAAATAAGGGATAATAAATAGTCCATGTCTCAAAAAATTCATTATCCTCAAAATAAATGAGATAATGCATCAGATATCAGAGTGTATGATTGGAATAGAGGCCCAAGCATCAGTAGTTTTTAAAAGTTATCAAGTTTGACTTCTTCTTTGCCAATTTGAATACCTTTTATTTCTTTTTGTTGTCTGATTGCTGTTGCTAGGACTTCCAGTACTATGTTGAACAATAGTGGCAAGAGTGGACATCCTTGTTGTGTTCCTGATCTTAAGGGAAAGGCTCTCAGCTTTTCCCCATTGAGGATGATATTCGCTGTGGGATTTTCATAGATGGTTTTTATGAAATTGAGGAATGTTCCCTCTATCCCTATACTCTGAAGAGTTTTAATCAGGAAAGTATGCTGTATTTCGTCAAATGCTTTTTCTGCATCAATTGAGAGAACGATGTGGAGTCAAACTCTCTCTCTTTGCAGATGATGATACTTTATGTGGAAAACCCAAAAGACTCCACCTCCAATTACTAGAACTCATACAGCAATTCAGTAATGTGGCAGGATACAAAATCAATGCACAGAAATCAGTTGCTTTCCTAAACACTAACAGTGTAACTCTAGAAAGAGAAATTAGGGAATCAATTCCATTTACAATAGCACCAAAAACCTCAAGATACCTTGAAATAAACGTAACCAAAGAAATAAAGGACCTAAACTCTAGAATCTACAGCACACTTATAAAGGAAATTGAAGAAGACACAAAAAGATGGAAAAATATTCATGGATCAGAAGAATAAGCATTGTTAAAATGTCTGTGCTGCCCAGAGCAGTCTATACTTTTAACACCATCTGGGTCAAAATACCAATGGCATTTTTCAAAATGCTGGGAACAAACCTAAAATTTGTATGTAACCAGAAAAGACCCGAATCACCAAGGAAATGTTGAAAAAGAAATACAAAGCTGGGGCATCATGTTGTCTGATTTCAAGCTATATTACAAAGCAGTGATCACCAAGACAGCATGGTACTGGCATAAAAACAGACATATAGATCAATGGAACAGAATAGAGAGCCCAGATATGGACCCTCAGCTCTATGGTCAACTAATCTTTGACAAAGCAGGAAAAAAATATGCAATGGAAAACAGACAGTCTCTTCAATAAATGGTGCTGGGAGAATTGGAAAGCTATATACAGAAGAATGAAACTCGACCATTCTCTAACACCATACACAAAGATAAACTCAACATGGATGAAAGACCTCAATGTGAGACAAGAATCCATCAAAATCCTAGAGGAGAAAATAGGCAGTAACCTTTTTGACATGGGCTAGGCAACTTCTTTCAAAACAGGTCTACAAAGGCAAGGGAAACAAAATAAAAAATGAACTTTTGGGACTTCATCAAGATAAAAAGCTTCTGCACAGCAAAGGAAACAGTCAGCAAAACAAAGAGACAACATACAGAATGGGAGAAGATATTTGCAAATGACACTACAGATAAAGGGCTGGTATTCAAGATCTATAAAGAACTTCTCAAATTCAACACCCCCTAAAAACAAATAATCAAGTCAAGAAATGGGCAGAAGACATGAACAGACACTTCTCCAAAGAAGACATACTAATGGCTAACAGACATATAAAAAAAGTTCAACATCATTAGCCATCAAGGAAATTCAAATCAAAACCACATTGAGAAGGGGCAGGAGCAAGATGGTGGAGGAGTAGGAGACCTAAATTTCATCTGGTCCCAGGAATTCAGCTAGATAGGGATCAAACTGTGCTGAACACCTATGAACTCAACAGGAGATCAATGAAAAGAATAGCAGCAACTCTGAACAGAAAAGCGACCACTTTCTGGAAGGTAGGACGTGTGGAGAGGTGAATCCGAGGCGATATTCGGGAAGATAGATGGTGGCGGGAGGGAGCCTCTGTCAGCTGCTACCAGCAAGTGATAGAGCAGAGGAGCACAAAATTGGAATTTTAGAAGTCTGCTCTGCTGAGGGACGTCGCTCCAGTGGCTAAGCAGGGGGTGGAACACTCGCTGGGACAGTGTGGTCTCAGGATCCTCGGGGTCACATAAAGACCGGGGATACTTGAGTGGGCAGAGCTCCCAGATATCGGAGCAGGGAAGCCGGCTGCAAAGACGGAGCCAAGGAGTGGGCTCTCAGCTTGGGGTTGCCATAAACCGTGATCCGCGGCACAGTCAGGCCACTGCTTTTCCAGCAGGGACACAACAAGCAGCATATCCAGGGAGACTCACATTCTCCCCCGGAAGGAGTGGCACAGAAGCTCACTGCAGGAATCAGCTAGGTTTGGAGACTCCAAACGGGAGTCGTGTGCCAGAGATAGAAACACTTGGTCACTGGCCGGGTGAGCACGGAGTGCGGCCAGAGACCGGGGAGATAGGACTGATTGACTGCTTTTCTCTGGGGGGGCACTGAGGAGTGGGGCCCCGTGTTCTCGGCTCCTCCAGGGCAGAGATTGGGAGGCTGCCATTTTCACTCTCATCCTCCAAACCTGTACGGAAAGCTTGCAGGGAACAAAAGCTACTGAGAGCAAACCTGAGCAGATTACTTAGCCTGGCCCCCGGCAAGGGCGGGACAATTCAGTCTCCAGCAAAGACATTTGAAAACCACTGCAACAGACCCCTCCCCCAGAGAATCAACAAGAACAGGTAGCCAAGACCAAGTTTACCCATCAATGAGTATGGCAGAATGCCAGCAGTAGGGGAATACTGCACATAGAATTCATGGCATTTTCCCCATGATTCTTTAGTCTTTCAAAGTTAATATTTTTAATTTTATTTTTTTTTAAATTTTTCTTTTTCCCTTTCTCAACCAACATCTTATCAATTCCTTTTTTAAAAATCTTTTTTATTTTTCATTTTTAGAGTCATATTCTATCCTTCCATATTAGTTAACCTTATTTTTGGTATATACATATAAGTTGTTTTCTCTTTAAAATTTTGGGATACAGTTTCTTCTCACAGACCAAAATATACCCCAAATCTCTAGTGTATGGCTTTGTTCTAATCTCCTGCCTGATCACATTCTCTCCCTTTTCTTTTTTTTTTTTAATTTCTCTTCTTTTTTCAACCAACTTCTTATCAATTCCTATATAAAATCTTTTATAATTTTCATCTTTACAGTCATATTCCATACCTTCATCATATTTACCTTTATTTTTCTACATAAATCAGCTTTTCTTTCTTTAAAATTTTGGGAGGCAATTTCTTCTAACAGACCAAAATATGCCCAAAATCTAATGTGTGGTACTGATCTATTCACCAGCCTGATCATATTTGATCATATTCTTTTTTTCTTTATTTTTTATTTTTCTTTTATTTTTTATTTTTTTATTTCTTCCCTTTCTTTTCCCCCGTTTCAGGTCTCTTCTGATTGGTTTAGTGTATATTTTTCTGGGGTAATTTTTACCGTATTAGCATTTTGTTCTCTCATTCATCTCTTCTCCTCTGGACAAAATGACAAGACAGGAAAAACCACCTCAAGAAAAAGAACAAGAGGCAGTACCTACTGCCAGGGACCTAATCAATATGGACATTAGTAAGATTTCGGAACTAGAGTTCAGAATGATGATTTTAAAGATACTAGCTGGGCTTGAAAAAAGCATGGAAGATATTAGAGAAACCCTTTCTGGAGAAATAAAAGAACTAAAATCTAACCAAGTCGAAATCAAAAAGGCTATTAATGGGGTGCAATCAAAATTGGAGGCTCTAACTGCTAGGATAAATGAGGCAGAAGAGAGAAACAGTGATATAGAAGACCAAATGATGGAAAATAAAGAACCTGAGAAAAAGAGAGATAAACAACTACTGGATCACAAGGGCAGAATTCGAGAGAGAAGTGATACCATAAGACGAAACAATATTAGAATAATTGGCATCCCAGAAGAAGAAGAAAGAGAGAGAGGGGCAGAAAGTATATTGGAGCAAATTATAGCAGAGAACTTCCCTAATTTGGGGAAGGAAACTAGTATCAAAATCCAGGAGGCACAGTGAACACCATCAAAATCAATAAAAATAGGTCAGCACCCCGACATCTTATAGTAAAAATACCAGTCTCAGAGACAAAGAGAAAATCCTGAAAGCAGCTCGGGACAAGAGATCTGTAACCTACAATTAAAGAAACATTAGATTGGCAACAGACCTATCCACAGAGACCTGGCAGGACAGATAGGACTGGCATGGTATATTCAGAGCTCTAAATGAGAAAAATATGCACCCAAGAATACTATATCCAGCTAGGCTGTCACTGAAAATTGAAGGAGAGATAAAAAGCTTCCAGGACAAACAAAAATTAAAGGAATTTGCAAACACGATTCCAGCCCTATAGGAAATATTAAAAGGGGTCCTCTAAGCAAAAGAGAGAGGTCTAAAAGTAACATAGACCAGAAAGGAACACAGACAATATACAGTAACAGTCACCTTACAGGCAATTCCACGGCACTAAATTCATATCTTTTCAATAGCTACCCTGAATGTATATGAGCTAAATGCCCCAATCAAAAGACACAGGCTATCAGATTGGATAAAAAAACAAAACCCATCGATATACTGCCTGCAAGAGACTCACTTTAGACCCAAAGACACCTCTAGATTGAAAGTGAGGGAGTGGAAAACTATTTACCATGCTAATGGACACCAAAAGAAAGCTGGGGTGGCAGTCCATATATCAGACAAGTTAGATTTTAAACCAAACACTATAATAACAGATGAGGAAGGACACTATATCATGCTTAAAGGGTCTATCCAAGAAGAAGATGTAACAATTGTAAATGTCTATGCCCCTAAAATGGGAGCAGCCAATTATATAAGCCAATTAATAACAAAAGCAAAGAAACACATTGACAACAATACAATAATAGTAGGTGACTTTAACACCCCTCTCACTGAAATAGACAAATCATCTAAACAAAAGATCAACAAGGAAATAAAGACTGACACACTGGAACAAATGGAGTTCACAGATATATTCAGAACATTCCATCCCAAAGCAACAGAACACACATTCTTCTCTAGTGCCCATGGAACATTCTCCAGAATAGATCACATCCTAGGTCACAAATCAGATCTCAACCGGTACCAAAAGATTGGGATAATTCCCTGCATATTTTCGGACCACAATGCTTTGAAACAAAAATTCAGTCACAAGAGGAAAGTTGGAAAGAACTCAAATCCATGGAGGCTAAAGAGCATCCTACTAAAGAATGAATGGGTCAACCAGGCAATTAAAGAAGAATTTTAAAAATTCATGGAAACCAATGAAAATGAAAACACAACTGTTCAAAATCTTTGGGATGCAGCAAAGGCAGTCCTAAGAGGAAAGTATATAGCAATACAAGCCTGTCTCAAGAACACAAAAGGTCTCAAATACACAACCTAACCCTACACCTAAAGGAGCTGGAGAAAGATCAGCAAATAAAACCTAAACCCAGCAGGAGAAGAGAAATAATAAAGATCAGAGCAGAAATCAATGAAATAGAAACCA
Organism: Mirounga leonina; assembly: GCF_011800145.1. NCBI lineage: Eukaryota > Metazoa > Chordata > Mammalia > Carnivora > Phocidae > Mirounga > Mirounga leonina. The sequence continues at coordinate 55,705,227 of NW_023270447.1, forward strand.
AAAGAACAGTAGAACAGATCAATGTAACTAGGAGCTGGTTCTTTGAAACAATTAATAAGATTGATAACCCCCTGGCCAGACTTACCAAAAGAAAAGAGAAATGACCCAAATAAATAAAATCATGAATGAAAGAGGAGAGATCACAACCAGCACCAAAGAAATACAATTAATTATAAGAACATATTATGAGCAACTATATGCTAGCAAATTACATAATCTGGAAGAAATGGATGCATTCCTAGAGATGTATAAACTACCAAAACTGAACCAGGGAGACATAGAAAACCTGAACAGACCTATAACCACTAAGGAAATTGAAGCACTCATCAAAAATCTCCCAAAAAACAAAACCCCGGGCCAGACTGCTTCGCAGGGGAATTCTATGAAACATTTAAAGGAGAATTAATACCTATTTTTCTGAAACTCTTCCAAAAGATAGAAATGGAAGGAAAACTTCCAAACTCGTTTTATGAGGCCACCATTACCTTGATCCCCAAACCAGACAAAGACCCCATCAAAAAGGAGAATTACAAACCAATATCCTTGATGAACATGGATGCAAAAATTCTCACCAAAATACTAGTCAATAGGATCTAACACTACATTAACAGGATTATTCACCACTACCAAATGGGATTTATTCCTGGGCTGCAGGGTTGGTTCAACATCCGCAAATCAATCAATGTGATACAATACATTAATAAAAGAAAGAACAAAAACCATATGATCCTCTCAAAGGTGCAGAAAAAGCGTTTAACAAAGTACAGCATCCTTTCTTCATCAAAAGTCTTCAGAGTATAGGGATAGAGGGTACGTACCTCAATATCATAAAAGCCATCTATGAAAAACCTACAGCGAATATCATTCTCAATGGGGAAAACCTGAGAGCTTTCCCCCTAAGGTCAGGAACACGGCAGGGATGTCCACTCTCACCACTGCTATTCAACATAGTACTAGAAGTCCTAGCGACAGCAATCACACAACAAAAAGAAATAAAAGGCATCCAAATCGGCAAAGAAGAAGTCAAACTCTCACTGTTTGCAGATGATATGATACTTTATGTGGAAAACCCAAAAGACCACCCCAAAACTGCTAGAACTCATACAGGAATTCAGTAAAGTGGCAGGATATACAATCAATGCACAGAATTCAGTGACATTCCTATACACCAACAAGACAGAAGAAAGAGAAATTAAGGAATCAATCACTTTTATAATTGCACCCAAAACCATAAGATACCTAGGAATAAATCTAACCAAAGCGACAAAGGATCTGTACTCAGAAAACTATAAAATACTCATGAAAGAAATTGAGGAAGACACAAAGAAATGGAAAAACATTCCAAGCTCATGGATTGGAAGAATAATTATTGTGAAGATGTCAATGCTACCTAGAGCAATCTACACATTCAATGCAATCCCTATCAAAATACCATCAACTTTTTTCAAAGAAATGGAACAAATAATCCTAAAATTTGTATGGAACCAGAAAAGACCCCGAATAGCCAGAGGAATGTCCAAAAAGAAAAGCAAAGCTGATGGCATCGTAATTCCAGACTTCAAGCTCTATTACAAAGCTGTCATCATCAAGACAGTTTGGTACTAGCACAAAAACAGACACATAGATCAGTGGAACAGAGTAGAGAGCCCAGAAATGGACCCTCAACTCTATGGTCAACTAATCTTCAACAAAGCAGGAAAGAATGTTCAATGGAAAACAGACAGTCTCTTCAACAAATGGTGTTGGGAAAATTGGACAGCCACATGCAGAAGAATGAAACTGGACCATTTCCTTACACCACACACAGAAATAGACTCAAAATGGATGAAAGACTTCAATGTGAGACAGGAGTCCATCAAAATCCTAAAGGAGAACACAGGCAGCAACCTCTTTGACCTCAGTTGCAGCAACTTCTTCCTAGAATCATCGCCAAAGGCAAGGGAAGCAAGGGCAAAAATGAACTATTGGGACTTCATCAAGATAAAAAGCTTTTGCACAGCAAAGGAAACAGTCAACAAAACCAAAAGACAACCGACAGATGGGAGAAGATATTTGCAAATCACATATCAGATCAAGGGCTAGTATCCAAAATCTATAAAGAACTTATGAAACTCAACACCCAAAGAACAAATGATCCAGTCAAGAAATGGGCAGAAGACATGAACAGACATTTTTCCAAAGAAGACATCCAAATGGCCAACAGACACATGAAAAAGCTCAACATCGCCCGGCATCAAGGAAATCCAAATCAAAACCTCAATGGGATACCACCTCACACCAGTCAGAATGGCTAAAATTAACAAGTCAGGAAATAATATTGCATATTTAAAAGACCTGGGTAATTTTACTGGGCAGAGGGTAGTAGGATATTAATGATCAGAAGATATTTCACTTTCTCATTTCTTTATTCCAGCTACACATATGAACATTATTTCTGTATTAGATTTTCCCTTATATTTAGCATTAATCTAGATCCTAAAAGAGCAATATGGCTTCCAGGTTCACTGGAGATAGATCTGATACCTGGAAAATCTCAGAAAAGGGGGATTAAGCCCTGTGAGTTTCAAAGGCCATTTGTCCTCTTGATACTTATTTTCTTAAATCAAACAGCAGCCAAGACGCTGGGAGAAGTAATTAAACTGAAAACAGGCAGGTCCATGTGTTTTTGTTGTTGTTGTTGTTGTTGTTTTAAGATTTTATTTATTTATTTGACAGAGAGAGACACAGCAAGAGAGGGAACACAAGCAGGGGGAATGAGAGTGGGAGAAGCAGGCTTCCCGCTGAGCAGGGAGCCTGATGCAGGGCTCGATCCCAGGACCCTGGGATCATGACCTGAGCCTAAGGCAGATGCTTAACGATTGAGCCACCCAGGCGCCCCTGGGTCCAGGTTATTAATAACTGAACAGTCTTGGACATTCTTGATGACTTAATTTAACGACTGAAGAGAGGTCTGCATCTGAAATGCCTGGTGATGGGGTCAGTAACTGGGTCTCTGAGCAGAAAGGAAAACACGTTATTCCTAAGAGTGTATCATAGAACAAAGCATTTTATGTTAGTCCCAAATGCGATGCCAGAGCAAATAGCTTTGATTTTCTTTTTTAAGTAAACAAAATTTTAAAAGGTTAAAGAATTACCATTTTATTTATTTTTGCCCTTACTTTACAAAACAGCCTTGGTTATAATTAAAAGAATTCTGGAACCTTATTGAGTAACTCAAGGGTAGAGATCATGGACGTTTTACTTATCTTTTTTATTCCCTGGATTTAAATATCAACTCTCCATATATTAATTGCATGACTTTGGACAAATTAATTAACTTCTCTGAGCTCAGTTTCCACATCTGTAAAATGGAGTTGGTAATATTTTGTATGGTTATAGTAGAGTATTTAAACATTTATAAAAATGTATAAAATTCCTGGCCCTTGCTATTATATAATACATCAGACAATAAATATTTGCTTAATGAAATTAGATGTGAATTTTGATGCTTCGCTCTCTTTCACCGCCTATGGATAGAAAAACTAGCCTATGGTAACCTTTTGAAAGTTCTCTTATTTCTCTGACTATTCTTGCTGCCTTTGATCTGGTTCTCTTACTCTCTCTTTTGGACAATTTCAATGGTCATTGAGTGTCTTTTAACCCCAATTCTCTTCTCTTTCCCCATCTCTCCTCTCCACTTATAATAATGAAACTGTTTACTAAAACAAAGACTGATCTCTTTTACCTATACTACCCTCCTGGAAAGATTTTAGTCATCTAGAGCACTCCACTGCTCCATTTTAAACATGAAGCCCAGAGAGGGAAGGGACTTCCCCAAGTACCTATGCTTCTATAAATTGATGCTGAAATTAGGGTTGAGCTCAGTACCCCTGGCCCCCAGTGGAGGATAACAAAAGGAGGTGCAGAAGAGGACATATATCCTCCAGGTCTAGTAAAAGGGGTGCTGAACAGTTGCAGAACTTTTAAACTTCAATTTTGCCTTCAGTTATTATCTTTTCTAAACTTCAAATGTAATACTCTTACTCTAATAATACTATTACTCATTTCCATATAAATTGTAGGTCAGCCTCAAGAAAGGGCATAGTTAATAATAGCTAAAATTTATGTAGCATTAACTATGTACAAAGCATGGTTCCAAACACTGTACATATATTACCTTATTTAATTATCATCGGTAATCCTAAGTACTGTTATTATTGCCATTTTTCAAATGAGGAAACTGGAACATAGAAAGGTTTAGTAGCTTGTCAAGGTCACATGACTTGAGGGTGGTAGAGTGGGATTAAAACTCAAGCTTCCAGGTTTCAGAGTCTGTGCTCTTGACTACTGTGCTAAGCTGGCACAAATACATTGACTTTCTATGGGCACCGTTTATTCTCACTATACTGTTGGCAGCTAGTCCATATGGCTTCCTGTAACCTTGCTTATCATTTCCATTCCTGATTAGCAGAAAGTGACAACTTGCATAGCATAGTCTTCTGATAAACTTTTTTCCTTTTTTTTCAGAGAGTCATTTTCAACATTGTTAACTTCAGTAAAACCAAGAGTCTTTATAGAGATGGAATGGCTCCTATGGTGAAATCTACAAGCAGACCCAAATGGTAAGTGACCAGAATGGGGCCTACTTCTGGTTGGGAATTTGACCCAGGTCTCAAAGTTTATGTGCTGGATGGCTAGGGCTTAACCTCACTGGCACTGAGAGGAGTAAGATGAATTTCTTGATGGCTATTGTCTGGGTTTTAGGTCGAGGGTAGGGCTCTTTGAGAATGTTGGAATAGGGAACATGGTTCCACATATGGAGTGACCAGCATTCCATTATGAGGGAAGGTACAGTCTGTTATTTGGTAAACTTCCTGTCCTGTTGGCCTTTTATCATGGTGTCTTTGGAAATGTAACTGAAATTCATTCTATGTTGTTTTATTTTTGTTTCCTAGCCTGAGCAGAGATGTTGTATAGTAACCTGGTAGAACATTGGGAACTACAGTTTAGTAGATTTCCCTTGCTTTGATGGTTTCTTTGTGGCATTTTTATATAGATGTTGTGTGCTTTGTGCATGTTAAAATTATACTTGTTCATTGCTATAGCGAGGGTGAGGAGAGTTTGATAGGCTTGTTTAAAATAGTAATAATTATGGTAGTGATGATGATGATAACTGCTCTCACTTACTGAGAGCCTGTTCTTTTTACATATTTTACACTTGCTGTCAGTATTATCACAACAGTTTTGCAAGGGAGAGCTTAAATATTCCTATATTACAGATGAAAAAGTTGAGGCTAGGAGAGGGTAAGTACTTTCTCTATACCATAGGTACTGAGAGGAGCCTGTGTTATTTTTATTACCCCACAGTACCATCCAAACCAGTTAATTTTTCATCCATCCATTCATTTATTCTTTCAACAAACATTGATTGAATGCACCAAAAATGAGAGTTTTTAAAGATAGAAACCAATGTTATTCATCTATCACACAGTAGGTATTAATTGAATGCTTGTTGAACTAAACTGAATTCGTTATGAGAATTTACATGTAAAGTGCCTGGTACTTGCTAAGTGCTCAATAAATGTCATCTATTATTAATAGTATTATGTAAAACACTATACAAATGTGAGTATTTGTTAATATTATTCTAGCTTTGATCCCTGTTCAAATTTTAATGACTAGTGAGAAGATCATCTCCAAATGTCTATATTTATAGAAAACTAGCAATTCATAAATATTGAATTGTGCTTTTATCTACAAATGATACTTGGCAATTTTCTATAAATGCTGGACTGAGAAGCTCAGGTTTGTAAAAGTGTAGGCATTGGATGATAATGAAAACTGTTTATTAAAAGATAAAAATATCTTCCTGGGCTTTTTTTTTTTTTGCTTTGCTGCATCAAGTCAACTATACTGCCATTCCTGGATCTCCTTTTGACAATGGAATCTGGGCAAGGGGTAGGCCTTTGTTTTGAATTTCTGAACTCAGCCCAGTGGATAAAAATATAGCACATCTCTCTGTTAATAGGTGTATGTGTAGTTGTGTACTTCAAACCTTGCCAACAAAAGGACATCACTGTTGATCTGATCATGAGGGTCCTCAAAATAACATTGTATTTCTTTTATGAGGCTCTATGTTAGGATCTTACACAGCAACCATAATCACCATCCCTTTTCCCCAACTGTTCAATGCTGGAGTCTTCTCTCTTTTTTTTTTTTTTTTTTTTGTGCTTTTAAAATCCTTAAGCTTTAATCATTTCATTTTGTTTTGTTTTGTTTCTTATGGATTATCATCTGGGGCCTCTCTGTCAGGGCTCTTGACAAGATTTTAAAATGTTAATGAGTCCTTGCATTTATATTATAATATCTGTACTCTTATCCAGTACTGGCAGGCTCTCAGCAGCAGCCATTATCCAGTCATGGGTCTTCTCTAATAGTCTGAAAAAGCTTAAATATTCAGAATTCAGTTTATTGTAGTTCATCAGGCTGGTAAGGTATGAGGTACCAGAGCAAATCAGGTTGTTGATATGTCTCATCTCTCATCTTTTTGACTTTGCTAACCCCAGACTTTGGATGCAAAACTACTCACATTCCTTCATAGTCCCCTTTCTTAAAGCCAGACTGAGATATTGTTCACTTAGTAGGACTTTATTGATCATCTTAATGTATCACATACTATTCTAGATATTGGGGATACAGTATGTATATGACAGAAAAGATCTGTCCTGAAAGGGAATTTTCTTTTTAGAATTTTATTAACTGATCTGTACATGCCATAATTGTTATAATCCTTGCTACTGGTTTGTTCTAAGGATTCTTTCTGTCCCTTTGGTGTTTTCTGCTTAGGACTTTCTTCCCTTTCTTGTGTCAGTTACCTGTACCAGAACCCGTCTTCCAATAGTCATTCTAAATGTTCTTAGGGCAACACAAAAATTGTACATGACTGTTTGGCTCTCAGATTATTCGATTTTATTGGCCCTGAAGAGTCCATTATAATTTAGGATTCTAGACAACAGCCTGACTCAAAACTGACAAATACATTGTAGATTCCAGTATTAGAATATCTACTCTAGGTGTTTTCCTAATTCTGGTTTTCTCCAAATCCAAGGCAACCAAACAAAAGAAGTTTCTGATGCCTTTCTTATCTAGGGATTTCACTTCCTTTAATATTCCAAACAGGCCTTGGAAAAATTCTTACCTCATGACAAATAATAAAAATTCTCAATTTCCTGGATGAAATATGTACCAGATTAGGAAAAGACACTTTCACCTTTTCAAGGTGAAATAAGACATTCTTCTTCACCTCTATTATAGGGGCCCATAACTGATGCCAAGTAAAGATGCCTTCAGGCCTTAGCATAAGTTTGGTAATCAACTAGTTGTAGAAAGCTGATGAACAAAAAAGCAACTAAAAGCCATTGTGCAAATATATGGCTACTCAAGATTGTTCTGCCTTGAGGAGATAAAGTCAGAATACCTAGCACCAAAATGGAGAAGCTAAAATATTCAGAAATTTTCTGCCTATTTTAGTTCACTCTAATTTTGTTTCCATATTAGACTTCTTAAGAAGTGTTGGTTGTTAAGGCTCAAGTTTATGCAGCAGCAGTTCATTAATATTTTTTAATATTGTCCAAGGCTGAAATTGCTTTGTGATAGGCACTGCAGGGAACTGGCATTACAAGACAGCCAAAATCTATATTCTTACTTAAGCAGAAGCTAAGTCTAGGATATTTGTACAAGCAGTAAGTGGTAGTATTAGCCAGAGACCTCAGGACTCCCAGGTTTACTATTCCTCCCGTATTCTATGCACAGGGAAAGTGGAAGAAGGGGACACAAAGAAGCAGGGGCTTGCATGCTGCTGTTTGGCCTTTGGTAGATCTGAAATAACTTTTCTGATCGACTTGTCCATTATAGTAGATTGAGGAGGTTAGACCAAATCTCAAAAGTGGCTTCCATTTAACACAATTTTATTGAACATCTAACTTTGTGCTAGGTCTTGGGGTGATAATGTGAATCTGATAATATGAATAATCTGATCTGGATTATTTCTTTAAAATTTTATTTTCTACAAGTTGAAACACAAACAGAAATAAGTACAAAATAAAGAGTATTGTGCTAAAATAAAGTATGCTGTGGGATTAGAGAAGAGAAAGAAAATTACATGATTAGGGCTGTGGAGAGTAAAGGAGAACCTTTGGGTGCACTTGGACATGAACAAAATTAAGGAAATGGAATTCCAGATGGCAGATATAACATGATGAGCTATGACATTTATTTTATAAGCCTCAATCTCCTCACTGTAAAATGCAAAGTAGCTTTTTCAGTTTTATAAGAAACACATGTGAAATGGGTAACTTTAAAAAGTTTCAAATAGCTTGTGAATTCAGTAAATTCCCTGACCATTTCTTTCCTTTTTCCCCAACTCATTCAAGCCAGATTGGGTGAGCATTATGCCTTCTCTTTCTCTCTCCTTTTCTTCCTAACCTTTCTCCTTCCTTCCTTCTTCCCTCCCTCCTTCTCCCTGTCAATAAATCCTTATAAGTAGTTACAGTAGACCAGGAATTATGCAAGGTATCCGAACAAAATAATAGGGAGACATATGATTACTGTTATCATAAAGCTCATAGTCTACTGGGTTAGGCATCAAACATGTAAATATAGTAAAGTGTGATAACTGTGACAACCGGGAGAATTTAGCATGCTGTGGAAACTATTCAGCATTTGAGACTTAACCTGCTTCAAGGATAAGAGACCTTTCGTAGGTATGTTACTTATGCTGAGAACTGAAAGATGAACAGGTGAGATCATAGTAAGTAGGGATATGTGTGAAGTAATAAAGTGTGTTTGGAAACAAAGGGATGAGAAAGAACATTACATTTTTGTTGAGAAAAGGCCAATATGATTGGAACATGAAATTCTAAAGAGAAGGTGACTAGAGAGGTAGGTAGGAGTGAGATTGAGGAGAGTTTTGTAAGCCAAGGTAAAGAGCTGGACTTGATTCTGAAGGCACTATAAAGAAACTGAAGAAATTAAATAGGGCATGATCAGAATGGCAGTTTAGAAAGCTCAGTCTTAATGCTTAATAGTGAATATCTTGGAAGGAGGGCAGTTGTTTGGAGGTTTTTTGCAATACCTTAGGCTACAGCTGATGATGGATTAGACTGGTAACAGTAGTGATGAAAACAAGTGGGTGGATTTGAGGGTTAACAGAAGATTGAATCAATTTAACCTTTTGATTGAATAGATGTAGAGGGTAAAAGAGAGGTAGGAGTTCTAGATGACTCCGGGGTTTTCTGGCATATACAACAGAAGGGTTGGTGGTGTTATTTACTGAAGACAAGGGTTATAAGAGGAAAGAGTTTTGGCAGATTTGGTTGGAAAGAGGAGATGATGATCTTGGCCTTGGAAGCATAGAGCTAGAAATGCCTGAGAGATATCCAAGTACAGATGTCAAGTAGGCAGTAGGGTTTATTGGTAAGAGACCCAAGAGAGGAATCTGGAGGTACAGATTCGGGAGTCATCAGCCTGTAGATGATAACTAGAATGGTGGGGGCAGATGTGGTCTCCCAGGGAGGTTGTATGGACTGAAGAGGGAAGATTAGGACAGGGCTCTGAGAAATCCCTCAATTTAAAAGTTGGATAGAGGGTGCCTGGGTGGCTCAGTAGGCATCTGCCTTTGGCTCAGGTCATGATCCCAGGGTCCTGGGATCGAGTCCTGCATTGGGCTCCCTACTCCACGGGAAGCCTGCTTCTCCCTCTCCCACTCCCCCTGCTTGTGTCCCCTCTCTCATTGTGTCTCTCTCTGTCAAATAAATAAATAAAATCTTTAAAAATAAATAAATAAAAGTTGGGTAGAGGATGAGAAACTCACAAAAGAGGTTAAGAGGAACTGGCCAGAGGTGTAGGAAGAAAACCAAGTTAGTATGATGTCATGTAACCAAGAAGAGAGGGCTTTTTTAAAAAAGAGGGAGTGACTAACACTGCCAATTGCTACTGAAAGGTAAAAGATAATTAAAGTCTTAAAATACCCAATGCTTGTAGTGATGTAGAGGTCATTAGAGACTTTGTTGACTGCCATTCTAGTGACACGGCAGGAGTTCAAGCCAGCTGTATGAGATAATGAGTGAGTTGAGGGATGAAGAAAGTGTAAAGAAATGGAGACTATAAATATAGATGGTTCTTTCAAAAGTTTGGCTATAAAAATTCAGAAAAAGATACAAGTCCATGGCACAGACAACAAGTAAACAGGCAGTTACAATAAATACCCTTTTGAGGGGCACCTGGGTGGCTCAGTTGTTAAGCATCTGCCTTCGGCTCAGGTCATCCCAGGGTCCTGGGATCGAGTCCCGCATCGGGCTCCCTGCTCCGCGGGAAGCCTGCTTCTCCCTCTCCCACTCCCCCTGCTTGTGTTCCCTCTCTCGCTGTGTCTCTCTGTCAAAAAAATAAATAAAATCTTTAAAATAAGTAAGTAAATAAATAAATGCCCTTTTGCATTAAGTGTAGTGATAGTATGTACAAATAACATTGGCTCTATATTATTCTTAATCTCTTATATTATTCTTAATCTAATGATAATCTTTAGTCTTGATCTTGTGAAAAAAGAAACTAAACTTTCGAAATTAAAGATGTATTTTCTGAAATAATGGGGCTTTACTCTATTGTTACAAAAAATAATATTTAAAAATTATAAATTAATGAATTCACATTTAAAAACAAATAAGTCATACATTTACAATAAAATTATATCCCTTGGCCCCCCATATACTTAATCTTCCTGCTTTATTCTTCTGTATAGTGCTTATTACCATCTAGCAAACTATAATGTATTATTTATTTTGTTAGCTGTCTCTCCATCTATTAGAAAGTAAGCCATGGGAATAGGGATTTTCATCATTTTTGTATTCATTTGTGTATCCTTAGCACCTCAAACTGTGCTTGGTATATATGACATACTCAATAAATATTTGTTAAATAAATTCATTAATCCATTATCCTTCTGCTAAACCTAACAGTTGTTTTAATTTTACATATTCTTTTTTAGTTTTTGTTTCCATAAGCACATTTTCACACAGCAGCAATCAAATATGTATACCCATTTATAGTCTGTTCTTTTCATTTAACATTGTATCAAAACAGTTTCTCATGTTTTCTACTAGTGTTCATTATACCATAGTTGGAGAATTGTTTACTGTTTTTATATGTCATAATTTACTCTGTCATATCTCCATTAGTGAGCATTTAGTTTTTTAATATATTTGATATATTTTTTCTAAAGTAGAAATATTAGATAGATAGATAGATGATAGACAGATAGATTTGTCAAATTATTTTTTAGAATCAGTTCCTAAAAGAGTGATTACAGGATTGATGACTATAAGCTTCTGGTATGCATGCTCTCAAAATATGTTGCACCAATTTAAAATGCTACCTTTGATCTATCAGTTTTACTGCAATCTGGACAGCATTAAGAATTGTCATTGAAAAAAAAAACTACTTTAGGAACTGTAAGATTGTCCTTTTGTTTTTTGTTGTTGTGGTGCTTGTTGTTGTTCTCATTTGAGCTTGTGTCTTAAGAATATTGGCATTAGTATATTGTCAAAACTGAGTTTCCAAAAATAAATATAATTGCATTAAAAAAAAAAGGTAAGACATTACAGACATTCTGGGAAGGGATAGAGTAGATGCACTCTTCCTCATTTCTCCCACTAAGTACAGCTAAAAACCATATACATTACTTCTGGAACAAACATAGAAGACCTGAAAGGTGGAGAGAAGAGGAAAGACTGGCTAAGTTTCTCAGGACCTGAGAAATGATATAGTGGTGAGTTCCCTGGGTTTCATTTTTGCATCATATATGCTAGAATGGTTGCTTGAGAAGCCAGAAACCTAGAAATGCCAATGGGCATAGATAAAAAACAAGTCTTCCCAAAAGCCTATTCTTGCTAAACAAAAGACAACAAAGGGGGGGTGTTCAGCCCAGTAAGACAGAAAACTTTGGAGATAGTAATTGCCTGCTCTAGCCAAACACCATGGTAAAAAATTGCCCACTTCCACCCTCACCAACAAAGGAGGAATGGAGAGCCTAGACTTCCATCTTTGCTCCAACCCTCCACCAGGTGGTGTCAGAGAAAAGTAGGGAACTGGGAATTTCATTCTTGCTAGTCAGTAATGAATCCTTTCCTCTTCTCTATGATGTCAGACCACATGAGGAATCTGAACTTCTACCATCCACTTGAAGATGGGATCAATAGCAGAGTGCAGGGAGTAAAGAACAGAATAAATGAACCTGAGGATAGAACAATAGAAGTTACTAGATCTAAACAATGGAAAAAAAATAGACTAAAAAGAAAAATGAACAGAACCTCAGGGACCTGTGGGACCAAAAATCTAACATTCATATCATTAGAATTCCAGAAGGAGAGGTGAAAAATTTGTTTGAAATGGCTGAAATCTCAAATTTGGCAAAAGACATAAACCTACAGATTCAAGAGAATGAGTGAACCCGAAACAGGAAAAAAGTGAGGGAAATCCATGCCAAGAATCATCATAATCAGACTAAGGAAACAATCTTGAAAACAGTGAGAGAAAATCATACCTTACCTATATGGGAAAATAAATTTGAACACAACAGATTTCACATCAGAAACTATAGAGGCCAAAGGAAAGTGGCACAATGTTCTTCAGTACTGAAAGAAAAGAACTGCAAACTTAGAATCTAATATCAGCAAAAATATCCTTCAAGAAATCAAGACATTTTGAAGAAGGACGAATTTCATCAAAAGGAAAGAGTATTCGTCAACAGAAGACCTCCCCTAAAAGAATGGGAAAAGGAAGTTCTTAAAACAGAAAAAAAAATTATAAAAGAAGGACTCTTGAAATGTCAGAAAGAAAGAAATAACATAAAAAGTAAATAGGTAAATATAATAAACTCCTTTTTCTCCATTTCTAAATTATGTTTGATGTTGAAGCAATAATTATAACATTGATTCAGTTTTCAATGTATGTGGAGGAAATATTTAACATAATCATATTATATGTGGAAAGGTAAAAGGACTTAAAAGGAGGTAGAGTTTTTGCACTTACCTCAAAATGGTAAATTTCAACACCAATAGTCTGTGATAAGTTATGTATAATATATAATATAGGATGGTAAATGATAGTGGGGCGGTGTGATCATAAGGGGTAGCATCTGAGAGATCTTTATGGTGATGAAATAGTTCTACATCTTGATTATGGTGGTGATTACATGTGATAAAATGGCATAGAACTATGCACACATGTTGTACCAATGTAAATTTCCTGGTTTTGAAATTGTTACTCATTATTCATAACTATAGTTATGTAAAATGCAGCCTTTGAGGGAACCCAGATGAAGAGTACACAAGACCTCTCTGTACTGTTTTTGAAAATCCATAAGAATCTATAATTATCTCAAAACAAAATGTTAAAACCACATTACTTAACCCATTCTTCACAAAAAAGCCCAAAAAGTATAAGAATATTTTGAAGAATTTCAACAAGTGCAGAAGGATCTGAAGCTTCCCAGAGACTGAATGAGGGCTGGGAGGGAAACATGGGGAGGGTCTTTTTGAATGTGTAACAAAAGGAAAAACTCTAAAAATCATATTCTAGAATGAATAATATAACCTGAGGAAATGTGGAACTAGAAATAGGGCAGTGGGGTGGGAATAACATTGAGTCTATATTTCATCTCTGGGTCTTCTAGTAGCTCACTTAACCTCTCTGTGCCACCATTTCTTCACACAGAGCACAGCAAAGTTATCCACTCTAGATAATTTTCACCCTGTGCTGCCTGGAGAGTTCTTGCATAGGTCAAGGAGAAACCTCAGTGAAAATGCAGGCTGTTCTCTCTTATTTCCACCAGAGCAAATGTATTTTTGTCTGCTTCACTTATCAGTTATATGAATCAAATTTTATTTTAAAAAACAGACTGATATCTCTCACTACTCTATATAAAATAAAGATTATTATTCACAGTCTTTCAAATGGGGAAATAGAAATACAAGAAGATATATGACTTGTCACAAATCATACAGCAAGTAAGTGCATAGCAGAGCCTGGAGCCCACATGGGAATGATTGTCTACCTATCACTTTCCTCACTGTGCCACATGGCCTTCACATAAAAGTTGAAAACTTTGAGCTTGATAACAATTTCTAACAATTTCCTTTAGTTTTCTACAGTGTGTTCTATAAATAGAACCTATCCAGCATTGAGGGACTCTCAGCATGTGGTGAGTTCTGGAGCTGCCTCAGTAGAAAGAGGATGTCCACCTGTCAGGGAGAAAGTGGAGAGGAATTCTGCCCTGGGAGGGAGGGTGGACCATCCATATCACTGTCAGTGTTCCCAATCAAATTATAGGGCATACTGGGAAAGTATTACAGTTATTGTAATTGTTTTGACCTCAAAATTCAAATGGAAGGAAGCACAGAAAGGAAGAGAGAAAGAATCTATGCTACAATCCCAGTCATGGGATGGTGAGACAAATGAGGAAATGAGTAAGAGGCAAGGAGAATTTGCTGGTTAATGAACCTGAAGGTGGTGACTTCCAAGATCCCTTCATATTCAAACTATGGCCTAAAATATTATGATTCCAGTCTCCTTGTATGGAGTTCAATTTAATTCAAGATTAATGTATATCTTTCTGCCGTAAGCAGCTTTCAGATTTTGTACTAAATGCTTTGATTCTCTTGGAACCTTGGGAAGGGTATCTGTCACTTTCCCAGTTTTACAAATGAGTATACCAAGGCTCAGGATGATGAAGTAACTTGCCCTAATAGTTTAGGAAAGCTAGAATGTGGCAGAGCTGATATTTGAATGTAGAGTTACTAAATTTAATCTTAATCCTTTTTCCTTTTTCTAGTATAGTAGTGGTTAATAGCTTAAGCTTTGGAGTGGAGAAATCTGAATTTAACCTGGTTCTGTTGTGTTTGTTATGAGGAGGGTAGGTGACTCACTCAAGATCATACAGCAAGTAAGAGCAGAGCAGAGCCTGGAGGCCACATGGGACTGACTGGCAAGCCCATTGCTTTCTTCTGTGCTGCCATACTGCCTCCCTTTTCTTTTATTCCAGGTAAAGGGGCTGAAAGATAACAGCTTGGTGCAGGAAAAAAGCATTGGCTTTGTGGTCAACCAGTCAAACCTGAATTCAAATCTTACCTCTTGCCTTTGGATGGCGCCAATAATAGCTACCATTAATTAAACTCAAATAATACACTCCCTGTGCTACTGTGCTATATGATTTCTCTCTAACTCTCACAGCAAACAGGCCAGGACATGAGTGAGGAAACCTGGTGTTTGTGTCATGTGATGCCAACATCTCAGGAGGAAGGAGTCTTAGTGATCACCTAGTCCAAAGCCCTTATTTTGCACAGGAAGAAACTAAAGGACAGAGAAGTATTTGTCTAAAGACTCCTAACTGTTCTTCAACAATTATATTTGAACCCAGTTTGTCCAACTCTTGAGCCACAACATTAAACAGTCTGCAAAATACTTTATTGTTACAAAAGGATTTTGCATCATGATATCCTCACAATAGCTCTAGGAGGCAGGAAAGTCAGAGACTATCACCTCCAGATGAGGAAACTGAGGCTTAGAAAAGAGTCACATAACTAGTCAGAGGCAGAGCCAAGAATCTGTCCCAAATCTGTGAGAGATCTATAGCCATGCTTGCTCGCTTTCTTTCTCTTTCTCTCTCTCTTTCTTCATCATGATAAGTATACTCTTAAATCCCTATCACCTATTTCACCCATCCCTCCCCCCAGCTCCCCTATGGTAACCATCAGTTTATTCTCTATAGTTAAGAGTTTGTTTCTTGGTTTGTCTCTCTCTTTTTTTCCCCTTTACTCATTTGTTTTGTTTCTTAAATTCCACATGTGCGTGAAATCATATGGTATTTATCTATCTGTGACTGACTTACTTCTCTTAGCATTATACTCTCTACCTCTATCCATGTTGTTGCAAATGGCAAAATTTCATTCTTTTTTTATGGCTGAGTAATATTCCTAGATAGATAGATAGATAGATAGATAGATAGATAGATAGATAGATGATAGATGATAGATAGATAGATAGATCTTACATATTCTTTATCTATTCATCTATCTATGGACACTTGGGCTGCTTCTATAGTTTGGCTATTGTAAATAATGCTGCCATAAATATAGGGGTTCATGTATCCCTTTAAATGAGTGTTTTTGTATTTTGGGGGGATATACCCAATAGTATGATTACTGAATGGTAGAGTAGTTCTATGTTTAACTTTCTAGGACCCTCCATAGGACCCTCCATACTGTTTTCCATAGTGGCTGCACCAGTTTGCATTCCAACCAACAGTACACAGTGGTTCCTATTTCTCCACATCTTTGACAACACTTGTCATTTCTTGAGTTTTTAATTTTTTTTTATTTTAGCAATTCTGACTGGCGTGAGGTTTTGATTTGTATTTCCCTGATGATGAGTGATGTTGATTATCTTTTCATGTGTCTGTTGGCCACCTATATGTCTTTTTTGGAGAAATGTCTGCTCATGTCTTCTGCCCATGATTCATTGGATTATTTGTTTTTTGGCATTGAGTTATATAAGTTCTTTATATATTTTGGATACTAACCCTTTATCATATATGTCATTTGCAAATATTTTCTCCCATACAGTAGGTTTCCTTTTAGTTTTGTTGGTTGTTCCCTTCTCTGTGTAGAAACTTTTTATTTTGATGTAGTCCCAGTAGTTTATTTTTACTTTTATTTCCCTTGACTCAGAGACATATCTAGAAAACTGTTGCTACAGCTGATGTCAGAGAAATTATTGCTTGTGCTCTCTTCTAGGATTTTTATGGTTTCACATCTCACATTTAGATATTTAATCTATTTTTAGTTTATTTTTGTGTATGGTGTAAGAAAGTGGTCTAATTTCATCCTGTACTTTTGTTTTTGGGGAGTTTTTTGATTACTGATTCAATTTCATTGCTGACAGTTGGTCTGTTCAAATTTTCATTTTCTTTCTGCTTTAGTTTTGGTAGGTTATATGTTTCTAGTAATTTATCCATTTCTTCTAAATTGTCCAATCTGTTGGCATATAGATTTTCATAATATTTTGTTACAATTATTTGTATTTCTGTAGTTTTGATTATTTCTCCTCTGTTTTTAGGGATTTTGTTTATTTGGGCCCTCTTTTTTTTTTTAATGTGTCTGGCTAGAGGTTTATTAGTTTTGTTGGTCTTTTCAAAGACTTAGCTCCTGGTTTCATTGATCTGTTCTTTTTTTTTTTTTAATTTGTTTATCACTTATTTCTACTCTAATCTTTATTATTTCCTTCCTTTTGCTAGGTTTGGGTTTCATTTGTTCTTCATTTTCTGGCTCTTGGTGTAAGGTTGTTTAGTTGAGATTTTTCTTGCTTCTTGAGGTAGGCTTGTGTTGCTTTAAACTTCCCTAGACCACTTTTGCTTCATCCCAAAGTTTTGGACCCTTATGTTTTCATTTTCATTTGTTGCCATGTAATTTTTTATTTCTTCTTCGATTTTTTGGTTGACCCATTTATTATTTAGTAGCATGTTATCTAACCTTCATGTATTTGTGCTCTTTCCAGATTTTTTCTTGTGCTTGATTTCTACTTTCATAGCATTGTGGTCAGAAAAGATGCATGGTATGATATATATAGATATAGATATATAGATATAGATGATATAGATATAGATATAGATGATATAGATAGATAGAGATATAGATAATTTGTTGAGACTTGTTTTGTGACCAATATGTGATCCCTTCTGGAGAATGTTCCATGTACACATGAAAAGAATGTGTATTCTGCTCTTTTAGGATGGAAAGTTCTGAATATATCTGTTAAACCCATCTGGTTCAGTATGTCATTCAAAGCCATTGTGCCCTTGTTGATCTATCCATTGACGTTAAGTGGGGGTGTTGAAGTCTCCTACTATTATTGTATTACTATATATTAGTTCCTTTATGTTTCTTATTAACTGTTTTATGTATTTGGGTGCTCTCATATTGGTTGCATAAATATTTGCAATTGTTATATCCTCTTGATGGATTGGCCCCTTTATTAATATAGTGTCCTTCTTTGTCTCCATTTACAGTCTTTGTTTTAAAGTCTATTTTGTTCAGTATAAGTGTTGCTATCCTAGCTTTCTTTTCATATTGATTTACATGCTAAATATTTCTCTGTCCCCTCATTTTCAATCTTCAGGTTTCTTTCAGTCTGAAATGAGTATCATGTAGGCAGTATGGATGGGTCTTGGTTTTTTTTCCCCCCTAATCTTTCACCCTCTGTCTTTGGATTGGAGCATTTAGTCCATTTACATTCAAAGTAATTATTGATAGATATGTATTTATTGCCATTTTGTTACTTGTTTTGTGCTTGTTTTTTAAAAATTTTCTCTGCTCCTTTCTTCTGTTGCTCTCTTTCATGGTTTGTTGGACTTTTTTAGTAATATGCTTGGATTTCTTACCTTTTAATGTTTACATATCTATTACTCATTTTTGATTTGTGGTTACTATTACATTTCTATATAACATCTTCTGCATATAGCAGTCTCTATTAAGTTGATGGTCATTTAAGTTTGCACTGATTCTTTACTCCTCTCCCCTCCACGTTTTAGGTATATGGTGTCATATTTCATATGACGTATGTCATTATTTATATATTGTCTTTTTTGCATTGCATATTTTTTCCTGCTTTGTCAAAGATTATTTGACCATAGAGTTGAGGGTCCATATCCGGGCTCTCTATTCTGTTCCATTGGTCTATACGTCTGTTTTTGTGCCAGTACCATGCTGTCTTGGTGATCACTGCTTTGTAATATAGCTTGAAATCGGGCAACGTGATGCCCCCAGCTTTGTTTTTCTTTTTCAACATTTCCTTGGCGATTCGGGGTCTTTTCTGATTCCATACAAATTTTAGGATTGTTTGTTCCAGCACTATGAAAAATGTCATTGGAATTTTAATTGGGATGGCGCTGAAAGTATAGATTGCTCTGGGTAGCATAGACATTTTAACAATGTCATTCTTCTGATCCATGAGCATACAATGTTTTTCCATCTTTTTGTGTCTTCAATTTCTTTCACGAGTGTTCTGTAGTTCCTAGAATATAGATTCTTTACCTCTTTGGTTAGGTTTATTCTGAGGTATCTTATGGTTTTTGGTGCTATTGTAAATGGAATCGTTTCTCTAATTTCTCTTTCTACAGTTGCATTGTTAGTGTATAAGAAAGCAACTGATTTCTGTGCATTGATTTTGTATCCTGCCACATTACTGAATTGCTGTATGAGTTCTAGTAATTTGGGAGTGGAGTCTTCTGGGTTTTCCACATAAAGTTTCATGTCATCTGTGAAGAGAAAGAGTTTGCCTTCTTCTTTGCCAATTTGAACACCTTTTATTTCTTTTTGTTGTCTGATTGCTGTTGCTAGGATTTCTAGTTCTATGTTGAACAATAGTGGTGAAAGTGGGCATCCTTGATGTGTTCCTGATCTTAAGGGAAAGGCTCACATCTTTTCCCCATTGAGAATGATATTTGCTGTGGGTTTTTCATAGATGGATTTTATGAACTTGAGGAATGTTCCCTCTATCCCTATACTCTGAAGAGTTTTAATCAGGAAAGGATGCTATATTTTGTCAAATGCTTTTTCTGCATCAATTGAGAGGACCATAGTTCTTCTTTCTCCTCTTATTAATGTGTCCTATCAATCACATTGATTGATTTGCGAATTTTGAAGCTCCCTTGCAACCTGGTGATAAATCCCACTTGGTCATGGTGGATGATCCTTTTAATGTCTTGTGGATCCTATTAGCTAGGATTTTGTTGAGGATTTTGGAATCCATATTCATCAGGGATATTGGTCTGAAATTCTCCTTTTTGATGGGATCTTTGCCTGGTTTGGGGATTAAGGTAATGCTGGCCTCATAGAATGAGTCTGTAAGCTTTCCTTCTGTTTCTATTTTTTGAAACAGCTTCAGTAGAATAGGTATTATTTCTTCTTTGAATATTTGGTAGAATTCCCCAGGAAATCCATCAGGCCCTGGACTCTTGTTTTTTGGGAGGTTTTTGATCACTGCTTCAATCTCGTTACTGGTTATTGGCCTATTCAGGTTGTCAATTTCTTCCTGTTTCAGTCTTGGGAGTTTATTGGGTTCCAGGAAGGCATCCATTTCTTCCAGGTTGCTTCATTTATTGGCATATGTTGATAATAATTTCTAATAATTGTTTCTATTTCCTTGGTGTTAGTCATGATCTCTTCCCTTTCATTCATAATTTTATTAATCTGGGTCCTTTCTCTTTTCTTTTGAATAAGTCTGGCCAGTGGTTTATCGATCTTATTAATTCTTTCAAAGAACCAGCTTCTAGTTTCATTGATCTGATCTACGGTGTTTCTGGTTTCTAATTCATTGATCTCTGCTCTAATTTTAATTATTTCTCCTCTAATGCATGGCTTAGGCATCATTTGTTGCTTTTGCTCTAGTTCTTTGAGGTGTAAAGTTAGTTGGTGAATTCGGGATTTTTCTATTTTTTTGAGTGAGGCTTGGATGGCTATGTATTTCCCCCTTCAGACCACCTTTGCAGTATCCCATAGATTTTGGACTGATGTGTTTTTGTTCTCATTGGTTTCCATGAATTGTTTGAGTTCTTCTTTGATTTCCTGGCTGACCCAAACATTCTTGAGCAGAGTGGTCTTTAGCTTCCAAGTGTTTGAATTTCTGCCAAATTTTTTCTTGTGATTGAGTTCCAGTTTTAAAGCATTATGGTCTGAGAAATACAGGGAATAATCTCAATCTTTTGGTATCAGTTGAGACCTGATTTGTGACCCAGTATGTGGTCTATTCTGGAGAAAGTTCAGTGTGCGCTTGAGAAGAATGAGTATTCTGATGTTTTAGGGTGGAATGTTCTCTCTATATGTATGAGGTTCATCTGGTTCAGTGTGTCATTCAAAGCTCTTGTTTCCTTGTTGATTTTCTGCTTAGATGATCTGTCTATTGCTGAGAGTAGAGTATTGAGGTCTCCTACAATTAACATATTATTATCAACATGACTCTTTATTTTGGTTAACAGTTGGCTTATGTAGTTGGCTGCTCCTATGTTGGGAGCCTAGGTATTTACAATTGTTAGATCTTCTTGTTGGATAGACCCTTTAAGAGTGATATAGTGTCCTTCTGTGTTTCTAACTACAGTCTTTAGCTTAAAATCTAATTTGTCTGATATAAGAATTGCTACCCCAGCTTTCTTTTGAGGTCCGCTGGCATGGAAGATGGATCTCCATCCCTTCACTTTCAGTCTGGATGTATCTTTAGGTTCAGAATGAGTCTCTTGTAGACAGTGTATGGATGGGTCCTGTGTTTTTATCCAATCTGCAATCCTGTGCCATTTTATGGGAGCATTTAGGCAATTCACGTTGAGAGTGATTATTGAAAGATATGAATTTATTGTCATCATGTTGCCTGTGAAGTCCTTGTTTCTGTAGATTGTAAATTTCTGTTCTGTATCACTCTTGGGATCTTTCTCCTTTTATAGAACCCCCCTAATCTTTCTTGTAGGGCCGGCTTGGTGGTCACATATTCTTTCAGTTTCTGCCATTCTTGGAAGCTCTTCATCTCTCCATCCATTCTAAATGACAGCCTTGCTGGATAAAGTATTCTTGGCTGCATGTTCTTCTCATTTAGTACCCTGAATATGTCTTGCCAGCCCTTTCTGGCTTGTCAGGTCTCTGTGGATAGGTCTGACGTTATTCTGATGTTCCTCCCTCTGAACGTAAGAAATCTCTTCCTCCTAACTGCTCTTAAGATGGTTTCCTTGGTTCTAAGATTTGTGAGTTTTAGTCTTCCATGCTGGGGTGTTTGCCTGTTTTCCTTGATCTTGGGAGGGATTTTCTCTTCCTCTAGGACACAAATGTTTGTTTCATACCCCAGATTAGGGACTTTCTCAGCTATGATTTGCTCAAATATATCTTCTAGTCCTTTCTCTCTCTCCATCCCCTCAGGGATCCCAGTAATTCTGACATTGGAATGTTTCATGGTGTCACTTATTTCTCTGATTCTATTTTCATGGATTTTGAATTGTTTCTCCCTGGCCTCCTCTTTATCCTTCTTTTCTATCAGTTGGTCTTCTAGATCACTAATTCGCTCTTCTGCCTCGCTTACCCTAGGTGTTAGATTATCTAGATTAGATTGGATCTCATTGATAGCATTTTTAAGTTCTGCCAGTTCAGCTTTCATTTCTGTCCTTAGAGACTCTATGTTGCCATTAATCAATTTCTCCATTCTAGCTATCATCTTCACAACTGCTACCCTGAATTCCATTTCTGACATCTTGGTTTTATCTGTATCCATTTGTAAATCTGTGGCAGAAGTCACCATCTCTGAGTCTTTCCTATTTTGGGGTTCCTCCTCCTAGTCATTCTGTTTAGGGGTGGTTGAGGGAATATACAGAGTCCAGATTATTGACCACAACCCAGGAATATGCACCTGTTTTATAGGGACCTTAGGGTTGTTGGCCTCTTGTTCTCCCAACCTGTCTTCTGGGGGAGGGGCCTGCCGCACTACTACTCAGGCAACACTTTTTGGGCAGAGTTGTCTTGCCCCCTCTGTGGGGGGGATGGGCTCAGTGAAAACCGGTTTTGGGGGGCTTTTGTTCTCTTGTGACTTTCTTTGGTGGCTTTCCATGTTTCTTCTGAGAGAGCAGAAGAGATTGTTTTCAGCCCTCTGCCTCAGATAAGAAAAATTGCAGTCTGTTCTTCAGTGAGCTCTCCAGGCCACACTATCTCCATTTCTGTCTGTGCTGCTATAAACTGCAGTGTCCTGTGTTATGCGCCCCTCAGCGGGGCTCCCAGTCCTTGCCTTTAGGTCAGGGTACAGGGAATGTCTCTGCCCTTTGTGCTTCTAAAACCACCAGCCTCCCCCAGTTTGCCCGCGCAGCCCCACTGCTCCAGGTTTCAGTCTGGGGGACTTCCCTAAAGTCCTTTCCCCACCCTACCGGTCTGCGAGTCTGTGCCCTTCCCTAGCATGGGAGGCTTTCACTCACCAGTGGTATAGGATCCCCATGGCTCCCTCCCCCTTCTCTTTATCTTATGATATGTGCCCGCAGAATCATGGCTCCCCACTTCATACCTCGAAACCAACTGTGTCTGATATTGTTTGTAGAGATCCAGATATATCTTCTTATATCTCAGGCTTATTTCATTGGTGTTCAGAGTGGTCTGGTAGCTATCCAGCTCAATTCCAGAAACTGGTTAGAATAGGGTCCCCTACTCCTCCACCATCTTTTCTTTATTTTTTTATCATTAATTTTAACGTTATTACCAAATATCCTTGAATGTTTCTTACAAAATAATAGTACTGAGAGCTATGTTTGCATTAAATTTCAAAGTGCTCCCTTTTGACCATGGGTTAGGAATTACTAAGAAATCCTGAACATTTACATGGAAACTTAAAATGGCATTATATTAAAGTGTCCATGTAGTTTAGTATTTTAAGAGCTGGAAGTAGAAGAGGAATCTAAAAATCTGAGTTCTAGCCCTGTCAATACTGTTTTAAGATTTAAATAATCAGGAAAGTTTCATATTATAGAAAAATCTCTTTTTACAAAGGTGTTCATTAGGGTGGTTGATAACAACAGCAACCCAAGTCAACCTAAATGTGCAAAACCAATATTAGTAAATTATAGTGAGTGAACTTGATGCAATATTATGCAGACATTAAAAATAGTTTTCAGGGGCGCCTGGGTGGTTCAGTTGGTTGACCATCGGACTCTTGGTTTCAGCTCAAGTCATGATCTCATGGTCGTGAGATCGATTCCCACATTTGGCTTTGCACTCAGTGTGGAGTCTGCTTGGGATTCCCCCCTCTCCCTCCCCCTGTACCCCTCCCCTCACTTATGCTCCTGTTCTTTCTCTCTAAAATAATTAAATTTAAAAATATAGTTTCCAGGCACTTGTAATAACTCAGGAAAATGTTGATCTTGTATGAAGTAAAAAAAATGGGGTAGAATACTTTCTATAATTGTTGTAATAGTATGAAACCTACACATATATTAAATATGAACACCTATAATACTGTTAAAAATTGTCTTTGGATGGTAAGATTATGGTAGATTTTTGTTTCTTTAAAGTTTTAAGAATATTTTCAGAAATTCCATAATTTTATATTTGTGAAAAAACAAAGTATTATTTATTAAAAATAAAATAATAATTTGTCAAGTGATATTAAAAATTACATGTAATATGATTTCAAGTAGGTCCCATCATTTTACCTCATGTTTAATAATAAAATGGATATAGCATAATAGAGTATGCTTCTGATCTTCCAGAGTATTATTGAGATCAGTAGAGACCCTTGGAGTGGGAGAATGAGATGTATTTGGAAATATGGGTTGTGTCCAAACGTCAAATTCTTAGATGAGACAGACATGTAACCATATCAGTCACCTGTGGAGGTGGATTGCTAGCTGAACATATTAGCTTGCAATAGCTAATTAACTTTTCAGCAATTTTGTAAGTTGATTTTTAAATCATTGCTAGCTTGAAATCACCATGTATTTGTTTCATGGAATTCGGAAAATGCTACAGATAAGGTCTTTATATGGCCTTAGGCCAGAAATTCAGATAAATGTCTTATAAAACTTATTATAAACTTGAACTATGAAAGAACACATGGAGGAAATCTCTGTGAATAAAACTATAAAGCTCTCAACTCTCTGGTCATAGAGGATCTCTTTGCCAGGATTCATGACCCAGGTCTCAGGGAACTGGACCTCCTACAGAGAGTTGCCAGAGGGTATTGAGACATGCCACAAGCATCTGGGACTGACATCTGCTATATATGGGGGGGTAGTGCTTAAATTTCAAATTGACATCAGCACCTCTTGAATGTGTGAGAGGCTGAAGAAATGAACAGGAACATGTAGATTCTTATATTCACAGGACTATGTCTCATTCAGGGTCTGAAAAGGAAACTGTTGGCACACCTAAATTAGGATAATCTGAGGAAGGTTTATTTATAAAGAGCCATTGTATTAGGGACAGATGGTGTGTAGAACCAGAAATGGTGTGCAAGAACCTGGGACTAGTAATATCAGAACTGTTACCACCCTTAGGGAAACAAGAGGTTTCTGGAACCTAGGAAAAGTGTGGAGTGGGCTGCTTTGAAAGTTGTGGTGACCTTCTACTAAGAGACACAGCCAGCCTTAGATGAGTTCTCAGGATGGGATATCAGGACATGAATACTCTAACCTCCCCCTTCTTACTGCCTTAGATCTCTTGCTAGAATTCCCCATTGGAAGACCTAAACAGAAGTCAGATGCACAGATACAGTTGATGTAATCCATAGAAATCAGCCACCTTGGGCAGAGAAAAGGGTAGAGAATGGTGGAAAGTGCTTACAGAGGGGCGAGTGGACTATTTCCAGTACAGTTTAGCTTCAATTTTTAGCTGACACTGACTTAAGTCCTTCTATTTTCATGCAAAATGTGTATAATAATACCATACTCTTCAGAATGGTTTTGAAGATTTGATAGAAAGTAGGTGGATCATATTTAGGAAGAATGTGATGCATAGTGTCCAGAAATAATGCTAATTATTACTGACTATATTAATTCATATCATTGAGCTTTACTTTCCTATCAATAAAATAGAGAAAATACTGCTATCTGCTCAATGGTTATTATAATTATAAATATTAACCTTAGGATGTGAAAGCAGTCTCTAACATACGATGCTTTAAATAATATTAAATTTAAGATGGAACCTCTACTCTTGATGAGGACTGAAAACTCAGCTTTCTGTTTCTGGATCCATTGGATTAGAAGTTTTATGGTTAGTTTTTTTTTTTTTTTACTCATTTCTGTATCTCCAGCACCTAGACTGTATTTAGCACAAAGTAGGTACTCAGTAATAAGTACTATTTAATTAAAAGAGCCTTTTTAAAAACTTCCTGGTCTTTCTGATTGACCGGATGCTCTGACAATGCTCCCTGGTGCTGGCCCTTCCCTGGATCTGGGACTGCCTTGTTCTTCCAATGGTCACCTTCTGTCTGGGTGAGGAAGTCTTAAATCTACTGTATCTCCTGACTTTCCTTTTCATATAAACAAGCACAAAACCTTAGTGCTATTCAATGTGGTCCCTCTCTTGCTCGTCCCTGTCCCCCATGTCCCCAGTCTTCTGGCACAAGTGAGTGTATTTAAGAATGACTAAACCATGTCATCTTCTGAGCTCCTACCATGTATCAGCCACCTTACTCTTTTTTGTACTCCAGAGGAATATGACCCACCCTCTTATACACTGCATTTGTTCCTTCCACTAAGAATGTCTCACCCCCTTTCTCTACTTACGGAAATCCTCTGCACCAATGTTTTGTTTTTTGTTTGTTTATATTTCACACTTTGCCCATGTTCTTTCTCTGCCCAGAGTATTCTTCCTTTTTCCCCTTCCTTCTCCTACTTTTCCTAGATAATTCCCACATATGTATCAGGCCTCAACTTACATGACATTTCTTCAGGGGGAAACTTAATCACTTCTTTATGATGAAATTAAGATGAAATCAAGCACTCCTGTATCCCCAGAGGTTTCTCCTATCAGATACTTTGTCATATATTCATATGGATTTAACCTCCTTCCCCATAAAATTGTAAGTTGTTTGAGGTCATGACAAGTTTATTTATATCACAGTGTCTATATATATTAGGGTAGACCAACTTTTGTATTAGAATGACCATAAAATGTCTAATGGATTGAGCAAATACAAGTTTTTTTTCATCAGGAACAAATGGGCAGAGCATCTCTTAGCCATATAGTCATTCAGGGACCCAGGCTGACTATTATCTTCAATGCTTAGCTTCTAGGGTTAGCTGGGCATCATTTCCATTCCAGCCAGCTGGATGGGAAAGAGGTAGAAGATCCCATGTGGTAGCTTCCAATTAGCAGTCCTTGAAGTGGCTCATATTACTTTCAGTCAAATTCCACTGACCAAATCATAGTGTAATGGCTTCATCTAACTTTAAAATGTCTAGCTATGTGTGCAGGAAGAAGTAGAGAGCATGGATTTTTGCTAGGTAGCTGGCAGAGTCAGCTGTACTCCCACAAATAGTTACTCAAATATTTATTAAATGATTGAATGAATTCATCCTTAATAGTATATATCACATACATTAAGACTTCTCTGATTTTACTAAGAAAACATTTGTGTTTGCATCATTTTTGAGGCACTAATTTTCCTTTCCCTAAATTACATTCATTTGTACATATCTTGCCTCCCACCAGAAATTAGGTTCCTTGAGGGCAGTGTCTGGCATGTGAAGCAGTGAGGTCTAGTGAGGTCTATATGACTTTGGAATCATATAGCCTCAATTTGAGTCTAAATCTGCCAATTAGTACATGTGTGATCTGGGATAATTTCCTTGGCCCTCTGAATCTCAGTTGTTATTCATATTCATGGCCTAGCTTATTTCTTCGGGCCTCTACTAACCTTTTTTGGTTTTGAATCAACACCTTGAATTTCTTTTCAGTTAATGTTAACTGACAAAAATCACAATTAGTTCAGATTGGATTTATTTGGGACCATGTGTTTACCTTTTAGTATAATTAAGTGATTGGATGAGGAAGAGAGACCATGGATTTCCAAAGACTGTAATTAATAAAATTAAAATATTAGCTGACACTTAGCTGCTGCTCTACTGAATTTGGGGTTTCATATTTATTATTACAAAAGAAATAGAGATATGTCCAAATATTTGTTTTTAAGGAAGTTCATGGCAGTGTTCATTATATTAGGAGAATTTATAAATTATCTAAATACTCATCAGTAGAGATTGGTTAAATATATTTGGCATATCATAGGAAGAAGTCATTGAAAATCATGTTGCAAAAGAATATTTTATATATGGATATATGTGTACTAAAATATGCATAGTGGTTTATCTGGGTATTTTGGATATTGTCTTTCTTTTTGTAGTTTCCATTTGTTATTTTCCAAATGTTTAAACATGAATATAATTGCTTTTATTACTTAAAATTTATTTATAATTAACAAAACAAAAGTTACTACAGTAGTTCCTCTGACTTCCTGTAGGCCTTTTTTGTAGATCATATTCTTCTTGAGTCCAAGGTTGCCAGATTATCAATGTTGGGCAAGTCCTCAAATTAGGATTTCTAATCTTGTACCAGCTAGATCTGGATCTGGTCATTTTATTTTAATAACAGCTTTATTAAGATATAATTCATATATCATATAGTTTATTTATTTAGTGTACAATTCAGTGGCTTTTAGTATATTTTGAGTTGTGTAACCATTATTGTGATCAATTTTAGAACATTTCATCACTCTCCCAAATATAAACTTGTACCCATTAGCTGCCACTCTTCTTTCACCAACTCTGCAGACCTAGGTGGTACTTTTCATCTCTGTGTTCTGAAAATTTCACGTAAATATAATTATACAATATGTATTTTTTTGTGATTGGCTTTCATCACTTAATGTAATTTAATGTAATGTAAGATTCATCCATATTGTAGCATGTATCAGTACTTTTTTATGGCTGAATAACATTCTAGTATATAGATATATTGTATTTTATTTAGTCATTTATTAGTTGACAAACATGTAGGTTATTTCCACATATTATGAATAATACTCCTATGATTATTTGTGTACAAATTTTGTGATTATTTTGTGTAGACAAATCTTTTCATTTCTCTAGGATATATAATTTGGGTGGAATTACTGTGTTTTATGGTAGCTATTTAGTTTTTCGAGAAATTGCCAGACTGTTTTCTAAAGTCACTATAACATTTTACATTCCCACCAGCAATGTATGAAATCAAGCTTTTTTTGATTTCTTTATTTTGTTCTCCTATGTAATATGTGCATGTGTGTGTGTGTGGTATATGGTATGTGTTGGTTTATGTGTAAATTTATGTCATGCATGGCATATGTGGTATGTGTGGTTTTGTGTGTATGTCTGTGTGTGTATATATGTATGATTGGGTACATAATGTATATGTTTGTGTGTATGTGTTTAACTGCACATATGTATCTCTTTTGCATCAGAGTCAGATTTATTGATACTGTTGAGATACTACATTTTCCGCCCTTCCCAGAGTAAGATTTCTGCTGACCTGGGACAGATTTTTCTTGGCAGCAGCTTGCATCCAACCCCATAGCCTGGTAGCTACCAACTCTGCAAATCTGCTAGTGGGTTCCAGGATTTCCAAGCTTTGGGAAGTATAGTATTTCCAGGCCCTTCCAGTAGGTGCCAGGCAAAATGGTATGGGATGGGGTCCAGTTGTGGAATTCAGGCTGCCAAAGTCTCTTAAGGTGGTTATTAAACTTAATTATCATGAAGGGTTTTAAAGAAGACCAACTCTTGCCCCAGCAGTGCCCCTTGGCTTCTTGATCCCTCTCTCTGGAACCAACTTCTAAAAACTAGGTTCCACCACTTACTTTGTTAGGTGATTAAGCAATTTATGTAACTTTTCTGAGCCTCTGTTTCCTCAGATATAAATGGAACTACTAATATCTATCTTACAATGTTGTTGTGAGAATTAAATCTATGTGACCCCTCAAAATATTGTAGCTATAAGAATTATTGGTTCAATTCACTCTTTTTTCATAAAAATCCTATATTATCTCTAGCACTTAATGCTTTTCCATGAAAGTTTGCTTTTGTTGTCAGGTCTGTATTTTCAATACATCCCAGAAGTCTTTATTTGATATAAGAACTTAATAAGGATACTTGGATCATAAGCAGAATACTTACTGTTCTTTGGCTTATGATCAAGTATATCGGAAACAATAAAATGATTTAACTTGAACCCAGATGTGGTTTAACATAAAGGAATTGGAAAAAAAAAAAAAAGGAAACTCTCTACTCACAAAACAGCACATTATAAAACCCCAGTCATTTAAAGAAGATATAACTGAAATAGAAGGGATTACCTCCCACTCACTCTGGTAAGAAGAAAAGGAACAATTAAAATGAATATATTAGGGAGAATATTATTTTTATTTCAATATTTCCATTATATTTCCTCCAATTACATGCTGAATAGAGTTCTCTAATACAACTGAAACCCCAAGATAGAGTTTTTAAAAGAGTGAATCATGGAAGATAAAGGCAGCTCTCTTTTGCTGGGTGGAAGGTAGGTTTTCCTGACAAAAACAAAAGATGAGACATTAAATGTGGGGGGAGGGGTATGCAGTTCTCAGTGAATCAACAGTGATAAAGTCCCTCGACACTCTACCCTTTGTCAAACTTCTCTTTCCAAACTGGATAGTATAAAAAGATTCTTTAAACACCGCTTCTTGAGAGGACATGTGGGTGTGTGTAGAGGGATGGTGGGGGGAGGGGGAGGAGAGAAGAAAGTAGCATCTGTAAAATTCTTACTACATATCATAGAATTTCAGAGTTTGCAGAGACTTTAAAGATCACTTGGTCCTAACTCTCAATGAACAGTGATAAAAATGAGGCTCAAAGAGGAGAAATTATTCTCTTCAAGACATGTAGCAAGGTGGGTAGAACCATGCTGGAATTTGGGTCTTCCCTCGGGCCAGAGCCAGACTCCTAAGCTGAGCAGGTAGCATGGGTAGCTTCAGTCCTTTGACTGAAAGGGGTCTAAAGAAAGATGCAGGTGTAAACATAGGCTCTACCTGGTATCTTATATGGCTCTGAACAAGTTGTTTAATGCCTCTATGCCTCAGTTTCTACAACTATAAGAGGTAATTATGTCCAGCTTTTGGTGAAATTGGAGGATTATGTGAGAGAAGGTGGGTGAGTCACCCAGTGCACTCCTGGCATCCCCTTTCCTTACCCACTCCCTTTAAGCTTAGATTTTACCCTTTACCATGGCCAGGCCTGGCTTGTTTTCCAGACCCTTTCAGCCTATCCCCAGCTCTAGTCCTGTCTGGCTTAGTGCTATGAGTACCAGCCCCAGGCAGTGCTGAGTCACACCCACAGCTGGTTGCTCACTCTGTCCTGCTCAGCACATGTCTAGCCCCGCTACAACTTAAGCAGTCTCCAAAGGTCAGGATCCAAACACCAAGTCCTTTTCTGAATTTAATCAAGGAATTCAGATACTTGTTCTGATTAGTGGAATTTTATAGATGGCTGACTCCCACTGACCATGTCATCTACCCCAGTTTCTAAGACTATTTCTGGAGCTGAACGCTTGCTCAGAAATGTTCCTGAAACCTGAGTTGTTCTTACTCAGTTTGCTCCCAGTTGTCTCTTTAAAAAGAACCATGTGCAAGTGGTTTTTCTAGACCAGGTTGGCAACTTTTTGAAAGTGGCTTGTGCTAGTTCTTTTCTTCCTTTCTCCTGTTCTTTTCTGTTCTCCTTTTTTTTAAAGATTTTATTTATTTGAGAAAGAGAGAGAGAGAGCACAAGCAGGGGAAGGAGCAGAGAGAGAAGCAGACTCCCCGCCCAAGAGGGAGCCTGATGCTGGGCTTGATCCAGGACTCAGGGATCATGACCTGAGCCAAAGGCAGATGCCTAACCAACTGAGCCACCCAGGCAACCCTATTCTCCCTTCTTAACTTACTCTCTGTGTTTAGCAAAAAGATAATGAAGGCAAAGATCTTGGCTAGATATTGTAGACATTGAATAAGTCATAATACCTGTAATTTATAGTCTAACAGGAATCTATTTATAATGCCTCTAGGTAAGTGATATGCCCAGGATGCTAGGGAAATAAACAGGAAGATGACCAATTCTGTTACTAGCTGTTAGGGAAAACTTTCTTGAAAAAGTAGCATTTGAGTTGAATCTTAAAGAAGTTGAAATTTGTGAGTTTAGCAAGCTGGGTAAATGGGTGTCTGGGCAAAAGGAAGGGCAGTGCAAAGACATGGGAAAGCATGCTATGTTTGGGAAATAATGAGCAATTTGCGCTACCAGGAATACTGTGTGCTGGGAACGGGAAAGATGAACAGAGCTTGAGTCCTGTGGTTGGTAATGAGGCTGGAAAATAGGTTAAGAACAGATTGTTGACTGTGAACTTCTTAAGGTGGAGACTATATTGTCTTCTTAGAGAGCCAGAAACACAGTAGATGTCCTGTGAATGTTGTTGAACTGGTCTGAGCCACCACCATCTTTTTTCTGAATTACTGCAGTGACCTAATGACTTCCTGCTTTTACCCTTATACCCCTATAGTTTATTTCCTACAGAGCCACTGGAGCAATCTTTTCAAAACACAAGTCAGATCATATTACACCTCTACTCATTTCATTTCTTACTGCTTCTCCCTTGCTCACAGTGATTTAGCTGTACTCATCTCCTTACTAGTCCTCAGATATGCCAGACTTACTCTTGTCTTAAGGCTTTTTCACTAGCTGTTATTTTTGCCTGGAAAACTTCTACCTCAAATATCCATATAGCCACTCCCTTACCTCCTTCAAGGTGAAGGAAAGCAGCATTGTGTACATTTTTGCATAAGAGCCTGTAGAACATCCAGATAGAAGAGTCCAGCTGGCAGTTGGACATTAAGTCTGGAGCTCAGGAGAGACATCAAGAAAGGATAAGGAGATTTGTTGTTACTAAGACATGGGTGATGGTATAAGCCACCTCCCGAGATGTAGCATAATGTGGGAAGAGACTCCTCCTGCCTTCCATGAAGCTCCAACAGGCATAATTATAGAGCAGATTATTAAATATTTAACAGAGTTTGCAACAGATAAAAGCCATTTTGTCTAATTTCCCTAAATATTAATATTTTTGTGCACCTAAATCCTTTCATTATCATAAACGTTTATTCAAGTTAAGTATTGAGCACACTCTGATTTGTTGGGATTTGGGTGTGCTTTTTTTTTTTTTTTTTTTGCATCTGATCTCACTGAGTTTTAAGCTAGAAATGTGAATGAATTGAAACTGCTTGGTACCAACAGATTGCTTTTGCCTACTCTTGTATTGTCTGAAGGTTCCGAAAAGGAAAGAGTATGGACTTTGTTAACAGGTGAACCTGGGTTTCGTTACTACTTTCCAGCTATGATAGATAAGTGGCTTAATCTTTCTGAGCCTCAGTTTTCTCATTTTTACATTGCAGTTAAGATTATCTTAGTAATTAAAAAGAGATAACATAATCCTAACTCAACATGGTACCTAGCACTTAGGAAGTACTCAGTAAATGCCCATTTCCTATGAATCCAGTTCTCAAAGTGATTGATCTTTTTGCACTGAGCCTTGTATCACTATCTCTCAAATACCACCGGCTCTGGATGGGCTGGCAGCAAGCTGGATAGGAAAGTCTATGATTCTCCATGGCCACTAGCCTTGTAGCCCTAAGGAGTTGGAACATTTATCTGCTTTATAATACATAGGAGTCTTGTTTGCTTATATCATATATGGTCCATACCAGGATACACTTACTGAAAATAAACTCCTAATTAACCAAACTCCGTGAGCTGTGCCAACATAAGCATGATATACCAGAGCTAATTTGGCAGCTTCTCTAATTTCACCCCACCAGGACTTCCTATCCTTGTTAAGGTGTGTAGGGTCATCTTGAAGCAGTCTCAGTTTGGGACTAGTGGAAATCCATGATTAATCTGGCTAGAGGCCTCCTCTGACTTTTTTACTAGTTATTTAATGTTTTATTCTGGTGATCAGTGAAACAAGCTAAATAGCCTATATCTTTGCAGTTGTGGCCCTTCTCCTTTGTAAGACTGGGACATTAAACAGGTCATGCAAAACAAGATAGTTTCTATTTCTTCATTAACAGTTCAGTTCCACAGATATTTTCTATTGCAAAATACAGAATAGACAGAGTCTTTAATTTTGAGGCAGTTACAGTTTAGTGGGCAAAAAAGAAACTTAAATGATTCCTATATTGAAGGCAGGATTTATGCCTAATTTTTCATCTTCGTATGCCTCCTGGCATTCAGTAGCTTACATGTAACTGGTGCCCAGCAAGTTCTGGTTGGTTGAATAGATAAATGAATGAATAAAGGGAGTCAGTAATTAGTCTTAGGGCCTTCCTTATTGTTCTGTAGTTAGCATATTTGGCATCATCTGACTGTTTTGCTTTCCTTTTCATAATTCTTGTCTTCTCTTAGAGATTACACATACAGGTATAGGCATGCATGCAAGTACACATTTGTACATGGGAACATATACACACATGTGCTCTGTGAATGCTGGATCTATCACAAAGGAACTTGATTAAAAGATTAAGTGATGTAATTCACTACTACCCCATCCCAACCTGACCAATTCCTTCTGCTTACTCCTCTGCTAAGTGAGCCCCTTTTGGACCATGAACTCCCACAGTAGAGACTGTGTCTGATTCATCTCTGTATTTCCAGTATCCAGCACAGGGCTTGCCACAGAGCCTGCCCTGTGTCAGTTTGGTTGCACAACAGAGAGAAACAGATTTTTGGTGGTGTTGAATTCCAGGGCCATGTGGAACTTGGTGTAAGAAGTGTGAACTTTTAAGCTTCTTCTCCACTCTTCTGTTTTTCCCAATTTTCTTGTGCTTTCTAACTAATGGCTGAAGTCCCTTGAATGTGTGCATAGCTACCTTTTAAAAATAGACTTCCAAGTGAGAAAGAAGAGAACCCAGACAAGAAAGTGTCAATGATACAGATTTATGTAACTTTAACAATATTTTCTGAATGTATACTATGTACAAACATATTTGATCCTCACAATTTGCCTTAGGTAGTATAGAAAATAATATTTCTGTTTTACAGATATGAAAATTGAAATTCATAAAAATTAAATGAAATGTAGGGCCACACAATGATTTAATGGCAGAGCCTATAATATTAGCGATAGAGAAAAACCATAAAGTAATCAGACTAATGCAATGGCAGAGAGCTGAGGATTTGACAAAACTCAAGATAGAATTTTCTGATTTGTCAGGTTTTTTTATGGGTTTCTCTGAGATGGTTCCTTCTTAGCTTTTCAGTTAGTTTTAGGAAACACTAATTATCATTTTTAAACACAAAAGTCTAGAACAACAAGTTCTGGGCAAAATCATGAAAACAATGTAAATTTTTGTGGCATCCTTATTGTACCAAACCACAGTGGTCTTCTTTGGGCCTATGTCCCTTGAACTCATCTCCTTTAAATCTGGTGCTCTGGATCTGACCAAAGTTTTTTGAAGTATCATCATTCTTATCCTCATTGCCATGCTTACTCTCTACAATTATCACTAGCACACATTGTTATGAGAATCAATGAGCAGATATCAAAGAGAAAGAGGAAGAATGGGAAAACCTGGTCAATAACTGATATAAAATTGCCTAAAAATATTTCTCCTAAAAATTAAGGAGTGCTAATGGCCTAATTCAAGAGTATTCAATGATGGGTACTGAGGAGGGCACATGTTGTGATGAGCACTGAGTGTTATACTTAACTAATGAATCACTGAACACTGCATCAAACACTAATTATGTACTATACAGTGGCTAACTGAACATAATAAAAAAAAAGAATATTCAACAAATGGCTGCTTAGATCCAGGACATAGCAAGAATTCAGGGTTAGCTTCATGGGTGTGCAACCCCTGCAGTCACACATGGCCCTGTACTTAGAAGGGTCCCATGCTTGGTTTAATGCTCTATTCTTGTCCTCTTGAAATTCTTAATAATTTTTGAACAAGGGGCCTACATTTTCATTTTGCACTGGTACTCAAAAACTTTGTAGTCAGTCCTATAAGAAGTCATTTCAAATTGCAGTTTGTGATAATAAAAAAGTTCTTGAGATACAAAAAACAATAGAGTCAGAAAGAAACAAAACAAAATAAAACAGCTGAGAAGGAGCTAAAATTAAAGAACGGCTGCCCTATATAAACTGTTATACTTGACAAAAGGTTTTCACATATATATACCTGTATGGGAAGCCTTAGAATATCCAGGTAAGCAGCAAGGAGAGACGATTACAGTTATTTGCACCCATAGAACATCTTCCTTCCATTATACCACTGAGTATGCTTTATGTTATACTCTCCTCTTCTGTGTTTTCCTTTATCTCATTATCTTAATATTTCCAGGTATCTAATAACCCTCTCACCCTCAAACTTTAAGACTCTAACAGTAAGACTTTTCTAGATGGTTCTATTTTATCAAAATTTATTTTTCAGTGTCGTAGGTTCTCAGGGCCTAAATCTGAACTGGTTAAGCTCAAAAACAAATATCTAATATATTAAAGACCATTAGCAGCCAAATATGACTTCTAGATCCTGCCATTTGCCCTCACTTTTGAAAGGCTATCTACATAGATATGGAATGTCCACTAATAGGTGACTTTAGACTTCTCAGTGTCTATAGAGCTTAGCTACAGTTTGAGGATATGGGTCTTCCCTCAGGCAAGAACATATAATGTCTATACTCTAGACCCTTGCCAGAAACTGTATCCTGGACTCTCTGTTACTAACAAAATGAGTATTTTATTAAGTGATACTTTGAAATGGTTGTTTGGAAAATGTGCATTCCATCCACCTCTCCATAAATGATAGGAACTATTACTGAATCAAGATTTACCTTCAGGAAATCATGTACTTAGAGCAGATTGTTTTGAACTATTTTGTTTGCTATACAGTTAGCTTTCACTGGTTTAATGTTTTATCTAGGGACACGACAAAAAACAACCTTACAAAAAATATTACTGTGTTTGATTAAAGAAATTTACCAAGATCACTGGCCATGTATGTCATCTATTTCCTTTTATAAAGTCCCACATGAGCTCTTTTGGGGGAACATACTTTGCTTCCTTGGATGAGATAAGGTGAGTTTTATACACAGAATATGTGAGTCTTTGTTTTTGCTATGGCTGCCAGAAGATGCAAAACCAAGTTCATGACTTAATGGTATCTTCTTTTGTATGGACACTTATGGTTTATCCAATTGTGCTTCATTTCCCTCTGCCTCTAGCTTTGATTTTTTTTCCTAATCTTGATTTTTATATTGTGTTATTTTATTTTACAATTTTGTGGTCTATATTTCCTTAGGTCACCTCAAATCCTTTATGAAATGAGGTGTAGAACAGAAGATTATAGTACACACATATAGCCATATATAATGTGGGTGTTGTATCAAGGAGTGCTTATATAACTCAAAGGCAAAGCCAAAGATTGCAAATTTTAGGCACTATAACTGGCTAATAGGTCAGACAATATTTGCAGTTAACAGAGTGCTTCTTCCAATTACATGTCTTGGTGGGTGGAGATTGGTCTCTGATTTTCCCTTAGGAAGAGCAGTCCTGAATCTGAGCTGGATGGTGAAAAAGCAAGTTACCCAGAACTCAAGATTAAGGAATTCTAGTTCTGATCCTTTTACTCACTTGCTCTGGATCATTGGGTTAAATGCCTTAACTGGGTCTTAGCTTTCAATATCTGTAAAAAATGTATTTTTCATATTAAGATGTGTGTACTATACAACAGTTTAATAAGAATTACATTGATTTCTCAACTTTTCAGGAATGAATGGCAACAGTATGCTGATTTTAAGACACATTACCATTTCAAAAAATATAAAATGTGAAAAAATAGATTTTTAAATGATGAAGGTACTTTCTTCATGGGTTTTTAGAGGATTGTAAAGAAGATATTAAATAAAAATGTATATTGCAAATGATAAAATACAGGAAATATAATGCAAGAAAAGGAATACATGGTGTTGATAATGCATCATTCTCTTTTTCCAAGTTCTGCATTTTAATTGTACCCTTTGAAGAAATTTAATCTTCCCTTTTAAAGATCTATCTTACAGATGAAGAAGCCACCTAAAGTGAATGAAACATAGAGTACTACCTTGTAATTCCCTGTGAGCTTGTACTTTCTAGCAATCAAAAGTGTTCAGTGAGGATTTGGGTGCCTCTGAAGGCTTGGAGCATTCTGTCATCTCTATAGGATGTTGAAGACAGGGTCCCATCATTGCAGAGAGTTGGATGTGACTGACCTTTGTGCCCAGTTAAAATGCTTAGATGTAATTGCT
This sequence comes from Mirounga leonina, assembly GCF_011800145.1. Taxonomy (NCBI): domain Eukaryota; kingdom Metazoa; phylum Chordata; class Mammalia; order Carnivora; family Phocidae; genus Mirounga; species Mirounga leonina. The sequence goes on from NW_023270447.1 coordinate 55,743,148, forward strand.
CTTTCTGTTTTGAAACAAAAGTCTTTTTATGATGCCAAGATGGGGTTCCTTTATGGTTTACAGCATAATGAAACTCCTTTATAACTGAATGCACTGTGGGGAGAGATCTCTAAATGCGTTTCCAGACCCTTCCCCAAGTATACTTTAGAATTTAATTTACTGAACATCTTATTCCTGACTGTGAACTTCTAGAGGCCAGAAAACAGGTATTTTGTTTTGTTTCTGCCCCTTATATTATAGCTTAGACTGTGCAGACAAAGCAACCCTAATGCATTCTTTTTTTTTTTTTTTTAAAGATTTTATCTATTTATTCATGAGAGACAGAGGGAGAGAGAGAGAGAGAGGCAGAGGGAGAAGCAGGCTCCCAAGGAGCAGGGAGCCCGATGCGGGACTTGATCCCAGGACCCTGAGATCATGACCTGAGCCGAAGGCAGACGCTTAACCATCTGAGCCACCCAGGCGCCCAACCCTAATGCATTCTTAGTAATTAATTTAAAAAACTATAGTTTGTTTGTAATGGGTCAGGTTTGCCAAAACATTGTTTCCTTTCATTTACAGCACAATAAACCTATGGTATAGGTAACATTTTTATTTAAACGTGGAGAAACAGAGTCTCTGAAAGCTGAACTGATTTGTCTGAGTTCACACAGCTTGGAATTGGGGGGTCTGGGATGAAATCTGTATCTATGGCTCCAAAGCCATCCTTCTCTGAGGAGAACTGCAGAGTAGGAGGTAAGGGGGTTCCTAGGGTACCAGAGCCCCATATTTGCTGTAGATATGTTGGCTCTATTCTGAGAAGAACTACTGGATGTTGTGGTGGGCAATATGGTGGAATAAAGAGAAGAAAAATAATATTTATTGATCACATACTATATGCTAAAAAGTGTATTAGCTCTGTCATAGATGTTTTCTAATTTAATCTTCTCTATAATTCTCAGAGATACCTATTCTTAATTCTCTTTTACAGAACGAGAACTTGAATCTCAAAGAGGTTAATTAACTTACCCAAAGCAAGATAGCTGGCAAGTATCATAGCCAGGATTCAAACCAAATGTTCATGATGACAAGGCCCAAGCTCATTCCACTACATAATGATGGAAAGGGACTGGGGAAATAGGGAAACAATTTCACACAGGCAAAAGTGACCAGCAAAGACAAGAGGGAACAAGGAAGCATCATTCAATTTTTGAGAGATTTATTTTGGTTTCTAAGTTCCAGTTCATTTCAGCCCAAGAACAATGGGTTCAGGACATTAAGACCAAAGCCTGTAGCTATTTGAGAATGTGTCTGAGATATTGTAATCAAGGTGACCTTACTGCAGTTTAATTTAAAGGAGAACCAATGAACTTTAATAGCTGTATATGGGCCAGATATTACTCAGCTTTGCTTCATGCTGATCTAGTTAAGGTTTTTTCTGCCTGTCTGAAAAATAAAAATAAATAAATAAATAAAACTGAGGTGTTTTGAAACTACTCTTTGTTTATGAGACAAGAGACAAGATTCCTATTTTTCCTTACTTAAACACACATAAATAGTTACACAGGATTTCAAGGAAAAGGGAGGCAATGTTAGATTGGCCGATAGAAAGCAACACAAGTGTCTTGCTCAGCACTGTGTCAGAGGAGCATTTCTGGAATCTTTGACAGCCAAGATTTCCTGCTGATTGAATGACCCCCAAGAAAGTGATCAACAGGGAGTGTTAAACACATTGCCCAGAAATTAACTGCTTTTTCAGTGCAATCACTTCTACCAGCTCTGCTGGGAACGGTAAATATTTCATTTATTCAGGGACTCTGGGCATTGCCATGGGGTAGGAGGTTTTCTTTTATGCTTGTATTGAATCTTTTGCCTACATTAACAATGTAGAAATCATTTGTCCAGGTAAGTCTCACATGGGGCATATATTACCTTAAATATATTGCATCATATAGTAGATCTTTTTTTTTTCCTCACCATTTTCTCAGAAGCTCTCATGAGTATCATGGTTCAAGGTAAAGCCATGGCGAAATCCAGAGGTTCTAACCTCTTTCCTGATCCTGATGTTCTGTGTGATCTTGGAAAAGTCACTACCATCTCAACTCATTAACCTGGCGAGAGGATAATGTAGGAAAAACTTTAGCCATTCTAAGCCCGTCAAGATGGAACAGAGGATTGAGTCCCCAGGGGCTGCTCTTAGGGACAGTGGCAAGAAGTGAAACTAGAAAACTTGATTGGAATCCATGCCATAGAGTAATTTTTGTCAGGAGGACTGTCCTACCTTTATTTTTTTTTTTTCAATAGTACAGGCTGAGATTTGTATACATGTTATAAAATTAGGGAAATGAGGTATCTCCAAGTAACTTAAGACAATGGAAAAAATAGATTTTCTGAAGTTAAACTTAAAACAAAACTGATTGGGAAAGAGATATGGAAAATCATCCTTGAAAGTATCTTGAGATCCATTAATACTGACTGATTAACTAATATATTTAAAGAAGAATGTGTTGACCCATGGTGGGTGATAATCCTGTGCATCATAGAAAAGGGAGTTGTGCAGTAGTGCTGAGTGAGCCTCTGAAGTGGAGGCTCTGACCTAGGTGCTCCTGTGGTGTAAACCTGTTTTAGGAGCCAGCCAGGGGGGCTAATGGAGGGGGCCACTGTAATGTGAAGGTTCCAGTGAGGAAACAAAACTCAATCTAATAAGTCATTTTGGATCATCACTTTGTGGCTGGTACTAAGGAGTGAGCTGACAGGGAGATGTTGTGAAACAGTATAAAGACTATTTGACTAGCAAATAGGACTTTAAACCAGAAGATCTTGGCTTTGAGCCAGCCTATTCCCCTATCTAGCTATGTAACTTTGTGCAAGTCACTTCACCACTCTGATACTCAGTTTTCTGATGACTTGCCAGTCTCACATTTACCATTCTATGTCCCATTTTGCACTTTATCCTTCTAAATTGCTGGACTGCTTTTGTCAACACCATGTGTTTTTCCTATGCTGCCTTCCCTGCCCTCAGCTTAGAGTACCACCTAGGTTCCCTCAATTGCTCTCCACCACCTGGATTCCTGGTGCCTTCCAGGGTTAAGTGTGCAGTTGCCAATCTCTTGGTCACTGAACCTGACTGCCCCTGCCAGCTACCTCTACAGCTATCAGCTTTGATCTTAGAAACCTGTAAGGGTTTCTGAGGTCACAAAATAGCTTGCACAAGTGACTGCTTAATTTCTCAGTCTTTCATTAGATAGCTGAAAGGATGTCATTTGAAGGAGAAAATACATGTAAATAGTGTAGTGTTAGAGTCAGGAACAGTCTCAGTAGAGAGAAATGATAGAAAGATACAGTTTGACATTCTTAATAATTACTATCATTAAGGAATGATTGAATTCCTTATAAGGCAGTGAACTCCCTATCACTAAAGGTATTCAGTCAGAGAATGAGTGACTCCTAGCCACAGAAAGGGGATTTTTGCCTTACTAGGAAGATCAGATTAGATGGGCTTTAAAGTCTACTCAACAAATGAGTAGGTTAGAAAGTGACAAGTAACAGGACAGACAGAAGCAGACAGTTTCAGAGAAGAGCATCAATGTTGACACATGCAACTAAAGATTATTAGGCTTGCACTTGTTCATTCATTCATTCACCTTTTATTGGATGCATATTATGCTTCAGGCACAATACTATATACTAGGGATTCAAGAGAAATGTGATGTAGTCCCAGCCCCCCAAAAGAGCATAAGCCAGGGATAAAAGACACATACATAGACAAATGGATATGATATAATGTGCTCAATGATATAAAGGAAGGGCAAATTAAGTGTGGCATAGAGGAGAACATAAGGGAAAGAGAGAACAACTTCCTGTATAGATTGTGGATAGCTTCAGAGAGGAATTGGATCTTGAAACATGAGAGCCTTTAGCAGGATTAAAAATGGCAGCTGATCATGTATTTTCCAGGCAAAATAACAGCTTTAGCAAAGGCATTGGGATGTAAAAGAGCAAAGTATATTTGAGAAAAATAGAGAAGGTAGATGGGGTGAAGGAAAGAAAAGGCAGGCACTCAGGCAAAAAGGGGGAAGGCAAGATTCTGCAGAAAGGCTTGAAACACCAGACTCAATGAATTTTTAGATTATAAATAATGTGACTAACAGAGTGAACACAAAGACATTGTAGTTCCCTCCCTCTCTAGTTCTTCCTTCCTTGTGCTTGAATATCTAGGTGAGTTAGAACAAAGACTTTATATCATTGTCCAAGGTCTGGCCAAGGTGCATGCTTACTTGACCTCCACACAAGGATTGTTCATCCTGGCTCTCTAGTTATCAACAGTGCAGAACCCTGTTAGGGAAGGGTATTATGTCAGAGGAGGTCACAAGGCTGGCATTCATTCTTAGTGAATTGGCTAAGGTCCCAGGGAGAGCTACGAAGGTTATTGCAAGGGGGTCCTACATCCAGATGTGGCTGTGCACTCACTGTATGTACATTGACCCATAGTATCTCTCACAAAAGATGTGGATTCAAATGGACATTGTTGCTTTTGTGATTAATAAAATGCAAATTCATTTGAAAACTTCACTGAATTAATTGTATCTTTTTGTTATTATGTAGTTCTTGAGTAAAAATACAAATACTATCATGTGAAAGTTTGAGGAAAGTTTTTTAACATTTGAAAGTTTCTCATCTTTTGCGAAAATCGGTAATGGTGGTTAACTGGGAGAGACAAGTTCAAACCCTGATTTTGCTGCTCAGCTTTGCACTTTCCATATCGTACTGTAATTTACTATTAGTGTGAGTGTCTCCTCCACTCTGGGCTTCTCAGAGTCTAAGATGGTCAAATGTCTTATTTCATCTTTATGTCTCTAGAATCTAGAACTGATGCTGGGCAAGTGAGGTCAATACATGCCTGCAGACCTCACATGCTGTGTACTGAATCTACTAGTCATATAGCCTTGGATACATTATGTAAGCTCCCTGAATCTACCTTAGTTTCCTCAGAATAAGTGAGAGCTAACACTACATTATGTTGAAGTGTTGTAAGAATAAGGAACAGTAATGTATGTAACAGGATCCAGTACAGAGTCTGACAAAGTGCAGATGCTCAAACTCTTCTTATTTTCCCTTTCTCCTCTCCTAAGCACTTGATTAAGGGTGCTCATGACTTTTTCAAGTTACATTTTCATATTTGTACTTTGAAATCACTATCAATAGAGTGAGAAATAAGAAGCTTGGTGTTGGGGGAGGGAGAGATTAGGGAATCAGCGAAAGGAGGTGATAATGGCCACAGGAAGGCAAGTTACAGAACTACTGAAGTAATATAGGTAAGAGGTTGTGAAGCTTGGACAAAGGCAGTGGAAATGAAGATGAAGAAGAGGACATAAAACCTGAAAAAATAATGTTTGGGGGCAAATGTTTCTGAGAACAGTGCTTCATGGCAGTGGATTATTTTTCCTATGGTTTACATATAAGGAGCACATTTTGTCTGGAGCTGGGCAAAGAGGGGGACCTGTCTGAAGAATTATGGAAGTTCTTTTTTAATGTTAGATATGGAGAGAGCTCCTGGGAAAGAGTGTAGAAACTGCATAGTAGGAAAGGTTGGAAACACCATGAAGTCTTGGGAACAAAGGGAAATGAGTCCTGATAAAGTTTAGAGATACTGGCATGGCCTTGACAGTTATATACATCTGATATATTTAAACACAAAAGTACTGTCAACCAGAAAAAACAGAGCCTGTTCACTTTACGGTTCATCTTTGGGGAGTTTTTTCTCCCATTGCACTTGTAATAGAAGCTGCAGGAACTGCCCCTAATAGTGAGCATCTGATATGTGCAGGAGGAATATTTGTAAGCTGTTAAAAAGGCTTATCCTGAATTGGGTACCCTTTCACTCAGCCCAGGCCTTGATAGTCCTCCTCTTGTTTTCTACGTCATGTCTCCATTTGAAAAGTGATTTTGAAAAGTAACACACAAACTGATCTATCATGCAAACAAGGTAAAACTCCCACAGAGCACACAGAACAGAGATTATTTTTGTCTGTCTAGTTAGAATTTGTATATGCTGGACTACATCTGACAGGTTCCTTGTGGCTCTCCTAAGAGGAAAAACATCATGAATCTACATCTAAGTAGAAAATGAGGGAAGTTCAGGTAGAAAAAAAAAATGGAGCAAGGTTCTTTACTTTCTTAAATTTCTGTTATAACAGTTATGTGACACAAAATGGTAGTGAATGATGGTGCTTCTTGCTGATATCTTCAGATAAATGAGAAAAAAATGACTCCCCTTTGTCTTAATAGGAAAGAGGCTGTGAATCACTTTTTCCCAACCTTCAAAAATGTTTCAACAACAAACATATTTGATATTGTCTTTATCCCTTCTCTACCCCTTCAGTATCAAGTCTTTCATGTCAAGATCCCATTCTAATTTTTTTTCCAAACAGGAAAAAGTGGTGTCTGAAATTAGTCTTGCTGCTATAAACATATTCCTCAATGTGTCTGGGCATGAGGATATGTGGGGAACCTCAGGAATTTGCCTGGTCATAGAAAACTTTCTCTACCACAAACAACTGGACTTCTGCCTGTTTCAATGTCCAGCGCTCCAATTTCCCATCAGGACTGGATAGGACTAGTGCTTAAGTCTGAATCCCAACTTGTTTTACTGGAGTTTTGACACCAATCTCAAGCCAATCTCATCTTCTAGAGAGGCAAAATCTTCTCTCTGCACTTCCCTCAATGAACTGGTCTCCCAGAATCTTTACTGACTGCTTGATTTTAGCTTTACCTGCTACTGGGATCCCATATCCATGCCACTTGCTTGTCACATTGGGTCCCTGGGGCAAAAGTCTGCCTCAGTCACACTGACCCTACCTTGGCATTGTGCACCGGATGATAAGCAGGTAACTGGGTTATTCCCCAATCTCTTTTCTTCTTATTCTTTGTCCCCTCACTCTCCACTGGCCAGCATCACCCAAGTTCTTTGCCATACATATTATGAGTCTTACCATACGCCAGTCACCATGGACATACCCCATCACCATAATTTCATACACTATATTATTTGTTTATGTGTCTATCTCCCCAACTAGTCTTGAACTTTGAATACAGAGTCTTATTTATTTCTGTGCTTTCACGAAAAAATAGGACCTTAATACATGATTGTTAAGCTGAGTTGAATTTAGAAGCTTTATTTAAAATGCTTGGTGTACAAAGTAAATGAAAACTAAGATCTTGAAGGGTCATACCTAGGTTGGGGACATAGGACCTGTCTCCTATAGTTGGCTGTATCAGATGATCAGAGCCTGTTGTGTCTGTTCTGGAGAGAACACCTTAGGATGCTGATTTAGAGCGGGCCCTGTGGATTACAGAAGACAGACAAGATTTCTACAGAGAAATAGACACTGATCTTTCCAGATCTAAAATTGCTTAATTCACTCAAAGTTTCAAGGTGCTTGAGTTTCCAAAATACATTTTAGAAAGACATCTACTGGGGGTTTCGGAAAGTATCTCCCACCACCCCGACCTTGGATAAGAGGACTAGTTTATAATTCAGGGTTTTCTTAAAACTTTTAGCTTTCTTGTCTAGGGGCTAGCGGCTTGTTTAAACATTTGGTTTTAATTGGCAGCCATCAAGTTATCTATTCTCTATTCTAGATGGCCAGTATAGTTTCTGGAAGATTGAATGCCAGAACTGGCAATACCAATGTTAAAATTTAACCATAGGTTATCTGATATGATGTAATAATACCCTCTCCAAAGGCCACTTGTTTGTGAAACTCTTGATATGCCCCTGCTTTGTTGAATGGCAACTATTGGGACAAATCTAGAAGGATGTCTTCTGTATTTAGTGTAGAGTTCAGGGTGTTAATTGTCACCCTCTCTTTCGCACATTGAGAGAAAAATTTCCTCTTCTTCCTGATCCCCAATGTAACTTTTTCTGAGCTGCTTTGTATCTATAATTCAATTATGAATGGAGAAAAGGCCACGTCTTGGAAACAGATTTGTGTCCATGTTTGGAGTACATCACTTACAAGTTGTGTGAATAGGGGAAGCCAATAAAAATTATTGAATTTTAGTTTCATCATCTGTAAAATGGGGATCAAAGTAGTTACTTTGCAGGTTTCTGGCGATGATCAAGTGACATAATACATGTAGAGCTCCTAGTCCAGGGCCAGGCATAGTAGTCATGTAGCAAATAGTAGCTGCCAAGGTGAAGATGATGATGATTATCTGTAAAACTGGGTAGTTCAAACCTAATTCAAGTGGTTGCTGTGAGACAATAGCTTTGAAAATTGTAAAATGCTATATAAACATAAGTTATTTAAATTGCTACATCTATGTTCATAGAACAGTCCCTACATGCTTCTATTATAAGAGTATTATAAGAGTTATTGCATTACGTAGTAGTTCACTTTTTACTTGCCTGATTCCCCTACTACATTGACAGCTTCTTTCATGGGTGGGGATGGCTGTGTCACAGATGATCAGTAAATGTTTGATAAGTAAAGAAGAAAGTTTTAATGTTTCCCTTGAAACAGCAACAGCAATAACAGCAACTACTACTATTACTATTTGTTGAATTTTTCTAGTGACCCAAGATAATGCTAGGAATTTTCACATATATTTAATTTTCATAAAAAAACTTGTAATATGAGCATTATTATCCCTATTTTACAGAAAAAATAAGCACACAGTAGGAACGACTAGTTAATTTCCCTCATACCCCTTTTCCTTTTTTTTTTGGCTTTTGTTGAAAGTAAATTTCAGTCTATTCATTTTGTCAGTTCCCCAAAATTTGGAAATTGTGGGTTGGTTGTGAATGAATGAGAACTGTCTTTTTAACTCAACTGCACATTTCTATAATTGAAATATTTTCCCAAGACATAAATGGAAAATAAGAGAGACATTTCAAAAAGAGTATGATAATTCTATGACAGCAGTAGAAGGGCTACTAATAAAAATAATGGGCATTTTAAAAGCAATTACATGGATTAAATAGAATATTGTTTTTTGTCCCGGAGAGACATCTTGCCTTTGTGCTGGGGATGCACTTGGGCCAAAAACGGGATACCGTTTGACAGGGTACTTTGAAATGATAGGTAGAAAATTCATTTTCTAAAGAGGAAAGGGCAACATCTGGAAGGAAAAAAAATATTAAGTTCCTACTTCCAGGGCCCTATTAGAAACAAAGGAGTGTAAAATAGCATTTTCAGGGTGGAAAAGCAATACGCTTTCAAATAATTTTAGCAAGAGAAAGCTGGAGCAAAAGAAAGGGTAGAATTATAACCAGATAGGACTTGCAGCAGGGCTAGGTAGAGTCTATTATCTGTTTAGAGGATTTTCTGGGTCCACCTCATGTTCAGTATTTGTGGAAGTTCATCCAAAGGTATTTCATGAGGGAATGGGTAGCATTTATATTCATTAAGCCAGCGTCAACAATATGACTTTTTGCCCATGATTTTGGGGGAGATTTAAAATGATTAATGCATCTTCAAGTAGTTAGGAATGGGGGACTTTCTAAAACATCTTATCTTTATCTAATAAGGCCTCCTGAGGATACAAAACTTATTAAGGCATATAGAAAATTTTGAGGCAGTTTATTAAAAACACATTTGTACCAATTTTCAAAATGTGCTGCTATTGTTTGTGGAAGCTGAGATCGAGGAGGCCTCCTTAGGAATGTGTATGGAAATGGGATACATAAAAATCCCCTGTTTAAAAAGGCAAGTGAGACATGCTTCTCTGAATATATTGGGACATAGGCTTTAGAATCAGTCTTGCAATCAAATCCTGGTGCAACTTACTAGCTATAAGACCTGAGGCAGATACTTCACTTTGTCCACACACAAATTAGGATAACAATATCTAATTCCTGCTTTTTTTTCAAAGAGATTAAATGAGATCATGTATATACAATGATGCTAAGCCTGGGAGTCTGGGCATGATAAATACTTAATAAAAAGTAGCTTAATCTAGGCAACTAGCCAGCACAGTCTGGATAATGATCTGGAAAAATAAAAGTTGTCTGGAAACCTGTGGATGAGTGTGGTCTTCTGCCACAGATCTGGTCCCCTAACCTTTCTCTTTCTCTTTCATTTTCTTCTTGGACATAAGTGTAGGTCACTCTTTGCTTAATAACTATTTATTGAGCACATCATTTGTTTTAGGTTCTGAGATACATTGCGAATGACTCTCATGAAGTTTATCCTCTTACATGGATTATTGCACCAGCCTTCTGATTGATTTCCTTGCCTTCAATTTCTCCCCTTCAAATCTATTCTCCATTTACTGTTAGTATGAGTTACCCAAAACACAAATCATATCATGTTGATCCCTTTCTAAAAACATGCCAGTGTTTTTCTTCACCGGTAGAATTAAATTTCCTATTTGTAGACATGATACTCAAGGTCTTCAGCTTGTTCCCAGCTGACCCCTTCTGCTTCCTCTCTAACCAGTTTTAATCTCACAATCCTCACTGGGCAACCTGTCCTTCCCTGGTCATGCCCTGCACTGTCAGTAATCTTACCTCTCAAATTACTCATTACCAGACTAGGGTAGGCTTTGCTGTTCCCTTAATATAACATCCTTTATTAGTACTTCCACTATTAAATATATTTTGCTGTATCAATATAAATAGTGCTGAGGGACTATAGAATGAGGGAGAAGAAGATCCTGCTCCACCCTTCCCACACTGGACTTTGGTATCCATATCTGGGGTTTTTACTGTAAACCTGATGTTGACAGAGGTCCAGTGGAGAATAACTAGAATTGGGAGTAGAAATATTTTCTTTAACCAAAATATGGTTCAAGAAAAAAATTAAATCTGCACAGATAGAAAGTTACTATTTCATGCATATAGTTCCTTTGCTCCTTGACTTAAAAATATGATCTAAGTTTCATTTCAAACTCATTTACCTGATATGATCTAAGATTGAAATGATAATATGTTTCACTTCTTAACCAGGTCAGAAATACCCAAAGTTAATTTTATAATTATTTGTTTGAGTTGTTTCAAATATTAAACTAATGGAACATTTTAATTTACTGGAATACATGTGTTAGTAGTGCTGGATTAAATGGTTTCCAAGGTCCCAGGCAACTTTCCAAGGTTCCCATGGTTGAACTCATTGCCTTTGTTTTTCATATGTCCTGGCATTCCTCCTACTAGGACTATCTGCTCAGTTGTTCTACCCAACACTGACTCACTCTTGGCTTCTGGTTATGAATATTCTTTTCATCTGGTTTTCTTGGAAAATAGCTTCAGGGCTGGGAGGTTGTTTTTGTGAATGTGCGTGCCTGCACACATGTGTGAGTCCAAAAAGAGCTGACATATCACGAATAAGTTTCTCTCCTTAGAAGCCAAATCAGATATGACCCTGTTCTGGGTTTCTTTGAAAACAATGATTTGAATTAATTTTATTTTTATAGCTAAAGTAAGTCTGCTTGTTACTTATAAAATAAGCAACCCTGTGGGACAAATGCACTGTGGTAATATAAGAAGAGAAAGGTATCCAGCAATGATGCCAAATTCTTGGAAACATTTTAGGCAGCAACCAAGCATGCATCTTCTGAGACAGGCATCATGTGTCCTCAAAAGGAGCAACTTGTCCTATAAAATCTGTCTTGAATTCCTCGAATAATCAGCTCCTCAGTTCCTGTTGTCTGAGAACTGCCTGCAAGGCTATAGAAGATGGTGTGCATGTGTGTGTATGGGGAGAAGGGGCCGTGATAGTGGAACAGGGCTGATAGGATAGGACTTAAGGTGTCAGCCAAGGCAGACTGAAGAGGTGACATCACCTATAAGGAGAATCAAAATCATCAGAATTATTATTGAAGAGAAATAAATTATTAGTGAGGCATTATAGCTTAGGGGGAAAAGCATGGGCTTTCAAGTCAGAGAGATGATCTCTTCGGAAACCTGGCTCCACCACCTTCTATATGTATGATTTTGTGCAAAGTACAGCATTTCTTCTAGCCTGTGTCCTCATCTGCAGAAGAAAGTTAACGTGTGTATAGGATAATCTAAAAATTAAACTGAGTACACATACTCAGAAGAAGCCATGGAGCAAACTAGAGCTGTTGTTATCATAGTTATAATCGTAGTAGAATGAGAAGTAAGAGAGAGGGAAGGTTAACATACAGTGAAAGAAAATATCAAGAGCATACATGGCCAAGTCAGTGGCCAAGAGAGTCAAGACTAGGAAAGGGCAAGAAGAGGCTCCGTGAATGGTGAGTGTATGTGTAAAGAGGCTTCTTTTGTGTTTTCTGGCTCTTGTTTGGCATAGGAGCATGAACTTAATGGAGAACCATCTGGCTTTTGATCTCTCAAAGGAACATCATTCTGCCTTTTGAGCTGCCTTTCCAATTCTGTCTTTTTAGTCAATCTGTTAAATCATTGGTTATATAGCATGGGGTAAGAGAATTTGGATACTGACACTCATAGACCTCACTCTAACTGGGTCCAGCTAGAATGTTCCAACAACGATGTCATCAGGCACACCTGTATTACAGCTCACCCCTACCCAGAGCTTCCTGAGACATTTCCTCATCTTTTTTTTCGTTGGATTGGGCTTCCTTGGATAACAATACCTGCAGAACCCAGGCCAGAATTTTATTTTCTCTAAGGAATAGTGCATTAAGCTTCAGGTCATCAGTTCTCCATGGACTGGGGAGAAAGAGGGAGGGAACAATCCTTCAAATAAGTTTGTTCCCCACTTTCTATTCCACTTCCTGGAAGGTTCCTGCTTCCTCCCTTTCCTTTCCACCCAAAGTCTGATACTCAGAATGTTCTCTGTAAAATTTTTTTTGCCCATCGATCCTAGTTCTCCTTGGGGGTTATTATTTTTCTAATTCTTTCTACTCTTTTCAGAATATACTGGACCCAGATATGGATGCCAAAGTCCTAAAGTCTAATCACTAGGGGAAGGGTGGAGCAGAACCTTCATTTTCTTCATTCTAGCACTCTATTTATATTAATGCAGCAAAAGAATGTGTATAAGGGAAGTGTTGGGGAAGGGGGTTGTGTTTGGGAAGGGTCAAAGCCTTAATTGCAGAAATAAAAAATAGACATGAAGAAAAGAACAGTTAAGAAAAGTAGACAATAGAAGAAGTAATAATAATGATGATAATAATTGTAATTGACTTTTTGTTCCTAAGGCTCTTCCCTCTCACAGGGCCATGCCAGTGGTCAGAGGTTTCCTAAATCTCAGAACCAGTTGCTAGAATTCAATGCATTTACTCTGGTCTCCCTTAAGAGAGCAAGGCCTAAGATACAGGAACAGAAAAGCTGATTATGAACTCCAGAAATTTCTCCTTCCCCAAAAAACATGTAGGTATACCCCTCTGTCCAATGGTTCTCAACTATTCCTTGACTGCTTCTCTCAACCCATGTACTGAAGTAATTTGTACACTTCTCTGAACTGGGCCTGTTTTCTCCTTCCTTTGGTTAATGCCAAAACTTACTTCCTAAATCTTTCTTCTCATTCCCTTTGTCTAAGGCTGAAATGGCCTCTCCATTCTGCCAAATTAACTTTATTTTCCTAGTAGCTTTGCTTCATAGCTAAATCAGAGCAAGGACTGGGAGAGAACTGGAAGTTTTACCTGATGTTAAGGTGTAAGGACTTGGAGGTTTGTGGACATCCAGGTGTTCAGTTATAACATCAGAGCAATATCTGTGAAGGGATTTTCCATCTATGAGGTATTTTTTCCAAAATTTTGCTTATTTATAATTTATTTTGTATTGTATTATTCAGTAGGTATATATGTAACATAAAATATAATTTGTGAAAGGAAGCATTAAAGGGCTTTTAGGGTTACCTAGTACAAACCCCTTTGTTTTTCAGACAAGTAATCTAAGCCCACAGGGGAACTGTGACTCATCCAAGATAATACCACTAGGACAAGCTGGAATTGGGGCTTTTGCCAGGGTCTCTTGACTCCCAGTCCAACAACCTTATATACAGGAATCCTACCTCAACTCCTACCCCACTTTTCTATTGAGACTGATCCTGGGGACAGAAGCAATATAGAATGTTTACGCTGCACATACCTATGGCTTGTTTACCCATGCAATCAGAGGAAGTAGTACACTCAGTTTCTAGAGTTGAAGTGTTTTTCAGAGTCTGGGAGGAACAAGACAGTTAAGTGAGAATCAATAGCAACTAAATATAGATGGATGGAGGTTGTTTAAGGGACACAGGGAACAATGAAGAAGAGGAGCAGCCTTATTTACAAAGGAAAAATTCTACGCTGCCTTCTTCTGTGTCCTTGAAAGAGGAAATAGGGAACTTCTAAGGAGTCACTGTGGAAATAAATTAAAGCTATGTAGGGAAGCAAGAAGAAGTGAATTTTCAGGAGGCTATTCAATCAAAGCCCTAGCTCTAAAAGGAGCTAAGAGGCACAGGAAAGATAGGGTTGATCTGTCCCAAGGTTTATATCCCAAAAGCATGATGCTCAGAGCATGGAAGAACAAGTCCAAACATGGGCAGTAGTCCAGTACTTCTCTCCGAGTAGTTGTGTCCAGAAAGAAGAAAAAAGTCGTGCAATAAAGCATCAGGAGACAAAAGCTCTGCCACTCATTAGCTATGTGAAGCAATCATTTTGCTTCTCTGAGTCTATAGGTACCATTAGAAAAGCTGTACAGATGGGAGTTCCAGTGGTGATGAGTACCCATATCTGAATAGCACTTACAGCTCACCAAACACTGTGACATGTTCCCAAGTATCTGTGCAGGAGATTTGGAGTCAAGGGACCTGGAATCACATTGTGTCTGTCCCTAAATGTAAGTGAGTAATTGTCCTTATCTATAAAACATGGAATTTAGGGAGGATCAAATAAGAGAAAAATGTGAAGATGTGTTATATATTATGAAGTATAAAATGTAAATGCTTATTGTTAGTATACTCTCAAAATAACTTTTATTGTCATTTGTGTTATCTTGAGACAACATTATCCAGAAAAGAGGGTCTTAACAGTGTATGAGAGCAGATTCAGTTTCACAAAGTCCTTGAATCTCCTGAAATTTTATCTATAGTTTTGAGTGTAAATATCAGCATTTCAGAGGAGTCTGTGATTAAAAAAAGTTAAGTATTTGATTTAACAGAGATTTGCAGCCTTTTATTCTGACCTGAACACCTAAAGGATGTGATAGCAGTATAGAAATTCACTTATAGTCTCGGAATTGGGGGAAATGAGATTGGGAGAGGCTATTAGATGATAATCACTAGTGAAAAAAGGTCATGTGATATTTGAAAAAGTCACCCCAAATCTTCAAATATGTCCCTTTCTTGGTGTCCTATTTCTCCTAGCTTTCATCCCTTAGAAATCACTGAAAAAGTATATGGATCTTGGTTCATCTTTTAAAAAATTTTTTTAATTTAAATTCAATTTAATTAACATATACTGTATTAGTTTCAGAGGTACAGTTCAGTAATTCATCAGTTGCATATAACACCCAGTGCTCATTACATCATGTGCCCTCCTTAATGCCCATCACCCAATTACTCCATCCCCCTACCCACTTACCCTCCAGCAACCTTCATTTTTTTTCCTATAGTTAAGAGTCTCTTATGATTTGCCTCCCTCTCTGTTTTCATCTTATTGGTTCATCTTTAATTGGTTTCAGTCCACTGAGTTCTGGCTGTCATTCTTACCTCTATACTGAATCTGCTTTTGCTAGTTTATTGAAGACCTCTTAATTGCCATGTTACCAACTATAGGGGCCATTTTTTTTCAGTTCCTGTAAAAACTCTAGAGTTGGACACTTTTTGTCATTGCTCTCTCAACATTTTTTTTATTGTTGGACTTCATGATAATACATTCTTATGGCTTTTCTCCTATGCTTCCATTACTTCATTATTGCTCTTTTTTATAAATTCTCTTCCTCAATCTTCTCCTTAAGGGTGGATGTTCCCTAAATTTTTGTTCTTGACTTACTGTTCTCTTTACTCAACCCTTATCCTCAAATTTTATCATCTTTCATCATTTCAATACCATTTATATGTGGTTTATTCTAGAGTCTATTTTCTTTTCTTTTCTTTTTTTTTTACTTTTTTATTAACATATAATGCATTATTTGTTTCAGGGGAACAGGTCTGTGATTCATCAGCCTTACACAATTCATAGCGCTCACTATAGTACATACCCTACCCTTCCCCAATGTCTATTTTCTTCTTTTTTTTTTTTTTACTTTTTTTATTCTTATATTATCCCCATACATTGCATCATTAGTTTTAGATGTAGTGTTCCATGATTCATTGTTTGTGCATAACACCCAGTGCTCCATGCAGAATGTGCCCTCCTCAATACCCATCACCAGGCTAACCCATCCTCCCACCCCCCTCCCCTCTAGAACCCTCAGTTTGTTTTTCAGAGTCCATCATCTCTCATGGTTCGTCTACCCCTCCGATTTCCCCCCCTTCATTTTTCCCCTCCTGCTACCTTCTTCTTCTTCTTCTTTTTTTTTTTTCTAAACATATATTGCATTATTTGTTTCAGAGGTACAGATCTGAGATTCAACAGTCTTGCACAATTCACAGCGCTTACCAGAGCACATACCCTCCCCAGTGTCCATCACCCAGTCACCCCATCCCTCCCACCCCACCCCTCACTCCAGCAACCCTCAGTTTGTTTCCTGCGATTAAGAATTCCTCATATCAGTGAGGTCATATGATACATGTCTTTCTCTGTTTGACTTATTTCGCTCAACATAATACCCTCCAGTTCCATTCACATCGTTGCAAATGGCAAGATCTCATTCCTTTTGATGGCTGCATAATATTCCATTGTATATATATACCACATCTTCTTTAACCATTCATCTGCCGATGGACATCTTGGCTCTTTCCACAGTTTGGCTATTGTGGACATTGCTGCTATAAACATCGGGGTGCACGTACACTTTCGGATCCATACTTTTGTATTTTGGGGGTAAATACCCAGTAGTGCAATTGCTGGATCATAGGGTAGCTCTATTTTCAACTTTTTGAGGAAACTCCATACTGTTTTCCAGAGTGGCTGCACCAGCTTGCATTCCCACCAACAGTGTAGGAGGGTTCCCCTTTCTCCGCATCCCCGCCAACATCTGTCGTTTCCCGACTTGTTAATTTTAGCCATTCTGACTGGTGTGAGGTGGTATCTCATTGAGGTTTTGATTTGGATTTCCCTGATGCCGAGCGATATTGAGCACTTTTTCATGTGTCTGTTGGCCATTTGGATGTCTTCTTTGGGAAAATGTCTGTTCCTGTCTTCTGCCCATTTCTTGATTGGATTCTTTGTTCTTTGGGTGTTGAGTTTGATGAGTTCTTTATAAATTTTGGATACCAGTCCTTTATCTGATATGTCATTTGCAAATATTTTCTCCCATTCTGTCAGTTGTCTTTTGGTTTTGTTGACTGTTTCCTTTGCTGTGCAAAAGCTTTTTATCTTGATGAAGTCCCAATAGTTCATTTTTGCCCTTGCTTTCCTTGCCTTTGGCGATATTTCTAGGAAGAAGTTGCTGGGGCTGAGGTCAAAGAGGTTGCTGCCTGTGTTCTCCTTTAGGATTTTGATGGACTCCTGTCTCACATTGAGGTCTTTCAACCATTTGGAGTCTATTTGTCTAAGGAAATGGTCCAGTTTCATTCTTCTGCATGTGGCTATCCAATTATCCCAAAACCATTTGTTGAAGAGACTGTCTTTTTTCCATTGGACATTCTTTCCTGCTTTGTCGAAGATTAGTTGACCATAGAGTTGACGGTCCATATCCGGGCTCTCTATTCTGTTCCATTGATCTATGTGCCTGTTTTTGTGCCAGTACCATACTGTCTTGATGATGACAGCTTTGTAATAGAGCTGGAAGTCAGGAATTGTGATGCCGCCAGCTTTGCTTTTCTTTTTCAACATTCCTCTGGCTATGCGGGGTCTTTTCTGGTTCCATACAAATTTTAGGATGATTTGTTCCATTTCTTTGAAAAAAGTGGATGGTATTTTGATGGGGATTGCATTGAATGTGTAGATTGCTCTAGGTAGCATTGACCTCTTCACAATATTTGTTCTTCCAGTCCATGAGCATGGAACGTTTTTCCATTTCTTTGTGTCTTCCTCAATTTCTTTCATGAGGATTTTATAGTTTTCCAAGTACAGATCCTTTGCCTCTTTGGTTAGATTTATTCCTAGGTATCTTATGGTTTTGGGTGCAATTGTAAATGGGATCAACTCCTTAATTTCTCTTTTCGTCTGTCTTGTTGTTGGTGTATAGGAATTCCACTGACTTCTGTGCATTGATTTTATATCCTGCCACTTTACTGAATTCCTGTATGAGTTCTAGCAGTTTTGGGGTGGAGTCTTTGGGGTTTTCCACATAAAGTATCATATCATCTGCAAAGAGTGAGAGTTTGACTTCTTCTTTGCTGATTTGGATGCCTTTTATTTCTTCTTCTTGTCTGATTGCTGTGGCTAGGACTTCTAATACTATGTTGAATAGCAGTACTGAGAGTGGTCATCCCTTCTGTGTTCCTGACCTTAGGGGGAAGCTCTCACTTTTTCCCCAATGAGAATGATATTCGCTGTGGGTTTTTCATAGATGGCTTTTATGATATTGAGGTATGTACCTTCTATCCCTATACGCTGAAGAGTTTTGATCAAGAAAGGATGCTGTACTTTGTCAAATGCTTTTTCTGCATCTATTGAGAGGATCATATGATTCTTGTTCTTTCTTTTGTTAGTGTATTGTATCACGTTGATTGATTTGCGTATGTTGAACCAACCTTGCAGCCCAGGGATAAATCCCACTTGGTCGTGGTGAATAATGCTTTTAATGTAGTGTTGGATCCTATTGGCTAGTATTTTGGTGAGAATTTTTGCAACCATGTTCATCAGGGATATTGGTTTGTAATTCTCCTTTTTGATGGGGTCTTTGTCTGGTTTTGGGATCAAGGTAATGGTGGCCTCATAAAACAAGTTTGGAAGTTTTCCTTCCATTTCTATTTTTTGGAACAGTTTCAGAAGAATAGGTATCAATTCTTCTTTAAATGTTTGGTAGAATTCCCCTGGGAAGCCATCTGGCCCTGGGCTTTTGTTTTTTGGGAGATTTTTGATGACTGCTTCAATTTCCTTAGTGGTTATAGGTCTGTTCAGGTTTTCTATTTCTTCCTGGTTCAGTTTTGGTAGTTGATACATCTCTAGGAATGCATCCATTTCTTCCAGGTTATCTAATCTGCTGGCATAGAGTTGCTCATAATATGGTCTTATAATTGTTTGTATTTCTTTGGTGTTGGTTGTGATCTCTCCTCTTTCATTCATGATTTTGTTGATTTGGGTCATTTCTCTTTTCTTTTTGATAAGTCTGGCCAGGGGTTTATCAATCTTGTTAATTCTTTCAAAGAACCAGCTCCTAGTTTCGTTGATCTGTTCTACTGTTCTTTTAGTTTCTATTTCATTGATTTCTGCTCTGATCTTTATTATTTCTCTTCTCCTGCTGGGTTTAGGTTTTATTTGCTGTTCTTTCTCCAGCTCCTTTAGGTGTAGGGTTAGGTTGTGTACTTGAGACCTTTCTTGTTTCTTGAGAAAGGCTTGTATTGCTATATACTTTCCTCTTAGGACTGCCTTTGCTGCATCCCAAAGATTTTGAATAGTTGTGTTTTCATTTTCATTGGTTTCCATGAATTTTTTTAATTCTTCTTTAATTTCCTGGTTGACCCATTCATTCTTCAGTAGGATGCTCTTTAGCCTCCATGTATTTAAGTTCTTTCCGACTTTCCTCTTGTGTTTGAGTTCTAGTTTCAAAGCATTGTGGTCTGAAAATAGGCAGGGAATGATCCCAATCTTTTGGTACCAGTTGAGACCTGATTTATGACCTAGGATGTGATCTGTTCTGGAGAATGTTCCATGGGCAGTAGAGAAGAATGTGTATTCCATTGCTTTGGGATGGAATGTTCTGAATATATCTGTGAAGTCCATTTGGTCCAGTGTGTCATTTAAAGTCTTTATTTCCTTGTTGATCTTTTGCTTAGACAATCTGTCCATTTCAATGAGGGGTATTTTAAAGTCCCCCACTATTATTGTATTGTTGTCAATGTGTTTCTTTGCTTTTGTTATTAATTGGCTTATATAATTGGCTGCTCCCATGTTAGGGGCATAGATATTTACAATTGTTAGATCTTCTTGTTGGATAGACCCTTTAAGTAGGATATAGTGTCCTTCCTCATCTCTTATTATAGTCTTTGGTTTAAAATCTAATTTGTCTGATATATGGACTGCCACCCCAGCTTTCTTTTGGTGTCCATTAGCATGGTAAATGGTTTTCCACCCCCTCGATTTCAATCTGGGGGTGTCTTTGGGTCTAAGATGAGTCTCTTGCAGACAGCATATCGATGGGTCTTGTTTTTGTATCCAATCTGATAGCCTGTGTCTTTTGATTGGGGCATTTAGCCCATTTACATTCAGGGTAAGTATTGAAAGATAGGAATTTAGTGCCATTGTATTGCCTGTAAGGTGACTGTTACTGTATATTGTCTGTGTTCCTTTCTGGTCTATGTTGCTTTTAGGTTCTCTCTTTGCTTAGAGGACCCCTTTCAAGATTTCTTGTAGGGCTGGTTTCGTGTTTGCAAATTCCTTTAGTTTTTGTTTGTCCTGGAAGCTTTTTATCTCTCCTTCAATTTTCAATGACAGCCTAGCTGGATATAGTATTCTTGGCTGCATATTTTTCTCATGTAGTGCTCTGAATATATCCTGCCAGTCCTTTCTGGCCTGCCAGATCTCTGTGGATAGGTCTGTTGCCAATCTAATGTTTCTTTAATTGTAAGTTACAGATCTCTTGTCCCGAGCTGCTTTCAGGATTTTCTCTTTGTCTCTGAGACTCGCAAGTTTTACTATTAGATGTCGGGGTGTTGACCTATTTTTATTGATTTTGAGGGGGGTTCTCTGTGCCTCCTGGATTTTCATGCCTGTTTCCTTCCCCAAATTAGGGAAGTTCTCTGCTATAATTTGCTCCATTATACCTTCTGCCCCTCTCTCTCTTTCTTCTTCTTCTGGGATCCCAGTTATTCTAATGTTGTTTCATCTTATGGTATCGCTTATCTCTCGGATTCTGCCCTCGTGATCCAGTAGTTGTTTATCTCTCTTTTTCTCAGCTTCTTTATTTTCCATCCTTTGGTCTTCTATGTCACTGATTCTCTCTTCTGCCTCATTTATCCTAGCAGTTAGTGCCCCCATATTTGATTGCAGCTCATTAATAGCCTTTTTGATTTCAACTTTGTTAGATTTTAGTTCTTTTACTTCTCCAGAAAGGGTTTCTCTAATAACTTCCATGCTTTTCTCAAGCCCAGATAGTATCTTTAAAGTGATGATTCTGAACTCTGGATCTGACATCGTACTAATGTCCGTATTGAGTAGGTCTCAGGCAGTCGCTACTACCTCTTGTTCTTTTTGTTGAGGTGATTTTTTCCATCTTGTCATTTTGTGCAGAGGAGAATAGATTAATGAGAGAACAAAATGCTAGCAGAGTAACAACATCCCCAGAAAATATACTCTAAACAAATCAGAAAAGACCTGAAGCAGTGGGAAAAGAAAGGGAAAAAGAAAAAAAAGAATAAGAAAAAGATAAAGATAAAAACAAACAAAAACAGAACAAAACAAAACAACAACAACAAAAAAACCAGAATGTGATCAAATATGATCAGGCTGGTATATAGATCAGTGCCACACACTAGATTTGGGTGTATTTTGGTCTGTTAGAAGAAAGTGCCTCCCAAAATTTTAAAGAAAGAAAAACTTATATATATACAAAAATAAGGGTTGATATGATGAAGGGATGAAATATGAGTGTAAAGATGGAAATTATAAAAAATTTTATAAAACGAATTGATAAGAAGTTGTTTAAAAAAAGAAAGAAGAGGTTTTAAAAAAAGGAAAAAGAAAAAAAAGGGAGAGAATGTGATCAGGCAGGGGAGTAGAAAAAAACCATATACTAGAGATTTAGGGTATATTTTGATCTGTTAGAAGAAACTATCTCAAATTTTTAAAGCGAGAACAACTTATATATATATGCCAAAAATACGGGTAACTACTATGAAGGGATAGAATATGAGTCTAAAAATGAAAAATAAAAATGTTTTTTAAAAAAGGGATTGATAAAATGTTGGTTGAAAAAGGGAAAAAGAAAAATTAAAAAAAAAAGAAAAAAAGACAGTTAAAAAAAATTAACTTTGAAAGACTAGAGAATCATGGTAAAAAAGCCATGAATTCTATGTGTAGTATTCCCCTAGCGCTGGAGTTCTGCCGTTCTCATTGATCGGTAAACTTGGTCTTGGCTGGCTGTTCTCGCTGATCTTCTGGGGAGGGGCCTGTTGCCGTGGTTTCCAAATGTCTTTGCCAGAGGCAGAATTGCCCCGCCCTTGCCCTGTCTGGGCTAAGTTATCTGCTCGGGTTTGGTCTCCGGAGATTTTGTTCCCTGCAAGCTTTCCATACAGCTTTGGAGGCAGAGAGTGAAAATGGTGGCCTCCCAATCTCCACCCCGGGAGAGCCAAGAACTTGGGGCCCTGCTCCTCAGTGAGGCCCCAGAGAAAAGCAGTCAGTCACTCCCGTCTCCCCGGTCTCCAGCCGCACTCCGTGCTCACCCTGCCTGTGACCGCACGTTTCTATCTCTGGCACTCAGCCCCGTGTGGAGTCTCCAAACCCAGCAGATCCCTGCAGTGTGCTCCCGCGCCGCTCCTCCCGGGGGAGGAAGGTGAGTCTCCCTGGATCTGCTGCTTGTTGGGTCCTTGCTGGAGGAGCAGTGGCCTGACTGCCGCGGATCATGGTTTATGACAACCCCAGCTGAGAGCCCGCACCTAGGCTCCGCCTCTGCAGCCAGCTTCCCTGCTCTGATACCTGGGAGCTCTGCCGCACTCAGGCACCCCCGGTCTTTCTGTGACCCCAAGGGTCCTGAGACCACACTGTCCCGTGAGGCTTCCACCCCCCGCTTAGCCACCGGAGTGATGTCCCTCAGCAGAGCAGACTTTTAAAAGTTCCGATTTTGTGCTCCGCGGCTCTATCACTTGCCAGAAGCGGCTGACGGAGGCCCCTCCCCCGCCATCTATCCTCCCGAATATCACCTCGGATTCACTTCTCCGCACATCCTAACTTCCAGAAAGTAGTCGCTTTTCTGTTCAGAGAGTTGTTGCTCTTCTTTTCTTCGATCTCCTTTTGAGTTCGTAGGTGTTCGGAATGGTTTGACCCCTATCCAGCTGAATTCCTGAGAGGAGACGAAATCCAGGTCTCCTACTCCTCCGCCATCTTGCTCCGCCCCCATGTCTATTTTCTTCTAACTGGATCTCTTGAGCTCCAGGCCCATATATCCAAATTTCTGTCAGATGTCAATACTACAATACATTGCATCTTACCTTCAACATATCCAAAACACAACTCAATAACTTGTTATGATGAACACTGGATGTTATATATAAGTTATGAAATCATTAAATTCTACTCCTGAGATCAATATTACACTATATACTAACTAGAATTTAAATAAAAATTCGGAAGAAAAAAAAGAATTAATCTTGACTTTACAAAAAAACAATGATTTTATGAAGCTTAAAATATATTTATAACAAAAATTCATGATAATAAGGCAAAAAGATAACTTTATATCAAATCTGTTCTTCCTCTTTCAGTGTTCTCTGCCTGATTTTTTTCACCACTCTCCACACAAGCAAACAAACAAAATGTGCCTTTCACTTCTCTTTTAGATTCACATCTGAATTATCAAGTCTGCCAAATTTGTCTTCTAAGTATTTCTTAATCTATCTCATCCTACTTAATCATACTGCCATTAGACCAGGTCTCTTATTATCTCTCATCCGGATGTTGACTGTCCACCTTTGCCACATCTGCCGTCATAGCATGGCTATGGGACAGACAAGGATGCGACTCTGAGAAGGGGCAGGGCAGCAGGCAGAGTGATAAATGTTCATGACAAAGAACAGGGAGGGGACTAGGATGAAGGCAAAGACTAATTACCTGACTGGAACACTGCATGAGGCAATGTAATATAGTTTCTGAAGGAAAGAGAGCAGTCATGGTTAAATGGATAAATGTTAACCAAGGACGACTGGACTAGTCTAGAGATAAGTTTCAGGGTAAACTCAAAAATTCTGAAACCCTGTCAAGGTGCCAGGAGACCAGGTGTGAACACAACTAGACTAGTGGGTAGAAATATAGGAAGTAGATTTTGATCTCTTATGGGACAAAAATGGGAACTATGCACTGATGAAGAAGGCTGTCTCGACAGGTGGTATGAGCTTCCTGTCACTAAAAATATGGGCACAGAATCTATACAGGGGTATTCTGTATTAAGGGGAAAGCCAAATAAAATGCCTTTTGATGCCCCTTTCAGTGATCCTGAGGCTTTTTAGCAGCTGGAGAGATGCTTCCCACTCTCTTCTATTTTCATAGGTTCTCTTAGTTTGTGATCTTCAGATACTTTCTATGGAGAAGAAAGGCAGAGAGACAAAAGTAGTCTGATAATACAGTGTTGTGACTGAAAGTCTGAGCTTTGAAGTTAAACAACTATGGTTCATCTCTAGATTCAGTCATTGTTAGCTCTTGTAAGTTGTATAACTTCTCTGTGAATCCATTTCCTCGTCTGTAAAATGGGCAAAACAATAGTACCTTTAGTAGCTGTGAGGATTAAATGAGACACTAGATGCTTAACAAAGTTCTTGGCATATATTAAGCACTTAATAAATGTAGTAATGATGACAATGACTGTGCTAAAGTGAAGAAGAATGCAGAGGTCAAAGACAAATATGATGTTAATGATGTTGAGGATGATACCCTAGCTTTCTTTCATATGCATTTAAGCAAATTTAATTTTACAAACCTGTAACAAGCACATTTGTGCAAGTTGGAATTCATCTTTGACTAGTTGTTTGGCTTCCACCTCAGAAACAGGGGGACAGGCTCAATCTCTTATGATGGGAGAAGGCAAGCCGCCAAAGCTGATGGCCTAGAACAAGGTTCATCCTCTGGGATCGGATAGGAAACTTAAAAGAAATGGTCAGATAACTAGAAAGAAAATCAGGAGAGACTACTTTTCCAATTGAGTTTTTGAAAAACAAAGAAACAAAAAATAAAAAAACTTTTAAGACACTATTATGGAGGTATAATTGATATATAATAAACTGCACATATTTAAAGTGAGCAGTTGATAAGTTTGGACATAGTATACACCCATGAAATCATCATCACAACTGAGACAGGGAACTTATCCCTCTCTCCACACCACTCCTCCCCGCCATCCCCAGCTCAGTCCCTAAGCAACCCTTGCCAATTAACTTTTGAAGAGAGTATTTTTTTTTTAAGATTTTATTTATTTTTTTGACAGAGAGAGACACAATGAGAGAGGGAACACAAGCAGGGGGAGTGGGAAAGGGAGAAGCAGGCTTCCCAGAGCATGGAGCCCGATGTAGGGCTCGATCCCAGGACCCTGGGATCATGACCTGAGCCGAAGGCAGACGCTTAACAGCTGAGCCACCCAGGCACCCCTGAAGAGAGTATTTTAAAACAGACTACTCCACCATATGGAATGATGCAGAGAAATAAAATAAAACAAGGACATTGAAGAAGCCTTGAAATAGGCTATCAGGGGAAGTCAATGAGAATAATTTCTGTGATAGAAGCCTTTATGCTGGGGGGTAAAATGCAAATGAAAGGTAAAGAAAAGGAGACTGCAGTGTGGATTCCTAAGAGGTTAGAATTTCTGCAAGGAGGGATTTTGTAGGTAGGACATTGCAAATGAAAGGTAATCCATAAGTATTGAATACCTACTGTATGTTACATCCTGTGGGGGAGACAAGGGAATCTAAGACTTGAAGCCTGGAGGAGTAACTGACTCAGAATGCTCAAGAAATTTTATACTGAGCAATTGTGAAGGCTATTAGGGGTCTAGTCGGAGCAAAAGGATGCCGGGGAGTGCAGGACAGAATCAGAAAGCTGTCTTCAAGCAGCAGTGGGAGAGAGTTTGAGGATTCAAATCCAACAGGGACAAAAAAGAAGTACATATCCGCCTGAGAAATACCAACTTTATGAGTATTGAACTTCATGTAGGAATTCTGAGAAGAAGGACCTTTTGTGGCTGGAGCTCAGGTAAACTCTTGACCAGAGGATGAACTTTAGGTAGGGAACAGGACAGAGGCATGTTATAGTGGCAAGAGCAGTAGGTTTAGAGTCAGCCACTCTAGGTGGTGCCATCACCTCACCAAATGATCATTTTTGCATCTCTCTGTCTCTGTCTCTCTCTCTCTCTTTTTTTAATAACTAGGACAAGGGCTGTTGTGAATATCAAATAAGAGAATGTTTGTGAACTGTATCTTCTAGAGCTTTATTTTTGTGTATAGTTATATTTATTAAAATGGTTGGCTAATGCTCAAATGCCCTTTCATTCATTCATTCAATAGATATTTAAATGCCCATGATATGCCAGCATTGAGAATACTAAACTAAGAAAAACTTAGTTGCTGTATAATGTAGCTTTCCTTCATTATGGATTAAACAAGCATCTTGTGGTAAATATATAATTGGAGAAGTACAGGGGTGTGGTGGGAGTATCTAAAAGAAAACCCCAGCCTAGTCTATTAGGGAGTGAGACATTGATTGAGAGAATGTTTTATAAATAGAGATTTCTTCCTTCTCTTAATTTACATTATCTTCTTTGTATCTCCATTGTTTAAGGGACTTTCCATTCCATTAGATAGCAAACTCTTTGAGGGCAGGCTCTGTTTGTGATCAGTTTCTCTCTTTCATTCATTGTGCTCAACACATGGTGTATACTTAACAATATTTGCTACATTGAGTTGAACCAAAAATGTCAGAGCATCCAATTTAAAACTCAGGATGGATATTTCCAGTCCAATTAAGAATGAAGCTTTTACTTTTACTTGAAATTAAAAGCCAAAAGAGTCTGGAGTTCAGGCTTATAAAACCATATCACATTTCTAGTTTAGGTGAATCTCTTCCTCTCTTCTCAAGAACTCCTCTGTTTATCCTGTTAATTACATGCCCTAAGTGATCAGATCCAAGGTTACCACTTGCAACCTTTGCTAGTTTGTCCTTCCCTATACAAGTCTAAGATTGTGGAAAAAGATAGGAACAGTGAGGGGAGGCTGGGAGAGGAATGGTAGCTACCCTATAATCATGTTTATTGTTTCATAATAGGTTTATAGAAATTATGAATGCGGCTATTTTATTAATGAGACTTTTAATTATCCACTATGGTGAAGGGTGAGGCAAAATGTCTCTCAGCCCCACTAATTAATATGGGTATTCAATGACTGTTAATTAAGGACAAAGGGGACCAAAGGAAGACAATCTACCCTTGACTCTGATGAATACAAAGTCAAAGCAGTAGCTTATTTCTAAATTAACATGATTGATAAAAAGTCAAGCTCAGACCCAAGACTAGTTCCTCAGGGAACCATAATTTTCCTGTTTAGACAATAGAATAAAGGTCTCATCTGTGGGCCCAGGAACAAAGCCCAGAGTTGCAGGCCCCGAGGAGACAAGGGAGCTATGGATTATTTTGTAAAACCTGCATTTCAATAGGTGCTGTTTCATAGGCCTCTTGTATCCCCTGCTTATTTTAGAAAGTCTGTGCAGCTTCAGACCCATGGGCAGGCCCAGCCCCAGCCATAATTGGTCCAGGGGAACCTACCTTCCTGATCCCTGGTATACATGCCATTTGCCTCTGGCCACTCCTCCCCTCCAGGTTTGTGTAGTTCTGTGAAGAATCCCATGCATGCTAGCAACCTGTCCCTCTTGAAGCAAATTGTGTTTTCACATGTCATATGCCACAGCTAATATCTTTAGTCTTTGGAGGAAAATAAAAGCAAAGAATGCATTATTGTAAGGCAAGTGTCCTGTTGAAGAAAAGGTTGTATGTTTTAGAGGAAACAGTATGGGTTTTAGAGACACACTGTAGTTTTACCCCTTGATAGTTTAGTGACCTTGGGCTTGAGACTTAGATTCCTCATCAATAAAATTTGGATATCAAAACCCACCTTTTAAGGCTTTTGTGAGAATAAAATAAGCTAAAAAATGCAAAGTTCCTAAGAAGCAAAGTATTATCAAGATCCTGCCTTGTATACAAACAGTGCACTTTAGTTTACAATGGTTTGAACCTTACTACAAACCAGTGAGGTAAGCAAATCAAGATTTACGTTCCCCTTTTTTCACTTATAAGGAAACTGATGACCAAATAGGATAAATATAAAAGAGGTCCAATAAAAAAATAGAATGAAATATAAATTTAAAAAAAACAACAAACAACAACAAAAGGTCAGTTAATCTTGGAGCCTCAGCTTCCTCATTTTTAAAGTAGTCATACCATTGTCCACCTCTCTGGACTGTGGTGAAGACCAAATGAACTAATGGAGGTGACTGTGCTCTGTAAACTGTTGAATCTGACTATGGCTTGATATGTTATGTTGAGGACCTGTCCAAGATCATACAGAGAAAGCAGAAGAGCTATATATTTATTCACTGTTTCATTCATTTATTCATTTGCTTGTTCATCCAATAACCATTATCAGTTCTATCCTATGTGCCTGGAACAAGGCATTCATAGTCTACAAGAAAAAGATAACATGCCTAGACAACTATAAGAGAAGGCAGATTACTTTAAGTAGCTTAAGAGAGCTGTGTGAAGGTAGATTCTCTCTGATGGCTCCTTTAGCCAGTCTGGGGTTCTACCCTCTATTCTGTTCCTTTCCATTTCCATTCCATTCCATTCCATTCCATTCCATTCCATTCCATTCCATTCCATTCTATTCCATTCCGCTCCATTCCTTTCCTTTCCATCCCATCCCATACTGTGTCCAGATTTAGACCACTCATCTAATTAATCGCTTTCTATGGATACCCACTGCCTATGCCCTAACAAATACTTGGCTACATACGTAGTCACTCTCCCGTGCCATCATGGGCAGACATTGCTAAGTGATCATAGTACTTCTTCCTACTGGATCTGGGTTCATTCTCAGAATCCTTCTCAACATAATGCTTCAGAAAGCAACTACCAATTGATTAGAGTTGGCCCTAAAAGTTATGTATCTGGGAATGGTATTCCCACTGTGTTTTTTGTGATTCTTTTCCCTGGGTATGGAGAGTCATGAAAACTTTGAACTTTCTAAGTCAACAGGTGTTAGTATTTTATGAATTAGAGAGTTAAAACTCACAGAGGCTAAGAGGCTTGCTCAAAGTCACACATTTAGTAAGTCCAGGGACTGTGATTCAAATATCAGTATTTTGGTTCCAAATTCAGTTTTCTTACTGATACATCAGATTTTTAAAAATTTTATGTTCCCCAGGATTGATGTACTGCTCTGCTCAAATTCCATATTATGGAATACCATATCCATCCACTTACTCTTTCACTTTTTTTTTAAATTTGTCCTTTCAAAAAATATTCAGGTGTTAGGAAGTAAAGAGGTTATTACTCAAAGGCCTTTAAAAATTATCTATGTAATTAGACCATAACTTGTCTGAGGGCTGGGATTGTATTTTTGTTCACCACTAAATCCCAGTGCTGAGTATTTGTTTAATCAATCAGTAAATGTACTGTCTAGTGGGTAAACAGCCAAGTAAACAGACTATGACAATAAAATATGCAGTTGCCTGGCGTGGTCTCTAGCATTTTGTAGGTGCATAGTGTTTCTGTTAAATAGCACTAAATCTAGTGTGATATGGGGACACTGAGGAAGGCCCCTTTCTCTAGCAGAGAGAGAAGGAAGTGATACTGAACTGCTTCTGAAAATGGTCAAAGAATGTTACACACAAAATGAACAGTATGTGCAAGGATGGGGAGATTTGTAAGAACACAACATATTTGAAAGAATATAAATAGATTAAATGAGATGAGGCAGGTGTAAGCCACACAGTGAAGCTATACTGTGGCCCTGAAGATTTTTACTTTGTTCTGAAGGATGTTTTAGATTTATTAAAGACTTTTAAGCAAAGGAGTGTCATGATGGAATTTGTCTTTTAGAAAGAGCTTTCTGGAATTATAGTTAATTTTTGTTAATTTAAAAATTTTTAACACCAACTCAGCAAGAGGTCTTGAACATTTGACTTTCATAAATGTTTAACTTTTATTATTGTTAACACTGGAGCCAATAAATGGTTATGTGTCTCTGCATATGTATATGTATAAAAAGCAATATTAGCAATAACATTTTCCTTAATTAATTTTCCCATGACTGAATTTCTATTTGAATATTCATTCTTACAACATTGCAGTATGTTGTGATGCACTTCGGTGAAATTAACTCAACGAGCTCCTCTTTCCAATTTTAATATTCTACTGGGTTTTCTATTCCCGAAAACTCATTAGTATCTGAGTGCAGTGCTGATGAGAAACAAGAGAGAGGCATATTGTGTGAATGTGAGTCAGAAAAAAGAGACAGCTGGCACGAGAATTTTCTAATAAAGTCCAAAAAGGCTGCTGTGTCTTAACAAAAAAAAAAAAAAAGGTGCTTTGAGTATTTCCTTTGTACTAAAAGTTCTGAATCTTATTCACACCTTTCATGAATGCTAGCAAAAACCAAATTGTTCTCACTGAAACCTTCTCATGGATCCATGCCAGAGAAGTATTGGTGTGTTTTCCAAGTTTTCTGGTGGTGTTAGAATTTGTGTAAAGATGTACTTCAGTCATTTGTCCATGTAGATGACATAGTTTGAATCTCCAGAAAAATCATTCTTAGCAATATAGCTTGACTGTTCTTCCTCTCCTCCTGCTTCATTCTATGTGATTTGACCATCCAGTTATGCCCCATGTTTTCCTACTTGCATGCTTTTACTTATGCCATTATTTCTTCCTTGAATGCTTTTCTTATTGTCTCTGTATGTTGATATTCTAACCATTTTCCAAAGCTGAATTCAAATGTTTTGCTCCACCAGGAGACTTCCATAGCCTGACAAGTAGATGCCAGTTTTCCTCCTTCTGGAAAATGGAATCACATTGTAAGTTCTTTGACAGTTGTTTGTGTACACATCCTCTTATAATTATTATAGCTGTCATTTATTAAGCGCCTGCCTTGTGCCAGATTTGGTATTGTTATATATGTGGGATTGGTGTTATTATGTTCATTTTACAGATGAAGTAACTGAGGCTTAGAAATGTTCAAGTCCCCAAAGACCACAAAGCTGGGGACAAGCATGATTATACAACTAAAAGCTTATATTCTTTCAACCACACTGAACAGTTTTCCTGCTTTGTTTGTCCAGTGTCTTTCCCAAGACAAAGGGAAGGGCATATTTTAGATTAGCCTTGAAAATTGAATGGATTAGGAATTCTGAAGACAAGGGTTAGATGCAATTATCCCAGGTAGAGAGAAGTATGAATGTAGACATGAAGAAATATGTATGTATTGCAGTGAGGTGGGGGCAGAGGGTGTTGGCCAACATTGGCTCATCAGATTGGTGAATGCCAAGGCTTTTATGAAGGATGGAGAAGGGAATAAGACTAGAAAGGCAAGTTATGTCCAGAATGTGACAGGCCATGGGTGTGGAGCAGAGGGACATTCTAGTTCCAAGGCCAGGAATGAAGGGAGAAGCCGAGGCCCCAGGTGGAGACAGGAATGCATGTAGAAAGCTTATGATGTTGCAGGGAAAGTGCTATAGGGGCCAGTGTTCATTTTTAGTTGACTAATCACTTGGCGTTGCATGGACTTGAGACATAGTGCCAGATGAAGCTGATTTGATGCTGATATTCCTGGACTGCTATAGGAAGGATCCTTAAATCTTGCAAGAATAAGATTGAGTCAAGGAGCCCAAGTTTTAAGGAGGGAAGAGATGTGAGGGCAGGGAACTAGGCAGGGCATTGCATAAGCCAAGTAAAATCAGTCCCTAAACTGGGTCATGAGGCAGGGAGGTGTGAGGGGGAAGTAGCAAGAACTTCCTTCGTGTTTTTAATGTGTTAAGACTGTTTTAGTTCAATGTGAGGCATGATCAGGAAGAACATATGTCCAAGTTTCTCTTGTTTTGAAGTGTTGATTGGTATAACTAAGAGAATGCTAAAATAGCTCTATAGACACATTGAAACATTTCTAAAGTAACATCATAGCCTGTTCCAAGGGTGGTGAAAGGGGAAGAGGGTTTGTTGTGTTCTTATGACATGTAATTGGCCCTTTGGCACATCATTAACTTTGGACAAGTGGTACTACCTCCAGACAGACTTTTAGGATTCCTCTTTAGCAGCCAGGGGACTAACACAAGAGCTGTGATGCTTTTCTTATAGCTGGCTTGTCTGTAGTGTCTGTGGCAAGGCATCTCTGCCTTCTATGGCTATTTCTTATGCCCTTTTTTTGTAGAATCTGTTACGTCAAGGGGAATTTCTACAGAGACAGAAACTTAGTCTATCTTACTCAGTGGAATATTCACAGAGCCTAGTATGTGAATATTTGTTGAATGAATAAATGGAACATAGCATAGACCAGGAAACTCTGGGTTTAGTTGCCAGTTCGTGTAATTATTAACTAGAGGCCTCTAAATAAATCATGTAGAGTTCCTGAGTCTTAGTAAAATGGGAAAATAGTATCTGTCCTGTTTGACTCAAGGATTCTAGTGAGGATTAAATACATATGAAAACTCTTGGAGGAACATTGTAACTAGCAGAAGAAAATAAAGGGAAGAGATCCATCATTGTATTGTGTCCTGTGCCAGGTGCTTTATCTCCAACACCATATTTCAATCTCATGATGGTATTAAAGGACATTATCATGTCTTCATATTTTAAATGAGGACACTAATAAGGCTCGTAGAAGCTAAGGCCACACATTTAGTAAGTGGCAAGCTGAAAGTGTCAGAGCCTCTTCTGTCTGACTTTGCAAAACTCATGTTCTTATTCTCCATACTGCACAAATGTGAGGTAATTTTATTGAAATACTGACATTTAAATAAAGCTTTTACAAAAACCTATCATAGAAGGTCAAAAGTCATTCTTAAAGGACACAGAAATGGCCCCTGACTTTGTCTAGGAAGAGACATCTTTGCCCTAATTAGTATCATGGTTCCCAGCAACCTGTGTATCATCACATTTCGGTACACATCTGTGAGAACTGGGGTGATAGTGCTTTTGCAAACAGATCTCATGTGCGAATGCTACTTTTCCTCTTTTCTGTTCAGCTCTCCATTTAGTGACACATATTCAGTGTGCTGAGTACAGAATCATTTTGCCCATGTAGACTATAGTTGGTGGAACTCTATTTTCCCCCCTTTCTTGCATTATTCCTCCTACAGTAGTTAGAACAATCTTGAGTGGTTTGAATGAAGGCAAACCTGTGCTAAGTGATGGGGGAGCACTCTACTTGGAGACAAGAAATGTGTATAGAATACCAACTCCACCCTCACTTGGCCTGGGGTCCTTGGACTCTGAGAAACTCAAACTTAGCCTCCTTCTGTAGAACAGTGACAAGAGCAAATGATTAAGAGAAGTGTATCAGAGGAACACTTCTATACAGTTCTGTGTGTGAAAACTTGTGCATGTTAGTTTCCTTCCTTCTTTTCTTTATTTTTGGTGTTTGGAGTAATTGCTAAGAATCAAAAGATTTGGGTTCTAGTCTCAAGACTGAGCGAGTCACTTCACCTTGCTGGATCTCACTTTCTCTGTCTGTATTGGAGTTCAGCTAGGTAGTCTATATTTTTAACCTTGGGATTTTGTACAGGTCCCAGGTCAAAAACCAAGGGTCTACCAAATAGAATAGGAAGTGCCATGATGGGGTGATGGGGCTCTGAGAGTTACTGAGGAGGAGGACTAACTCAGCCATGGAGGAGGTGGGTTGGTGTTACAGAACAAGAGGTCAGATCACTTCCTTGGGATGACAGTGTTTCAGCTATCTCTTAAAGAGATATAAGAGCCACCTAAGCATGGAAAGGAACAGTATATTTACCAGTTAAAGCCCCAAAATGAGAAAAAGCAGGTAAGGTTCAGGAAACTACAAGTTTGTCAATAAAAGTAGGACATGTGCCTATTGTATAGGTATGCATGTATATGTTGTGAATATAGAGAGAGGGGTAGGAAAGAGGAAGGACAACTTAAAGTACTAAGGAATTTGGACTTTATTCCATAGATGATGGAGAGCTGTGGAAGGGGAGAGGGCCACATGACTGGTTTTAACTATTAGAAATACACATTTGTGACTGTAAGGAGAATGGATTGTGAGAGGCCAAGCAGGCAGACACACCAGTTAGGAGTTCTCGGTGTGTGCATGGCATATTTATGAACAGTGAAGAGACCAACTGGCTGCAGTAGTTGTGACTATGTGCTGAGGGAGGAGGAATAAAAAAGGCCAGACTAGTGAAGTCAACGTCAAAGACTCAAATAAAGCTAAAAGGAAGCAGAACCTTTACTGATTCTCTAATTTCTGTGCAATTACAAATAGAGGTCAGTTTTACATATACATACATATGCTAAGCAAAACACAGTCTCTTCCAAATCCCCTCTGAGATACAGATGGATTTCTAAATTTCTATGTAATCCTTAGGATTGAACATGGATATTAGTAAAACATCACCTTGTGGCTAGGAGACTTCCTGAGGCAAGAGAATCATCCTCTACATTTGATCAGGCTTAAGATCAGGAATTTAATGTTTTTCAGTAGAATAGATGATGAGATTATGTTTAGAAAGAGAATCAGTAACCTCTTCTTCCTTCATGGTTACTGCCATTTTGTCACTCATTAGCAGAATTATACTCGTCATATCACTTTTATTCTCTAACTATATCATTCAAACCCCGAAGTGTGAAAAGTGGAACTGCGGCATTTCATTCCAAAAGTATTTACTGGGTATCTGTTACTTCTTAGGGGGCAGCCAGATCTAGAGAGAAAAAGGATAATCAAATAAAATTATATGAGGCATGTAAAGTGCCTAGCACAATGCTGGGCTTAAGGGCAGCTCAATTAATAATGGTCCTCTCATTTATGCCCCTAGGATATAAGGATCAAATGATGAATAAAGAATAGCTTGTACCTGCTGGAATTTATAGCTTTATTTGAAAGATGAGATATAATAAATAAAAATAATCTTTCTAATGCTTAACAGTTTACAGATTACTTTCACATCCACTATTTCATGTCAAGCTTCCAATGTCAATTCAAATAACCAGGGCAAGGCATATTATTAGCCCCATTAAACAGATGAGGAAATTGACATCCAAACAAGTTAAGAGACGGCACAAGATCAGATTGTTATCAAATGGCAGAGCAGGTCTACCTCGCTCAAGCATTTTACATTGTGATAGGTACAAGGTACCATATAAACTAAATTCTAGCCTGTCAGTGGTAGGATTTATAGTTTATAATTTTATAGTAGGAACAAAGTGCTAAGGGAACCTTGAAAGAAAAGTATCCATTCTGCCTGGAACTCTGCAATCTAGTTATCAATTCTTGTGCGTTTTCAGGATTCATTTCTGAGTATGGTCATTGTTCACCTAGCCTTCTGCCCCTGCTTCACTTACTCAGATTCCAGTAATTTCCTAGGAATTGGTCAAATCTGTTGAGGGTTTTTGAACCATTCTCCTAGTCTCATGCCTGCTTAAATTGCCATCTGAGTTTGGTAGCCCTATGCCTCAGCCTCTGGGAGCCACCTGATATTAAGAACTACTGCCTAGGGGCGCCTGGGTGGCTCAGTTGGTTAAGCAACTGCCTTCGGCTCAGGTCATGATCCCGGAGTCCCGGGATCGAGTCCCGCATCAGGCTCCCTGCTCAGCAGGGAGTCTGCTTCTCCCTCTGACCCTCCTCCCTCTCATGCTCTCTGTCTCTCATTCTCTCTCTCGCAAATAAATAAAATCTTAAAAAAAAAAAAAAAGAACTACTGCCTAGATCCTGCTGCCTCAGCCTACTTTGTGATTTGAATTCCTGGATTCCCCTAGGGAAATCCACAGCTCTTGTCTTCTGTTATTCCTTATCTTTTGTGCAATTCTC
Source organism: Mirounga leonina (assembly GCF_011800145.1). Classification (NCBI taxonomy): domain Eukaryota; kingdom Metazoa; phylum Chordata; class Mammalia; order Carnivora; family Phocidae; genus Mirounga; species Mirounga leonina. The sequence continues at coordinate 55,779,045 of NW_023270447.1, forward strand.
TCCCTGGCCTCCTTAGAAATTCCACTGAACAAAACAGGCAAGACCAAATTCATTATGGCACCAACTCAGGGCCCTCAGTGGTCTGGAGCTTCTGACTGGCTTACCTTACATGTGGAAATACAGAGAAAAAAAAGAGAGAGAGAGAATGCTACTAAGCAGATTGTTATTTGGAGGAAGGGAGGAAAAGAGCACAAGATGGCAACCTGCAAAGTAGGTTCAACCTGAAAAGTACATCTTGAGTGCTGCTTTAAATGCATTATCTCATTTAACCTATGTAGCTCTCTGAGTAGTATGAGTATCTTCATTTTGCGGAGGAGGTAACTGAGGCTCAGAGAGATCTTTATGCCTTGTGCAAGTTCCTGCAGCCAGGGAGTAGCAGGAAGTAGTTGAGGATCCATTCTTCTGACTGAATGTACTATTCTTTTCTCTTACTCCAAAGTTGTGATGGATGATCAAGTTCTAGTTCACACAGTTCGGATGCCACATGTTTGTTGGATCCCAGGTTGTGGGGTGGGCTGCAGAGCAATTTTGGGATAGAGCATTTGGGGAAGATTTTCTGAAAAAACTTGGGAGTTTAAAGATGAGTTTGGAGAGGCAAGAATAAGGGAGGAGGACATCCATAGGAACAGAGTGTGCAAGGCTGTGGAGGTGGGAATGAGTTGGGCACAAGTGGAGGTGGTGTGGATCGTGGTCTCACAGGAGTGGAAAGTGCATTCTGAGGAAGAGGACAGTTTGGTTTGTCTGGGAGGAAGGGCTGTCAAACTAAATATGCCTCTTGCTCCCCTCCCTCTCATAGCTGTGGGGACCAGCCCTCTGTCAATGTGAGAAGATCCACTGAAAGCAGGAATTTGGCTCTACCTCACAGACCATGCTGAGGAGAGGTTTTTCCAAGCCATATTTTAAAATTTGTGTTGAAAAACATCCCTAAATCCTCTAACAGAAGACAGATGTCTGCCTGAACAAATATCAGCTCTCACATAATTTGTTGTTTTTATTTCCCCAGCATTTGCCTTTTGAATCTGACAACTTCCCATAATTATCCATTTCCCAGAATGAATTATGGAGTACATGTCCCATGTATGTGGCTCACGCTGCTGTTGGTTCATGGACTGTGTGGATGTAGGGGGTTTCTGTGCAGAGAACCAGGTTCTGTCTGGCTCCTTGATGCCACTCCCCTTGCCAAACTTCGGTACTTTCACCTGGGAAATCTAATCCCTATCTTTTGGGTCCGTATCTTCAGCACTGGATATATCAAGGCCATGGCAGGTCAGGGGCTTGAAGGAGCTCCAATTTAAATAATTTAGTAAATTTAACAGTATAGCATAAGTGTTGAATTTCAGAAAGAGCAGGTTTTGATTTTTACCTCCTACTTGTAAGTTACTTAACTTCTCTAATCTTCAATCTTTCATCTTTAAAATGGTTGTTGAAAACAGGTATTAAATAAATGATAGTTATTATTATTGTCTTTTGTTCCTTCTTGTCTGGATCTTATTTATTGGTTGATAGCTAATCTTTACTAAGGATTAGGACATTTTGGTAGTCATTGATAAGTGCATTATGTCATTTAATCCTAATAACCACCATATGGATTGATACTATTATTTTCCTCACTTACACATAAGGAAACTAAGATTTAAAGGTGTCAAGAAACTGCCCAAAGAAGGTCATACCCCTAGAGGAGGCAGAGTCAAGATTAGAACCCATGCAGTCTGGCCCAGAGCCCCTGAAGTCATAACTGCTTCATTGGCTTCCATCATAACTCATAACTACTTCATCTGTCCTTTTCCTAAGACAGAGATATTACCTTATACCCCAATTCTGGCTGTTTCTCTATGCCTAAGCTCTTCTTTTGATAGCATATCTAAAACTGCTTTATTCCTGCCAGCCCTTCCTATAAACTCTAGCTTAGTATTTATAGACCCAATGGCCTCTCCTTACTGGTATTGATCTCCCAATATTGCTCCTGTTCTCTGCCTGCTAGGCAATGATTTGTTCATTCTTTCATCAGACTTTCACTGAGTGTCTACTAGATTCCAGGCCTAATGTGAGGTGCTGGCAAAACCAAAACAAATTAAATAGGGCTACTATTTTAAAAGAAATCAGTTCCAGTAAGGAGACAAAGATAGAAAAATGTCACTGGCATACCTAGCTACTTCTTTCTTTTACCCTCATATATAATTCATCACCATAACCTGTTTATTTTGCCTCCAAAATATCTATTGAGTGTGTATTTCCTTCACTATCTACATTTCCATCCTATAGTTCAAGTTACCATTATTTCTTACTGGGCTACTGCAGTAGCCTCCTTCATGATCTCTTGTATCCAGGTTGTGTCTACCTCCAAACTGTTCTCAATATTGCAGCAAGACTGATCTTTGAAAAACGTAAGCCTGCTTAAAATACTTTATGGCTTCCCATTGCTCTTAGTGTTATGGAAACAAAACTAAAAGCCCTCATATTTGAGAAAAGAATAGAAAGGAATTGCGCCAGCATGAGATGACTGGCTAGTCTTTAAAGATACTTCTAGCTCTAACATAAGAGATTTCACTTCATCTGACATTGGCCACAGCAACTTCTTTCAAGATACATCTCCAAAAGCTAGTGAAACAAAAGCAAAAATGAACTTTTGGGACTTCATCAATATAAAGAGCTTCTGCACAGCAAAGGAAACAGTCAACAAAACAAAGAGGCAACCCACAGAATGGGAGAAGATATTTGCAAATGACACTACAGATAAAGGGCTGGTATCCAAGATCTATAAAGAACTTCTCATCTCAACACCCAGAAAACAAATAATCAAGTCAAAAAGTGGGCAGAAGACATGAAAAGACACTTCTCAGAAGAAGACATACAAATGCCTAACAGACACATGAAAAAATGTTCATCATCATTAGCCATCAGGGAAATTCAAATCAAAACTACCTTGAGATACCAGCTTACACCAGTTAGAATGGCAAAAATGGACAGGGAAAGAAACAACAAATGTTGGAGAAGTTGTGGAGAAAGGCGAACCCTCTTACACTGTTGGTGCGAATGCAAGTTAGTACAGCCACTTTGGAAAACAGTGTGGAGGTTCCTCAAAAAATTAAAAACAGAGCTACCCTATGACCCAGCAATTGCACTCCTGGGTATTTACCCCAAAGACACAGATGTAGTGAAAAGAAGGGTCATGTGCACCCCAATGTTCATAGCAGCAATGTCCGCAATAGCCAAACTCTGGAAAGAGCCGAGATGCCCTTCAATAGATGAATGGATAAAGAAGATGTGGTCCATATATAGAATGGAATATTACTCAGCCATCAGAAAGGATGAATACCGGGCGCCTGGGTGGCTCAGTTGGTTGAGCGACTGCCTTCGGCTCAGGTCATGATCCTGGAGTCCCGGGATTGAGTCCCGCATCGGGCTCCCTGCTCCGCAGGGAGTCTCCTTCTCCCTCTGACCCTCCCCCCTCTCATGCTCTCTATCTCATTCTCTCTCAAATAAATAAATAAAATCTTTAAAAAAATAAAAAAAAGAAATAAAAAAAAAAGAAAGGATGAATACCCAACTTTTGCATCAACATGGATGGAACTGGAGGAGATTATGCTAAGTGAAATAAGTCAAGCAGAGAAAGTCAATTATCATATGGTTTCACTTATTTGTGGAACATAAGGAATAGCATAGAGGACATTAGGAGAAGGAAGGGAAAAATGAAGCGGAGGAATCGGAGGGAGAGATGAACCATGAGAGACTGTGGACTCTGAAAAACAAACAGGGTTTTAGAGGGGAGGGAGTGGGGGGATGGGTTAGCCCGGTGATGGGTATTAAGGAGGGCACGTACTGCATGGAGCACTGGGTGTTATACGAAAACAATGGATCGTGGATCACCACATCAAAAAGTAATAATGTATTGTAGGTGACTAACATAACATAATAAAACAAGCAAAAAGAACCTGAAATGCCGAAAACATAAAAAAAAAGAGAGAGAGAGATTTGACTTCATCTGGATAAAACTGTGCAGCCCTGATAGCATCTCTCACCATTTACCTACTAATTACTGACTGTTCTCCAGTTACCCCATGCAAATGGATTTTTACTTACTTTAGTGACAGGGCCAATTCAAGAAGAATGCTTTCATTCATTTATTCATTTATTCCACAAACATTCACTGAGCATTCATTCTTTTTGGGGTCCTAGAATGGATACTGGAGATACAGACTCAGCTTATTCAATCCTAGGAACTGTTCTGGTTGCTGGTATTTCAGCAATGAACAATAGGTAGAAAAGAGGCAAGGTCCCTGTTCTCATAAAGATTAGCTACTAGATTTATATTTCCCTGATGGCAAGTGATGTGGAGTATTTTTTTCATGTGTCTGTTAGCCATTTGTATGTCTTCTTTGGAGAAGTGTCTGTTCATGTCTTCTGCCCATTTCTTGACTGGATTATTTGTTTTTTGGGTGTTGAGATTGAGAAGTTCTTTATAGATCTTGGATACCAGCCCTTTATCTGTAATGTCATTTGTAAATATCTTCTCCCATTCTGTAGGTTGCCTTTTAGTTTCGTTGATTGTTTCCTTTGCTGTGCAGAAGCTTCTTATCTTGATGAAGTCCCAAAAGTTCATTTTTGCTTTTGTTTCCCTTGCCTTTAGAGACATGTCTTGCCAGAAGTTGCTGTGTCCAAGGTTGAAGAGGTTACTGCCTGTGTTCTCCTCTAGGATTTTGATGGGATTCCTGTCTCACATTTAGGTCTTTCATCAATTTTGAGTTTATCTTTGTGTATAGTGTAAGAGAATGGTCCAGTTTCATTTTTCTGCATGTGGCTGTCCAATTTTCCCATCACCATTTAATGAAGAGACTGTCTTTTTTCCATTGGATATTCTCTCCTGCTTTGTTGATCAGTTGACCATAGAGTTGAGGGTCCATTTCTGGGTTTTCTATTCTGTTCCATTGATCTATGTGTCTGTTTTTGTGCCAGTACCATGTTGTCTTCATGATCACAGCTTTGTAATATAGCTTGAAGTCAGGCATTGTGATGCTCCCAGCTTTGGTTTCTTTTTCAATATTCCTGTGGCTATTCGGGGTCTTTTCTGATTCCATACAAGTTTTAGGATTGTTTGTTCCAGCTTTGTGAAAAGTGTCGATCACAACTGATGAATCATTGAACATGATATCAAAAACTGATTATGCACTATACATTGGCTAACTGAATTTAAATTAAAAAAAAAATAGCTACTAGAATGAAACTTAGCTTCTGCTCTTGGAAAACTTGTGGTTTACTAGGAAAGACATTATTCATTTATTAGCCAACATTTACTGAGTACCTACTATGTGCCAGGCCCTGGGGATACAATGGTGAATAAAACAGACACAGAGTTGTCATAATTTGGTAATTATGGAGTGGAAGGTACAAGAATAGAATTCTGTGCAAGGGACCATAGGAACCCAGAAGAGGGAGACTTGAATTCTACATGCAGGATCAGGGAGGACTTTTCATTGGCAATGACTGGTTGAATTAGAACTTAAAAACATGTAGGGTACTGTATTACTTCTAGGTACCATTAATTAGCACCAAATCTAAGCAAAATATTATACTTGACATTTCCTCCAGGCTTTATTTTTTTCAGAAAATATTACTTGTAATATTTATAACACTGCTTGATGTTGATGAGGAAATTCAAATTCATGGGTGTGAAGTGACTCTCTGAGAATTACAAGGCTAGTGAATGACAGGATCAGTATTCCAGCCCAATATGTCCAACTTCAAAGCTTTTGCTTTCCCTGCTCTCTACACTGTTAAATGCACCGACATTTCCTAGACTTTGTCATTCGGCCTCAGACATATCATAATTTCATTCACAATTTTTATGTATCAGAGCTTTCTAACCATCATATCCAGTTTGAGGCTCCCCATGTGAATCCCAATGCAAACCTGCTCTGGGGCCAGAGTTCTGGAAGGATATTTACTGTTTCAGGACAATTGCTTTCTAGTTGATATTATATTAATTCCTATCTTGTTCCCTGAGTTCTCACCATCTCAGTGATACTGAAATTTCCCTGGCAACTCAGGCTTTCTTTCCAAGTAGCAGATGTTATTACCTCCCCACTCCTCAATAAGAAACTGGCCCTTGCCATTTGGTTTTCCCTTCAGGGGATGATGAAATCAATAGTCTGGTCTTAATAGACCTCTGTAAAAGAGCAGAGCCAGACAAAAGACTTGGTATTCAATTCTGCCAAGCACAGAACATCATGCTAGACACTATAGGAAGTCAGAAGAAGCTCACCACATGGGAGTCAGGGTCAGTGTTTCAATCTGACTGATAAGTTGTTCTGTTACTATGAGGCTCAGTTTCCTCAGGTGTAAGACAAGAATGGCCATATCAGTCCTATTAGTCCCACTTATTTGTGGAGGATCATTGGATATATAGCCATAAAAGTTCTTTAATAAGTGAAAAAGTGTTTTCACATCTTATTGTTCCTTTGTGATCATGATTATGATCTAATTGTTTAAAAGAGCATGTAAGGGAAAACTGGATGGGAAGAAATCAGAGAGGGAGACAAACCATATGAGACTCTTGACTCCGGGAAACAAACAGGGTTGCAGAAAGGGAGGTGGGTGGGGATGGGGTAACTGGGTCATGGGAATTAAAGAGGGCATGATGAGCACTAGGTTTTACAGTCAACTAATGGATCATTGAACATTATATCAAAAACTAATGATGTACTATACCTTGGCTAATTGAATTTAAATAAATTTTTAAAAAGAGCAGTAAGAATGGTTAGATGGTAATAAAACCATGGTGGTCTGGCTGACCAAAAACAAACAAAGCTAGCCAAGCCTTTATCTGTGTCCATGCAACAAAGTATATTCCATCATACCACACTTTAAGGACATTATCGTACACATGAGTTTCTATACTAGATTATGAGACAAAAAGACTTGACTAAGGATATATCAAGTTCCATAGTAGAGTAATAATTAGAATTCAGGAGTTTGGATATTCTAGTTCTCTCTCTGCTGTACCTTGTGGTCTTCACAAGATAGAGTCTAAACAGGATCTTAAAACCAGATTGTTTGGATGGGGGAAACCCTTGAAAGACAGGCTAGAGGGTTTTGGTTTTCTTTTAAGTTTTAATTTTAATTCCAGTATAGTTAAAATACAGTGTTATATTAGTTTCAGGTGTACAATATAATGATTCAACAATTCTGTACACTACTCATTGCTCATTATGATAAGTGCACTCCTTAATTCCCATCACCTATATTAACCCGTCCTCCTTCCTCCTCCCCTCTGGTAACCATCAGTTTGTTCTCTATAGTTAATAGTCTGTTTCTTGGTTTGTCTTTTTTTTTTTCCTTTGCTCATTTATTTCTTAAATTCCATATATGAGTGAAATCGTGTGGTATTTGTCTTTCACTGACTGACTTACTTCACTTAGCATTATACTCTCTAGCTCCATCCATCCATGTCATTGCAAATGGCAAGATTTCATTTTCTTATATTATGACTGAATAATATACCATTGTGTGTATATATATATGTATGGTATATACATATACTATATACATGTACCATATACATGTACCATATGGTATATATACATATACCATATACATATATATATGTATATATATGTATATACCATATATGTATATATACATATGGTACATGTGTATATTACTTCTTTATCCATTCATCCATTAATGGACACTTGGTCTGTTTCCATAGTTTGGCTATTGTAAATAATGCTACAATAAACACAGGGATGCATTGAATTAGAATTTTTATATTTTGGGGGGAAATACCCCCTAGTGCAATTATTGGATCATGGGGTAGTTCTGTTTTTAACTTTTTGAGGAAACTCCATAGTGTTTTCCATAGTGGGTGTACCAGTTTGCATTCCCACCAACAGTGCACAATGGCTCCTTTTTCTTCACATCCTCACCAACTCTTGTTTCTTAAGTTTTTGATTTTAGCCATTCTGACCAGTGTGATATCTCATTGTGCTTTTGATTTGTACTTCCCTGATGATGAGTAATGTGTCTGTTGGCCATCTGTATGTCTTCTTTGGAGAAATGTTTGTTAATGTCTTCTGCCAATGTTTAATTGGATTATTCATTTTGGGGGGGGGTGTTGAATTGTGTAAGTTCTTTATATATTTTGGATACTAACCCTTTATTGGATATGTCATTTGCAAATATCTTCTCCCATTCAGTAGGTTCCCTTTTAGTGTTGTTGATTGTTTCCTTTGCTGTGCAGAAGCTTTTTCTTTTGATGTAGTCCCAATACTGTATTTTTGCTTTTATTTCTCTTGCCTCAAGAGACATATCTTGAAAACTGTTGCTGGGGCTGATGTCAGAGAAATTACTGCCTGTGCTCTCTTCTAGGACTCTTTCTATAGTTTTGCTATTGTTGATAATGATCCTTTAAACATTGGGGTGCATGTATCCTTTTGAATTAGTATTTTGGTATTCTTTGGGTAAATACCTAATAGTACAATTGCTGGATCGTAAGGTAGTTCTATTTTTAACTTTTTGAGGAACTTCCATACTATTTCCACAGTGGCTGCACCAGTTTGCATTCCCACCAATAGTGCAGGAGGGTTCCCCTTTCCCCACATCCTCACCAACACCTGTTGTCTCTTGTGTTATTGATTTTAGTCATTCTGAAAGCTTCTGCACAGTGAAGGAAGCAATAAACTAAACTAAAAGGCAACATTCAGAATAGGAAAAAATATTTGCAAATGACATATCTGATAAAGGGCTAGTATGCAAAATATATAAAGAACTTATAAAACTCAACACCCAAAAAGCAAATAATCCAATTAAAAATGGGTAGAATAGACATGAATAGACATTTCTCCAAAGAAGACACAGATGGCCAAGAGACACATGAAAAGATGCTCAATAACACCATCATCAGGTAAATACAAATCAAAACTACAATGAGATACCACCTTATACCTATCAGAATGGTCTTAATCCATTTTGAGTTTATTTTTGTGTATGGTGAAAAAAAGTGGTCCAGTTTCATTCTTTTGCTTGTAGCTATGCAGTTTTCCCAACACCATTTGTTGAAGAGACTAGCTTTTTCCCATTGTATATTCATTCCTCCTTTGTGGAAGACTAATTGACCATATAATCGTAGGTTTATCTGGGTTTTCTATTCTGTTCCATTGATCTATGTGTCTGTTTTTATGCCAGTACCATACTATTTTGATTACTACAGCTTTTTAATATAACTTGAAGTCTGGAATTGTGATAACTCCAAACATGCTAGAGTATTGTCAAGGAATTGCCACTTGTTACTACTTCCTGGCCTAGGACCAGTCCAGTTCCTTATCAATCAGACTTTTTTGTTGTTGTTGAATTTAATATGGGAGCATGCCATGATGTCATCTTTGTGTTCTGGCAACCCCATTCCAAATTTCCCCACATACATTATAGGACTGTGTGTGCGTGTGTGTGTGTGTGTGTTTATAAAAGAGAAAGAGAGAGAAGAGAGATCTCTAGAAGGTTAAGAGACTCTCTTTGATAGTACTTAGGAGTACTATCAGGATCTGAAGTAGAAACCTATATTAGCTACAATTTTGTATAGGGGATTAAAGAGGCATTAGTATAATAATTTATTAATTTATATTGAGAAATGACTCTCACTAGAGGCAGATTACACTGGACCCATGTGCTCTAACAGCTGTGTATTATCTTCTATCACCAAACCAAATGACAAGGCAAATCATTATTTCATCTTGCTGTGGTGATCATATAAGCAAGAGGAATTCATATGCTATTTTATAACTTGAGGGATTGTCCTTTCCTTGTATAGGTTAGCTATACAAATGGGACTGAAGTACTCTATATATACTTTTCATTTTTGTGATGTGGTATGAATGCCAGTTCCTATGACTAAATATGCAGATTCATGTGTTTCTGGAAGTGTGTGTCTGTGTTTGTATGCATGTGCATATGAATATATAGATATGTCTAGGTTCCTTACTAAGTTTTATTTGTGGAGATTACACTTCTTTTCACCTATTTTACCACAACTTGAAACTGATCCTAATGCTCTGTATATAGTTGGTACTCAACATTATGCCTGCTTACTATGGAACTATATATAGTTTCCAAGTATGGAGAATATGGCTCTTTCATTCCCATCATCATCATCAAACATTTATGGAATGAATACCTACTACTTGCTTAGAGAATATGGAAAACCTAGTCTATAATTTTGTTTTACCCTTAATAACATTATGCCCTCCTAGGATGATTGTGTACATGATTGAAGAATGTAGAATGAAGAATGATCAAGAAGAGTTAATGTCTGTGTGATTTATATCAGGAATAAAATTATGCATAGAATCCATGACTTGTAGTTCATCACCATACTATCTACTCTGGTAGCATCTCATCTCTCCTTTAGGTAGCTCAAACCACTTCCTATGTAGTCATTTATTTGGAATCTTAAAAGCTCCATGAATGAAGGTCTTTGACCCTGATTTGGAACTCAGGATAGCGTACTAACTTTTCAGTTCAACTTAACATGATTCCCTGTAGACCTTGTCCTATTTTTTGGTATCTTTTAGTCTCACTGTATATAGTAAGTCAATCAAGTAAGGTTTTTCCATACTGGTTTTGGTAATAGAATTATAGCACATGAGAGCTGGAAAGCATCATAGAGAACACCTTTTTTCCAGGGTCCTATCACTACTCCTGTTATTATTCTTGATTATTTCAACATTCAATATTTTCATGTCCGGCATCTCAGTTCTTTCATATTCACCATCCTCAGAAACCCTAGTCATTGTCATACTCTAGACCTTATCAGTTATTACATATTTTATTTAAACTAAGATGCCACTACATTTCTCTTTTGAGAGATGATAAAATGTGAAAGAAATACCTGTATCATCTCTTATCTTTTCAGTTAATCCCTTTCAAATCCCATGTGTATAATTCTGTGACCCCCCATAAGAAACTCATACCATTGTTCCTAATATCTTTTCAGTGCTGCACTCACCCTCCTTGTATATTTATTTTCTTCTTTATCAGCTTAGAATTCATGTTTTATCTTAATAATCATTCCTCTGCATATACATTCAACTACCTTGCCTTCTTTTCCCCTGTCCTACTTCCTAGAAAAGCCCCAACTCTGGTCAGATGCAAATATATCAGAATAAATTTTTCCAGTTGTTCATGAGCAGATGGATGTATCTGGAGAAAAACTAAAGCCATGATTTTTTTATTTCTCTTTAAAGTACAGCCTCAGGTGAGCCCATACTACATTTGCCAAGTTTGACTATTTAATACTTCACGAGTTGAATCATGCGGTATTTGTCCTTTTTTGACTAATATATTTCATTTAGCATAATGTCTCCAGATTCATCCATCTTGTTACAAGTGGCAGAGTAATATCTTTTTTAAAGTTGAGTAATATATATATATCATATATTCCATATATATTCCATTTTATGTATACACAATATTGCTTTATTCATTCATCTGTTGATGGATACTTAGGTTGTTTCTATATCTTGGTTATTGTGAATAATGTTTCAGTGAACATGGAGTGCAGAAATCTCTTCAAGATTCTGATTTCAGTTCTTTCAGATATATACTCAGAAGTGGGATGGTAGGTTTATTTGGTATTCTATAGTAGGTTTATTTTTAATATTTTGAGGAATCCCCAAACTGTTTTCCATAGCTGCTGCACCATTTCACATTTCTCCAGAAGAAGACTTACAAATAGCCAACAATATATGAAAGGATGCTCAACATCTTTGATTATCAGGAAAATTCAAATCAAAATTATAATAAGATACCACGTTACACCTGTTAGGATGGCTATTACCAAAAAAACCCAAAAGATTTTAACTGGTGTTGGCAGGGATGTGAAGACATTGGAATCCTCATATACTTCCTCCTTCATAAGCACTTCGCTTGACTTGAAACTCTACATTCTCCTGGTTTTCTCCTTACCTCTTGACAATTCCTTTTTTTTTTTTTTATATCTTCCTCTCTTTCTCAATATGCTCAATATGTAAGTGTTGGAGTTTTCTCTACCTACATTCACTTTCTAAGTGATTTCATCCAGTCCTGTGGCTTGAAATGCCATCTGTATACTGTCAGATATATATTGTCTCCAGTTCCAACTTTTCTCCTGGTCATACATCCCAAAGTATTCCATATAGACATTCATGGAACTACCCTTTGACCAGGTGTTTAGATCAAAGAACTTGGATGAATTTTTAGCTTTTCTTTTTCTTTCACACCATGTATCCAATCATTCAGAAAATCCCATTTTTCTCTACCTTCACAATCAATCCCACCTCTGATCACATTTCCCACTGCAGTCACCTAGTCTAAGGTCACCTCTAATTTAAATTACTCCTAGCTGGTTTCTTTGCTTCCACTCTTACTCATATTCTCTTCTTCACATAGTAAATCAGATCTTGTCATTCCTTTGCTCAAATGTTCTAATGGCTTTCCATCTCAGAGTAAAATTTCTAGTCCTTACTGTAGCCTCCAAGGCCCTGCATGCTGTATCACCCTGCATCCCTACTGATCTCATCTCTTACCACTCTCTATCTCACTTGCTTTACTTCACTAAGGGCACTTATACTCTGTTTCCTCTGCCTAGAAACTCTTCTCTAAGAAATTCACACTTTTTTGAAATCTGTTCAAATGGTACCTTTCCTAACCACATAATAGAAAATTATAACCTTCAAATCCTCAGTCTTTATCCTCTTACCCTGTTTTATTCTATATAGCACTCACAACCTCCTAACATATTATCTCTCTCTTTTATTTTTTTTCATTAGTATAGTGTCAGTCTCTCTCCACTATAATGTAAGCTCCATAGTTGGGATTTACCTATGTGGTTCACTCCATATTCATAGCAACTAGAACAGGGCCTGGCAAATAGAAGGAGACTAATAAATATTTGTTGACTTGCTTAGTGATTAACAGAATAAATATACAATTTCAAAGTCCTTCTCTGATTTAAAGACAGTAGAGAATAGGCTAAGAGTACAAACTTGGGAGTCAGATAGACCTGGGTTCAAATTCTAGCTCTACTACTTTCTATCTTACTGTTTGTTTTGTAGAAAGTAAGTTAACCTTTCTGAGCTGCTTTCTAACCAGTAAAATAAAGGCATTAATATCTACCTCATGATACTATTTGTTCGATTGAATGAACAAATATAAACAAAATACCTACCCTTAAACAATGGACATAATAGGCATTGAATAAAATGTTCTCCTTTCTCTTTTGGTCTTAAGATTTACTTTTACTCTTCTTATCTTAGAGGTCCTTGGGATAGTATATCAGACTATTCTGTTCAAATATGTTGATGCTTCTATCCTACTTAAACTCCATGCACTTTGATACTACAATAATAACATTCGGGATGCTCTCACATTGATTTTCAAACCCTTCAACAATGAATTTGGTTGGTTTTTCAGATACTATAGTCTATTAACTTCTTCCCTGTACCTTGTGATTCACTTACACTTATTATTCAGGGAACACATGGTATAAGATCCTACCTCCACACTTTTATGTATTTTGCTTATCTCTGCTCACAGTATCCTTTCCCAATATCTCCCTTGTTAAAATTCTTACCATTGTTCAACTCCTGGTCAAAATAGCAAATCTCTAGACATCTCTGTCCTCAGTTCATTAGTTGCTCTTTCTCCCTTCCCTGTAAAATGTTACTGCTTCATACGACTTCCAATCTGGCATAATCTTCTCAGGGAAACCTTCCTTGCCCCATGCCTTCCTCCCTCTCCCACACTCAGTTTCCACAAGGTACACATCTGATTCTCATGCCATACTTACCCCTGTCTAACATTTACCATAGTGAGGGGCATTGTATGCTCGCATGTCTGTTTCCCTCCTAGATTGTAACTTTCTTGAAGGCAGGGTCAATGCCTTATCCACAATCTGCCAAGACTTAATGTGGTTCCTGGAAGATAGTTGATGCTCAATGTATTAATGGATGAACAAAGTGTCTCTTTTCTAATCTGGATCTGGAAATTTGGAACTATTTCTTGGTCATCTCTATATGTTTTATTCATCCTCTATCATAGTAGCTGGACCATAGGGAAGAGATATATTTTAGTTACTAAGATATGTCCTCTAGAATCTGACATCTTCAGTTCAAGTTTCAGATCTACTATTTACAAGCTATATGATTAAACAAATTACTTCCCATCTCTATACTCCAGTTCATTTATCTCTAATTCTCTATCTCTAATAATAGAGGTTGTTGTTATGAGGATTAAATACAGTAATTCTTATATATGATTTAGCTGACTATCTGGCCCATACGCTGTCAACAAACAGTTGTTATTTTTATAATGCAGTTTGGAATTTGTCGCTCAGAAGATTTCTGTGAGCATTAACCAAAAATCAGGAGTATACTATGAAGTAAGAATAGAGATGTATAGCACATATTCTAAAACCATAAGGAATTCACAGTCAAGTGGCAGAGCAATTTGTTAGTTCAAATCTCCTGATAAGCAGATGCCACAACAGGATTGAAAATTGTTAGTATTCTATTAGAGTAAATGCCCGTGAGAAAAAATGGGGAGAGAGCCAAAGAGGCTTGGAAGCCATTGAGATTGCAATGTGAGTCTGAACCCAAGCAAAGTAGGGAGGAAAGTTTGGGTAAAAAGTTCAGCAAGATCACTGGGGAGTCCTTGAGCCAAAGCCACCTGTCAGAGGAGTCTCATGTCTTCCAAGAATGGGTTTGTCTTAGTATATTCCTGTCATACTCAGACATTGGGTCTTTGGCCAGGAGCAATCTGTGAGAAAAGTAGCTTTGGAGCAAGTGCAACAATGGATTTTAGAGTACAGCAGCTAGAGTCCTAGGTCAATTATGTTTCCCTATATTGAAGGTTTACAAGGTACATTCTCATGGCTTCCATAGGAAAATGTGTGAGTAATACATATATATTGCAGATTTGGGGATGGACACCGAGGAAAAGGTGACCATCTCCCTGGGAAATACACAGAAGTGCTAAAAAGAGAGATACTTCAAGGATGCAGAGCTAGCTATGACCCATAGCCATTGACTGTACTTACTGAATCAGTATGTAAGGAAGGAACAAGTCAGCTGAGGAAGGATGATGGTCAGTGGAATGACTATCACATTGTAGCTCCTGCACTTCTAATAGTTAGAAACATATGTGAGTTCTGCTGCCACATCACTTATTTCCAGAGTTTATTTTTGGACATATTCTTGCAGAAAAAGAGTCTTTTAAAAATGTTCATCTGTTTCCACTCTAAACTCATTTAGAACTGGAGTGTTTTGGTTGGATCCAAAAATCACTTGAAATATGGGCTGTGATCAAACCTTGTACTGGAGTATGCTGATGACTCTAGGTGGTGTGTAACCCACACAAATGGAAACAATATTCAAACCTCTTATCAGGTCCACCCACTGTAGGCACCAGAATAGTAATTCCAAAGATAACCTGGTTCCTACTCTACAAAAAAAAAAAACACTTGAAGGGGTCTGGGACTTTACAAAAACAGAAAAGCAATCAGCTGGGAAGAATTGATTCCAGATTATGTATGGTAGATTATTACAAAAATGGCCTCCAATGAAACATAGCACCCTAAGTTAATTCCCCTTTGCAATGTGATATTGACAGTCTTCCCATCAAGAGGTAGAGTCTATTTCTTCATCCTTTCCATCTAGACTGTCATCATGACTTGCTTTAACCACCAGAATGGGCAGAAGAGACTGATTTTTGAAGGAAGGCATTAAGAGCCCTTACCATTCTGCTTTGGTGCTATTGAAATATTTCTGTCATTGTATGAAGAAGTCATCTATCCTGCTAGAGAATGAGAGACGACATGAAGGAAACCTGAGATGTCACTCCAGATGACAGTCACATCAACTGCCAGATATGTGAGTGAGACCATCTTAGATCAGCCCTAGTTGGCCATTAGATGACTGCAAGTATTTAAAGAATCCTTGTGAGATTTGCAGAACTGCCCAACAGAGTCCAGCCCAAATTGCTTATGGACACAATTGTGAGCAAATAAATTATTGTTGTTTTAACTAAAGTTTTGGAGTGATTTGTTATGTAGCAATAGATAACGACTGTTATAGAATTAACTGTTTTAGGTTTAATATTGTTATATATCCAAAGATAATTTTTAAATATTCCTAAAATATTAACAATTTTGAGAAAGGATAGTTTAGTGGGAAGGGTTTGGGCTTTGTCTTTGCAAATTTGGGTTCTGGTCACCTGAATATCCCACCTAGCCTCTTTAAGCCTTAGTTTTCTCATCTGCAGAACAGGAAACACAATTCTTAACTGTATAGGCTTAGTATAAGGACTGAATGGCCAAAAAGTAGTAATGCACATGGTGACTAGCACATGAACTCACACAATAAATGTGAATTTGAACCCCTGTCCTCCCTCAGCCTTACACATAGTGGGTGCTTCATAAATATATGTGGAATTTAGTTGAATCCTGCTCTCTGGTTGATCTTACTTCAGAAGATTTCCATCTTATTTGATAAACTTACTGGCAGTGATTTACATATATACACATATTTTTTTTAACTTGCCAAACAAGGATTTTCGAAGGATAAAAACAGATATATGTTTTCCTGTTTAGTAGATGGATGTTGGAGGTAAAGAAGAGAAGATATTAATAAAAAAATTATGTGACCAGACAAATACTTAATGGGTATAAGATTTTCTTTCGGGGTGATGAAATGTTTTAGGATTAGATAGAGGTGATGGTTGCAAAACATTGTGAATATACTGAATTGTTCACTTTAAAATGGTTAATTTAGTTATATGAATCTCACTTCAAGTAAAAAAAAAAAAGTATGTGACTACATAATAAGGATGATCTGGGTTGGAACTGAAGCTGTGAAAAGTGAAATAGAGAAATGGAAGGCCCTCTAGGGAATAGAAAGGGACTGGTGTAATCAGTTCCACAAGGAATAATTCAGTTGTTATATGGATCAAGGGGGTCATGAGGCGTGATATAACCAGTTATTTAGCTGGCCAGGCAATCTGTGAATTAGAGGGGAGGGTATATGTTCTGCTGCAACTGGGCTGAGTTTCTTTCTTCCTACAAATGTGACACTGACTACTGCTTCAGTACTTTTTCTCATGTAGTTTCACTAGTCTAGAATGCCACCTGGCTTCCCCAAGGCAAAAATTTATATGCTAGTACTGCTTTTTAATTTAGGAGGGAGGCAGTCTCAGAACCAAGAGTGAGGGAAAAGGGGAATATAGAGAAAGAGGCAGAATAAATATATAGGCATATTTCTGGGTGACCACAGTTTTGCAACAAACATATTTGGTTTCTTAGTCTCTTTCCTCTCCCATTAGTGAAAATATACCCTACTGAGCATCATTTCTTCTGTACTTCAGGTTGTGAGACATAGTCCCCTGTGGCTGCTGAGGAACAAATTCCAAGGCAGTGGCAGCAGATGCATCCACAGATGAGTCACAGGGTACAGAATGAGTCATTAAGGAGGTAGGTGGTATGCAAGCCAGCAGCACCCCATGCTGGCCCACCTGTAGCCTCATGGGCTTGGGTAGGTGAGCCCAGTATAAGTGTGTAGGCACCAAGCAGATCCTATAGTGCCTTGTACCTCAGCAACAGCAATGAAGCCCTGGCTGTAGGAGGCAAGAGTTGCATGATGCAAGATGTGAGGCCAGGCTCTGTTGGGTTATTACCATAACATAAAAATCTAGAGCTATTAAGGAGAGCATATGTTGGGATGAGTACTGGGTGTTATACACAACTAATGAATTGTTGAACACTACAACAAAAACATGGGGTACTATATGTTGGCTAACTGAACATAATGAAAAAAAAAAAAATCTAGTGCTGTAACTGCCATGGGCCTGGCTGGATAAATAGGGAGAGTACCAAGGCAGTATGGCCTTCACCATAAAGGTAGTGAAGGAGCTCAATAAGCCTCACTCCAATGAAAATAAAACCCTTCTTCTGCAAATTCCAGGACTGTGGTTGGTGCTAGGTAATTTTCATATGTAATCATGAGTAGCATCAAGTAAAAAACATGGCTGAGCAAATTTGGGGAGGTGAATAACTTGGTTGGGTATTTACATCTGAATTATATCTCTAATTACTATCTCCCAGATCACAGCAATTTGGCATTATCTTATAAACATTAAATATACCCTAACACCCCGCAATTCTACTTCTAGGTAAATATCCAAAATAAACTTTTAAAGTGTGGACCAGGATACAAGATTGAGCACAGCAACCTTGGTTATAATGGTAAAAATCTAGAATTAATTTTAAAAATAAATGAGCAGAGTAAAATAAGGCCGTGCATAGATAATAGTATCTCACAAAGCGTGGATTATCATTAATTTAATTCTATATACCCAACATTATCTAAAACACAATTTTTTCTTTCTGTTCTATATCCAGTTGTATCACAACATAGAGCACTTATAATTCCTAGAATACAGTGATTTATGTACCACCTTTGCACATGATGTTTCCTTGGTCTGCTATGTTCTTTCTATAGTCACTCCTCAAACTCTAGGCCTCAGCCTAAGTAAATATCCCTCCTTTGGGAAGGAGCAATGGAACATCTCTTGAGACCAAGATATGGGCAGTTTCCCAGTCTGTCTATTCTTGAGGCCATCCCTCTGGGAGTGGTGATATGATGATGCTATCATCGATCCAGCACAGGTTAGTTGATACCCTCAATCGTGTGGCAGATAGAATAGAATTGTGGACATTATGATGAGCTTCCTCGTAAAGGGTACATGTTTTGTTATATAGAAAACTGTAAATAAGACTGTTCAGGCATATGAAGAAAGTGTGAGCAAAAACACGAAAGAGGAAAAGCATAAAATATAATCCAGGAAGAATGGGAGGTTTATTTTATGTCATGTAAGTATAGTAGTAGGAGCTAGAGACTATAAGTCCAACATACTGATCTGGAGCTAAAGTTTGAAAGATTTTGAGCATCTTGTTAAGGAACCTGTAATTTATATTGGTGACAGTGTGAAAATCACTGAATGACTTTAGGCAGGAAGAACATCATCAAAGCTCTTTTTAGGAAATCTATTTGATAAAGTTGAATAGAGAAGATTGGCTGAGAAACATTCAGAATCTCTACAAGGAACCACAATATATACATGAGCTATGGGGATCCAGAGCATTTTGGACACCAAGCCATTCCAGAAGGGCTATTCATGTGTTTCTGAAACAAGAAATGAAACTTGGTCCAAAGTGGAAAAAAAAAGTTATGAGGTCAAAAGCCATGAGGATTTTCAGAGTCAGGGTGCAGAGTAGTAAGCAAATCAGTACAAGAGGTCATTCAAGATTCTGAGTGGAGCAAAAGTTTAGGACTCCTGCTTCTCCTGATTATGAAGTAGGGGACCATGCCTAAAAGCTGAACAGAATCATGAAGGGACAAGCTGAAAACTGCATGAGGTTTACCTTTTCGGAAGTGAGAGTAATGGTTTGACAGGAGGTATAAAGAATATAAAGAGGACTGGTGGCCATGGGCTGATGTCTTGCCTATTGTCTTAAACACTTTGGGAGCTCAACTTATTCTGGATGTACCATTTTATCTTTTTCAAGTCTGTATCCTATACCATGCAAACATTTCTGCAGAGAAATTAGATAAATACCTAATAGCATACTGGAGTTCTAGTTCAGCCACAAATTAGTATCAAGATAGCTGCACAACCAAGTTAGATCACTAAATTACTCTGGAAATGTAGGCAGAGTTTTGAGTACCTGACTTGCCTGAGGACCACCATGGAGCTCTTGGATCCCTATAAAACATTAATATGACAAATTAGAGTTTTGATAATGCCAGATATATCAGCATTCATTTGTTTAATTAAACAATCAAGGTTGCTCTTAGTGTGGGTCATTTCAAAAAACGTTCAAAATAAAATTAAACACATAATTAAGCTGACAAAAGATAAAGACCCTAATGCTCCAAGCTGAAGGCAGTTAATTTATATGGATCTGGGTCCCTGAAGGCACTATACTTTATTAAGGTTACCAAGGAAGAGATGTGATAAAATATTTTATGCAGTTCTTTAAAGGCTAAATTGCTCTGGCACTTTTAAAGTCCACAGCATTCAGTCAATTAGGATGCCTTGTTAGCTAACTGTTGTTTCTCTTTCTGAAAGGGTCCAGAACTGAAAGCTACCCCCCCTTTTTTATTTCTTATGACTAAAAGCATCCATGTACTATCCATGGTTGGTCATGTAATCAGAAAGTCACAGATGGATAGGCCCCAGGAGTTTATTATTACTAACAATAATGAATTGAAAAGACCCATGCTCAATGTACCAGTACTGGGCATGACTCAATCACGTATTGCTTTTCTCCTTCCCTTTCTCTCTCTCTTTTTTTCCTCCCTCCCTCCCCACTTTTGTCTCTCTCCTACCTTTTTCTTTTTAATTCCTTCCTTTCTTTCTTCCTTCTTCCAGCATCCTCCCCTTCCCTCTCTCCTGCTTCCCCTTTTCCCTTTCTGGTCTGTTCCTCCCTGTATCACTTGCTCCATCTCTTCTTATTGTATTCTCAAGACTAATGCTATTCATTAAGTTGTCTTTCAATTTTGGAGTTCACAATTTAATGCCATTTCCCTAACTGAGGGGACAGCTCTCCAAATTTGACATTCAGTCTCCTCTTATATTCTTCTAGTCATAGCGACTCATCATCACCTTCTTTTTTTTTTTAAAAGATTTTATTTATTTATTTGAGAGAGAGAATGAGAGACAGAGAGCATGAGAGGGAGGAAGGTCAGAGGGAGAAGCAGACTCCCTGCTGAGCAGGGAGCCTGATGCGGGACTCGATCCCGGGACTCCAGGATCATGACCTGAGCCGAAGGCAGTCGCTTAACCAACTGAGCCACCCAGGCGCCCCTCATCATCACCTTCTAAGGATGCTCAGTCTCTCTCTGAATGAATCTGCCTCTAAAAAATGTCTTCCATAAAGTAAACTCAAGTTTGTCTTCCTGTGCTTCCTCATTGAGTGGTTGATTCTTTCCTCATATACTCTTCTTTGCTGCTTCCTTCTTTCCGAATCTAGAAAGTCTTTTACTGTCCTATCCATGCATCATGTCAATTTCTTCCCTCATGCCTCTACTCTTGTTAGTACCACTCCAGAAATTCTTTCCTCTGTCTGAATTCTGTAAGTATTATCTACCCTACTGACTGATCTAACCCTCACTGAACTCACTCTGTTAACACTTCTGGTTAGTACCTACCTGATGTACATGTCATTAACTGGAGTATTTCAAGAATAAATATTATACATTGTTCTACCTAGGAGCTATTTTGAAGTATCTTACTAATGATTGTTTATGGAAGGCAGGAACAGTAAAGAGTCCAGAGCTGGCACTAGACCCTGCATAGTTGGGAGCTGAACAAGTTTTACTTGCTGAGAAGGTCTCAAGTTGCTCAAAATTTATAGAATCACATTCAGTTGAATAATCAACTATGCAGTGGGGGAAATGAAACCTGTGGAGTATCCCAAAGGTGAGTTGGGCACAGTTACTAGAGATAAAAGCTATATGATATTCCAAAATTGAAGCAAGCAGACATAATTTTGGATGGCCTATCAGTAGGCAGCAGTTGACAAAATGAATTCCAGGAAAGTTAAGTGACATTCCAGAGGTTATACGAAGTGGCAGACTGGGACTCTAATATAGGGCAAAGCAGTCCTAGGAAGATAAGATTACAAAGCAGAACATCAGAACCAGAACTCTGGACACTTGGCCTCCCTCAGCACTTCGTCTACACCACTGTCACTTATCATTGTCCGTCTAAGATTATAGTTGTCTGTGTGTCTCATTATCTCCTTCTTGGGATAAAAAGCTCTCCAAAAGCAGAGTCTGGGCCTCATTCATTTTATATCACAGCAGCACCAAAATCCTTGTCTTGGGCCACTGGGTGATAATGGCTTTGATGAATTCTCTCTGAGCATGCTTGAGAGGTATGCTTCCATGTAATACTTGGTTCCCCAAAGTTGAGGCAGCAGAGCTGGTGGTTTCCCTGTGAGTGTCCAGGGCTTTCACTCCACTACTCTAAATTCCCTTCTTCTAGCTTCCTACTTGGTCTCTCCACCTGCCTAGTTGCATTCTTACTCCCATATCTAGGTACAATCAATATGTTGCTAGAACTATTTTCCAAGTAATTTCATCCTCCTAAAATACATCCCTTGGTACTGTCACACGTATATGACCTATAAAATTCAGTATAAATCCATCATTCAGCTTTCAAGGTTCTACAAAAAATGATTCTAACCTACCTTCACAGTCTTATTTTCCTGTATCTCCACAAACTAGACTGTCTAGTAGTCTCCAAACATGTACAAACCATATATCCCCAACTTTCCCTGCTCTCTACTTTTGCTCAAGCTGGCCTATAGACCCAGAATGTTCTGTTATTTCCTTTTTATTGAAATCCTTTTTAATTTTTAAAGCCCATATCAAATGCTACCTTCTCCATTAAACCTTTCCTGATTTTTTAACCTGGTAGACTCTTCCTCCTCTGGCCTCTTTTAAGGCTTTATTCTTTTTTCAGGAAATAGCATACATTTTTAATTGAATCACAGTTATAATGTGTGATTTCATTTATTTATTCATTCATTCATTAACTCAACAGACACTTATTAAACATGAGTACTTGCTTTATGGCCAGGCTCTTCACAAGTCGAACAAGATTGAGAAGTCCTTGCTATTGAAAGGCTCATACTCCAATGGAGGAAACAAGATATTCATGAAAATGTAATAAGCCTATAATGTGTTAGCCCTAAAAATAGGTATGAACAGAATCCTATGGAAGCAAAGGAGAAGGAACCAAGAACTTTAATTAATAGGAAGTTCATGGTATCTAATATAGATTAGGCAACATTTGAACTGTGATCAAGGAATGAGTAAGGGTTTGCCAAAATCAGAGAAGACTGGTGGTTCAGTAGATTTTTACCACATTATAATCTCAATGAGAGGGGAAAGGATCTTACTCATCTCCTTATTCTTTTCACTCTGCCTTGCACATAATTAGTGCTGAAATAAATATTTGTTGAATGAGCAAATGGGCAAATGTATGAAAGAATGCTTTCTCTAGGAGCTAGCCTGATGAAGTATACACTAAAATAGTTCAGAGAGTTACCTGATTGAATGCCTACTGTAGAGGTCCAATCTATTCTTTGCTGAGGAGCTGCATTAAAAATGCAGACATGATAAAATATAACTCTCCATTAACATTTGTCTTTACTTGGGTTATCTCCTAAAGAAAAATCCTAGATATGGAATTCCTAGAAAGAAGGACAAGTTGAGAATTGATACATATTACTGAATTGCTTTCCAAAAGGGTGTATCAAGCAAAAGAACAAAGTCAGTCATAGTTATTGATTGCCTATTATGTGTCAGTTGCTGTGCTATCAATTTTTATATGTATCGTCATATTGAAATCTCACAACAATATTGAGAACTAATTATTTCTCTTTTATAGAGAATAAAACAAAAATTCAGACTATTTAAGGGACCTGCATTAGATCTCACAGATAGTAAATGAAGGAGTCATGACTCAAATTCAAATAAAACAAAATAAGATGAAAACAGAGAGGGAGGCAAATCATAAGAGACTCAACTATAGGAAACAAACTGAGGGTTGTTGGCGGGGAAGGGATGGGGTAATTGGGTGATGGGCATTATGGAGGGCACTTGAACTAATGAGCACTGGGTGTTGTATACAACTGATGAATCACCAAATTCTATCTTTGAAACTAATAATACAGTATATGTTGATTAAACTGAATTTAAACAAAAAAATTTCAAGATCCAAACTTTATTTAAATTCTATACACAATTCAAGGGTAGGCTTATGACATTGGTTTGGCTGGAATGGTGGATCTGCCTGGGCATTCATGAAAGGTAAACTTGAAAGAAGCCCAGTTGAATGAAAATATGAATATTAAGTTGAGGAATTTATTTTTTTTCTCACAGGCAAGAACAGGTAAATATCACCCTTGATTCTTTGCAAATATGAAACATTCATTCATTTGTTCATTTATTCATGTAGCAAACATTTACTGAGTATGACTATAATGTCATGTGACTCATATATGCTCTGGAATTTATACATGCAAATATGTGATGTCCCTTTTAAGGTGACTCTAGAAATACGAGGCAAATGTTTTGGGAGGGCATATGAAATGCTGGGCAGGATAATTTTCAGGGACATCATGAAAAAATTAGATACATTTTAATAAAAATAATATTAATAATAATGCTATGATACTCATTAATATAGTAACCAATGTTTATTTATTGCATACAATGTATTGACCATAATGCTAAGTGTGTAACATATATTTTTTCAATCTTCATAATCCTTTGAGAAATGTACCTTTCTATTGCCCAGATGAGGAAAAATGAGTTTCAAATAAACTAAATAACTATCCAAGATCAAAAAGGCTAGTAAAATTGTACTTGTTGACTAGAGGAGTGATTTTATCTTTATTTTGCAGATAGGAAAATGAGACTCAGGGAGGCAAAATATTGAAATTTTCTCAAGGCCACACAATTAGTAAGTAGTTTTCAAGTGGCTCCTTCCCATGAAGTAGGATCCTGGGAGGGACTAAGCACCCTGGGCAGGGAACAATATCTTAGAATCTGTAGCTGAAGCAATGTAGTATGTCACTTCCCTGTAGGCAGACCACAGTGTGGGGAACTAAAAGGGGAAATTAAGAGCTAGAGTCTTCGGTGAGATATGGAATTGAAGAGCCAAGTAGACCAGCCAAAGGATGCTGATTATAAACGCCCAGGCAGGGTAAGGTACAGAGATGGGGTCTAGGTATGAAATTTAACAGACCAGTATTAGAAAGTCAGGAGGTGGTTGTAATGGTGATGATGGTCTCAGCTAGATCAGTACTTTTCAACCTTCAGTACACATACAGATCACCTGGGGATCTTATTAAAATGCAGATTCTTATTCAGTAGTTTGATGATAAGACCCAAGATACTTTGTTTCCAACAGGCTCCAAGGTGATACCAATACAGCTGCTTTATGAACCAACACTCTGAATATCAAGGAGCTAAAACATACTGAGTTTACTACGTATCAGGAACTCTTCTGTGAACTTATCATGTATTAATTCATTGAATTACCTCCCTTAATGACCCCGTGAAGTAATATTTTTATCTTTCTTTTGAAAACAAGGAAACTTAAGAAGCCCAAGAAAGACTAAGTATCTTGCCAAATAAAGCAGTGGTGGAATCAGGATTCCAATTTAGACAGTCCAACTCTAGAACCCTCTATGCTCATTAACTATTACATGTTATTGTCATATCAGAACAAAAGTTGAAGACAAATCCTATAAAAAGTTCAGTGCCAATAGAAGCAGTACTGCAGGGGCTTTTTCAAGTGTTGGGCATGGTGAGGAGAGAACAGTTAATGTCATTAACTCAGCCTAGAGCATGGAAGAAACAGAATTTGACCTAAGGAGTCTGGTTGTAAAATCCACTATCTCTTTTGTGTGTGTGTGTGTGTGTGTGTGTTTAATATTTCAAGTTTTTATTTAATTCTAGTGGTTAACATATAATATAATCTTAGCTTCAGGAGTAGAACTTAGTGATTCATCACTTACATAAACACACAGTGCTCAACACAACAAGTGTCTTCCTTAATACCCATCACCCATTTAGTCCATCACCCACCCACCTCCCTCCATCAACCCTCAGTTTGTTCTCTATGGTTAAGAGTCTTTTATGGTTTGCCTACCTTTCTTTTTTTTTTTTCCCCCTTTCCCTATGTTCATCTGTTTTATTTCTTAAATTCCACATATGAGTAAAGTCATATGGTATTTGTCTTTCTCTTAGCATAATGGTATTTGACTTATTTCTCTTAGCATAATACACTTCAGCTCCATCCATGTTGTTGCAAATGGCAAGATTTCATTCTTTTTTATATCTGAATAATATTCCATTGTATATATATATACCACATCTTTTTTATCCATTCATCTATCAATGGATGTTTGAGTTCTTTCCATAATTTGGCTATTGTTGATAATACTGCTATAAACATCAGGGTGCATGTTATCTCTTTGAATCAGTATTATTGTATCCTTTGGGTAAATACCTAGTAGTGCAATTGCTGGATCTTCTATTTTAAACTTTTTCAGGAACCTCCATACTGTTTTCCACAGTGGCTGGACCAGTTTGCATTCCCACCAACAGTGTAAGAAGGTTCCCTTTTCTCAGCATCCTCACCAACATCTGTTGTTTCCTGTGTTGTTAATTTTAGCCATTCTGACTGGTGTGAGGTGATATCTCGTTGTAGTTTTGATTATGTATTTCCCTGATGATGAGTGATGTTGAACATCTTTTCACATGTCTGTTAGCTATCTGTAAGTCTTCTTTTGAAAGACTATACTTTCAGGGATCATTTCTATAGTTTGTAAGTCTTCTTTTGAAAAATGTCTATTCATATTTTCTGCCCATTTCTTAACTAGATTATTTGGTTTTTGGGTGTTGAGTTTCTAAGTTCTTTATAGATTTTAGCTACTAATCCTTTATCAGATATATCATTTACAAACATCTTTTCCCATTCTGAAGGTTGCCTTTTAGTTTTGTTGATTGTTTCCTTTGCTGTTCAGAAGCTTTTTATCTTGATCAAATCACAGTAGTTCATTTTTGCTTTTGTTTCCCTTGCCTCTGGAGACATATCTGGTAAGAATTTACTACTGCTGATGTCAAAGAGGTTGCTGCCTGTGTTCTCCTCTAGGATTTTTTGTTTGTTTGTTTTAGCTAGTTCATCCATGTATCAGCTGAAACTTTCCTTCATTTATTTTTTTTCACTTTTTTTATTATGTTATGTTAATCACCATACATTACATCATTAGTTTTTGATGTAGTGTTCCATGATTCATTGTTTGCCTATAACACCCAGTGCTCCATGCAGTGCGTGCACTCTTTAATACCCATCACCAGGCTAACCCATCCCCCCCCTCCCCTCTAGAACCCTCAGTTTGTTTCTCAGAGTCCATAATCTCTCATGGTTTGTCTCCCCCTCCGATTTTCCCCCCTTCATTCTTCCCTTCCTGCTATCTTCTTCTTCTTCTTTTTTTTTTTTTAACATATAATGTATTATTTGTTTCAGAGGTACAGGTGTGTGATTCAACAGTCGTACACAATTCACAGTGCTCACCATAGCATATACCCTCTCCAGTGACTATCACCCAGCCACCCCATCCCAACTACCCCCCACCACTCCAGCAACCCTTAGTTTGTTTCCCGAGATTAAGAATTCCTCATATCAGTGAGGTCATATAATACATATTCTTTCTCTGATCGACTTATTTTGCTCAGCATAATACCCTCCAGTTCCATCTATGTTGTTGCAAATGGGAAGATTTCATTCCTTTTGATGGCTGCATAATATTCCATTGTATATATGTACCACATCTTCTTTATCCTTTCATCTGTCGATGGACATCTCGGCTCTTTCCATAGTTTGGCTATTGTGGACATTTCTGCTATACACATCGGGGTGCATGTATCCCTTCAGATCACTACATTTGTATCTTTGGGGTAGATACCCAGTAGTGCAATTCCTGGATTGTAGGGTAGCTCTATTTTCAACCTTGTCAGGAACCTTCATACTGTTTTCCAGAGTGGCTGCACCAGCTTGCATTCCCACCAACAGTGTAGGAGGGTTCCCCTTTCTCTGCATCCCTGCCAACATCTGTCATTTCCTGACTTGTTAATTTTAGCCATTCTGACTGGTGTGAGGTGGTATCTCATTGAGGTTTGGATTTGGATTTCCCTGATGCCAAGCGATGTTGAGCACTGTTTCGTGTGCCTCTTGGCCATTTGGATGTCTTCTTTGGAAAAATGTCTGTTCATGTCTTCTGCCCATTTCTTGATTGGATCATTTGTTCTTTGGGTGTTGAGTTTGATCAGTTCTTTGTAGATTTTGGATACTAGCCCTTGATCTGATATGCCATTTGCAAATATCTTCTCCCATTCTGTTGGTTGTCTTTTGGTTTTGTTGACTGTTTCCTTTGCTGTGCAAAAGCTTTTTATCTTGATGAAGTCCCAATAGTTCTTTTTTGCCCTTGCTTCCCTTGCCTTTGGCGATGTTTCTAGGAAGAAGTTGCTGGGGCTGAGGTCAAAGAGGTTGCTGCCTGTGTTCTCCTTTAGGATTTTGATGGACTCCGGTCTCACATTGAGGTCTTTCAACCATTTGGAGTCTATTTTTGTGTGTGGTGTAAGGAAATGGTCCAGTTTCATTCTTCTGCATGTGGCTATCCAGTTTTCCCAACACCATTTGTTTCCAGGACATTCTTTCCTACTTTGTCGAAGATGAGTTGACCCATAGAGTAGAGGGTCCATTTCTAGGCTCTCTATTCTGTTCCATTGATCTATGTGTCTGTTTTCTGCCAGTACCATACTGTCTTGATGATGACAGCTTTGTAATAGAGCTGGAAGTCTGGAATTGTGATGCCACCATCTTTGCTTTTCTTTTTCAACATTCTTCTGGCTATTCAGGGCCTTTTGTGGTTCCAAACAAATTTTAGGATTCTTTGTTCCATTTCTTTGAAAAGAGTTGATGGTATTTTGATAGGGATTGCATTGAATGTGTATATTGCTCTAGGTAGCATTGACCTCTTCACAGTATTTGTTCTTCCAATCCATGAGCATGGAACGTTTTTCCATTTCTTTGTGTCTTCCTCAATTTCTTTCATGAGGATTTTATAGTTTTCCAAGTACAGATCCTTTGCCTCTTTGGTTAGATTTATTCCTAGGTATCTTATGGTTTTGGGTGCAATTGTAAATGGGATCAACTCCTTAATTTCTCTTTCTTCTGTCTTGTTGTTGGTGTATAGGAATGCCACTGACTTCTGTGCATTGATTTTATATCCTGCCACTTTACTGAATTCCTGAATGAGTTCTAGCAGTTTTGAGGTGGAGTCTTTTGGGTTTTCCACATAAAGTATCATATCATCTGCAAAGAGTGAGAGTTTGACTTCTTCTTTGCTGATTTGGATGCCTTTTATTTCCTCTTGTTGTCTGATTGCTGTGGCTAGGACTTCTAATACTATGTTGAATAGCAGTGCTGAGAGTGGTCATCCCTTCTGTGTTCCTGACCTTAGGGAGAAGCTCTCACTTTTTCCCCAATGAGAATGATATTCGCTGTGGGTTTTTCATAGATGGCTTTTATGATATTGAGGTATGTACCTTCTATCCCTATACGCTGAAGAGTTTTGATCAAGAAAGGATGCTGTACTTTGTCAAATGCTTTTTCTACATCTATTGAGAGGATCATATGATTCTCTTTCTTTCTTTTCTAATGTATTGTATCACGTTGATTGATTTGCGTATGTTGAACCAACCTTGCAGCCCAGGGATAAATCCCACTTGGTCATGGTGAATAATGCTTTTAATGTAGTGTTGGATCCTATTGACCAGTATTTTGGTGAGAATTTTTGCATCCATGTTCATCAATGATATTGGTCTGTAGTTCTCCTTTTTGATGGGGTCTTTGTCTTGTTTGGGCATCCAGGTAATGGGGCCTCATAAAACGAGTTTGGAAGTTTTCCTTCCATTTCTATTTTTTGGAACAGTTTCAGAAGAATAGGTATTAATTCTCATTTAAATGTTTGGTAGAATTCCCCTGGGAAGCCATCTGGCCCTGGGCTTCTGTTTGTTGGGAGATTTTTGATGACTGCTTCAATTTCCTTAGTGGTTATAGGTCTGTTCAGGTTTTCTATGTCTTCCTGGTTCAGTTTTGGTAGTTGATACATCTCTAGGAATGCATACATTTCTTCCAGGTTATCTAATTTGCTGGCCTAGGGTTGTTCATAATATGTTCTTATAATTGTTTGTATTTCTTTGATGTTGGTTGTGATCTCTCTTTCATTCATGATTTTTTTATTTGGGTCATTTTTCTTTTTGATAAGTCTGGCCAGGGTTTATCAATCTTGTTAATTCTTTCAAAGAACCAGCTCCTAGGTTCTTTGATCTGTTCTACTGTTCTTTTGGTTTCTATTTCATTGATTTCTGCTCTGATTATTATTTCTCTTCTCCTGCTGGGTTTAGGCTTCATTTGCTGTTCTTTCTCTAGCTCCTTTAGGTGTAAGGGTTAGGTTGTGTATTTGAGACCTTTCTTGTTTCTTGAGAAAGGCTTGTATTGCTATATACTTTCCTCTTAGGACTGCCTTTGCTGCATCCCAAAGATTTTGAACAGTTGTGTTTTCATTTTCATTGGTTTCCATGAATTTTTTTAAAATTCTTCTTTAATTTCCTGGTTGACCCATTCATTCTTTAGTAGGATGCTCTTTAGCCTCCATGGATTTGAGTTCTTTCCAACTTTCCTCTTGTGATTGAGTTCTAGTTTCAAAGCATTGTGGTCTGAAAATAGGCAGGGAATGATCCCAATCTTTTGGTACCGGTTGAGACCTGATTTGTGACCTAGGATGTGATCTGTTCTGGAGAATGTTCCATGGGCAGTAGAGAAGAATGTGTGTTCTGTTGCTTTGGGATGGAATGTTCTGAATATATCTGTGAAGTCCATTTGGTCCAGTGTGTCATTTAAAGTCTTTATTTCCTTGTTGATCTTTTGCTTAGATGATCTGTCCACTTCAGTGAGGGGGGTGTTAAAATCCCCCACTATTATTGTATTGTTGTCAATGTGTTTCTTTGCTTTGTTATTAATTGCCTTATATAATTGGCTGTTCCCATGTTAGGGGCATACATATTTACAATGTTAGATCTTCTTCTTGGATAGACACTTTAAGTATGATATAGTGTCCTTCCTGATCTCTTATTATAGTCTTTGGCTTAAAATCTAATTTGTCTGATATAAGGATTGCCACCCCAGCTTTTTTTTGGTGTCCATTAGCATGGTAAAATGTTTTCCACCCCCTCACTTTCAATCTGCAGCTGTCTTTGGGTCTAAAATGAGTCTCTTGCAGACAGCTTATTGATGGGTCTTGTTTTTTTTTATCCAGTCTGATACCCTGTGTCTTTTCATTGGGGCATTTAGCCCATTTATATTCAGGATAACTATTGAAAGATATGAATTTAGTGCCATTGTATTGCCTGTAAGTTGACTGTTACTGTATATGGAAAAATGGAAAATCGATTATCTCTTGATGTTGCTAATAACAGACGTCATCCCATCCTCAATAAGGATCCATTGACTCCCTGCAGTGTACCAGACACTAAGGGTATAATGATGAAAAAGACCAGAAATGGTTCCTGCTCCCATGAAATGTGTATTATTGTAGAAGGAAAAATATATAATAGAGAATAAGTATTGAGTGTTTATGCTAGATGCTGTTCTAAGCACTTTACATGTAATCATCATAACAACCTTATAAAACAGGTACTAGGACTGATGAGGAAAATAGAGAAGTAAGTAACTTCCCAAGGGTCACAGTTAAATAGGAGAACTGGGAATTAAATCTAGGCACTCTGATTTTAGACTCTGTATTTATTACCACTATGTTCTATACCTCTGTAAATAAATGAATATAGAGTAAGATAAGAACTATGAGGAAGACAAACAAGATACTAATATAGAGAAAGATAGGAGACCTTCTTTAGATAAAGTGGTTAGAGAATGCCTCCGTGAGGAATAGGACATTTTCCTAAGAC
This sequence comes from Mirounga leonina, assembly GCF_011800145.1. NCBI lineage: Eukaryota > Metazoa > Chordata > Mammalia > Carnivora > Phocidae > Mirounga > Mirounga leonina. The sequence goes on from NW_023270447.1 coordinate 55,810,676, forward strand.
CTGAAAGATGAGAAGGAGAAGAACAGTATCTGCTGAGGAAACAGATTTTCAAAGACCCTAGGAATAGGAAAGAGCATAGAATGTTTGAATAATTGAATAAACCAGTATGGCTATAGCCTAGAGAACAACATGCAAGAAAAAGAAAAAGTGCCATGAGATTAGCCTGGAGGGGTAGACAGAATCCAGACCATACAGAGCCTTGAAGACCATGATAAAGAGGGTTGGATTTTATCGTAAGTATAATTGGAAGCCATTGGAAAGTTTTAAGCCAGGAGTTGATGTGATCACATTTATCTGAAAAAAAACAAAAAGAGAATTCTGGTTCTTAGGTTGTTAGGTGGATAATAGATCAGAAAGTTCCTGAGAAGAAGCAAAAAGATCATTTAGTACTCCAGGAAAGAGATGGTTGTGGCTTGGATCAGACTGGTCAAGAAAAATAGAAATGATTTAGTGGTAAAGTCAGCTGGTAATGAGGCTTGGAGGAACAATGAGGAAAAGGAAGTATAGGGAAGCTCTTATAGGGAGCCAGTGGTCTGAGGTTGTTTGTCAGAAAATAGAGATGCCAGTCTAAGAGACACTGGCTGAAGATGGCCAATATTCCACCTGCTTTCTCCATGGGAATATCAACTGCCACATGGGAGTGAGGGAGTAGCATACGATTTCAAAACTGGTTCACTTGCTACTTCTGACTCCAAACAGTTAACTGCCAAATCAATTTTAATATTGTGGAACCAGGATGTTTCTTGTAGTTCTGCAGAGGGGCAATACAATCTGCAGATTTTTGTATGCTTATTGTGAATAGCTGAGATAGGCTAGGATAGAGAAGGAACATAAAACATCTAATATGACTGTGATGTAACTTAAAAGTCTCATTTTTTGGTCTCCATACCCCATCATGTAATGTTGATCAAAGAGAATAGTTTGAAACAAAGAGGAGTTAACAATTTACCATCACATCTAAAAAAACAAAAAAAAATCTTTTTTTTTACCCCATTTCAGTGGAGATACCATGGAATTATCTAAAAACACTTGTATGTATTGCACATATTGCATGGAGCAATGGGTGTTACACTCAAACAATGAATCATGAAACACTACATTGAAAACTAATGATGTACTGTATGGTGACTAACATAACATAATAAAATAAAATTTAAAAAAGAAGGAACACAAGAAAAAATAATAAAATAAAAACACTTGTTTAAAAACTCTTCTCCTTGTACAACACCAAAAAACCGACTAATTTGATTAAAAAATGGGCAGAGAATAGGAATAGGCATTTATCCAAAGAAGACCTATATGAAGGGACACCTGGGTGGCTCAGTCATTAAGTGTCTGCTTTTGGCTCAGGTCATGATCCCAGAGTCCTGGGATCGAGCCCTGCATCAGGCTCCCTGCTCTGTGGGAAGCCAACTTCTCCTTCTCCCACTCCCCCTGTTTGTGTTCCCTTTCTTGCTGTGTCTCTGTCAAATAAATAAATAAAATCTTAAAAAAAAAAAAGGCCTATATGAAAACAGACAACAGACATATGAAAACATACTCAATATCACTTATCATCAGGGAAATGCAAATTAAAATGAAATCACTTTACACCTGTCAGAATGGCTAAAATCAAAAACACAGGAAACAACAAGTGTTGGCAAGTATGTGGAGAAAAAGGAAACTTCTTGCACTATTGGTGGGAATGAAAACTGGAACAGCCACTGTGGAAAACAGTATGAAGGATCCTCAAAAAATTATCCTATGATCCAGCAATTGCACTATGGGTATTTACCCAAAGAAAATAAAAATAATAATTCAAAAAGATATATGCATCCCTGTGTTTATTATAGGACTATTTATAATAGGGACGATATGTAAGGAACCCACATGTCCATCCATAGATGAATGGATAAAGATGATGTGCTATATGTGGGAGGAGGATAAGATGATGGAGGAGTAGGGACCCTATTCTAACTGGTCCCCAGAATTGAGCTGGATATCTACCTGACCACTCTGAACACCCATGAAATCAGCCTGAGATGTAAGAAGATCTGGATCTCTACAAACAGAATATCGCAGGTGGTTGGTTTCAAGGTACAAAAAGCAGGAAGCTGTAATTCTGCAGGCAGATATCGGAGGGTAAACAGCAGCAGGACGGAGCCTGGCTGTGGGGATCCTGCACCTCCAGTGAGCGATAGACTCCTGCGCAGGGGATGGGGTACAGACTCGCAGACCGGTAGCAGTGTGAAAGGACTTTAGATGGAAACTGGAGCGGCGGGGTGGCATATGTGAACTGGGGGTGGCTGGCGGTTTTAGAAGCAGAAAGAGCAGAGACGTGCCCGACCTGGAGGCGAGGACTAGGAGCACTGCAGAGGGGCGCACAACCAAGGACGCTGCTGTTTATAGCAGCACAGACAGAAACAGAGATAGTGTGGCCTGGAGAGCTCACTGAAGAACAGACTGCGATCTCTGTGCTCTGAGGCAGAGGGTTGGAAATGGTCTCTTCTGCTCTGACTCTCAGAAGAGACGTGAAAAGCTGCCAGGGAAAGCTGCCAGAGAACAAAAGCCCCCCAAAAAACCGGTTCCCAATGAGCCCATCCCCCGCCACAGGGGGTTGGGCAACTCTGCCCAAAAAGGGTTGCCTGAGTAACAGCACGGCAGGCCCCTTCCCCAGAAGACAGGCTGGGAAAACAAGAGGCCAGCAACCCTAAGGTCCCAAGAAAACAGGTGCATCTTGCTTGGGTTGTGGTCAATAATTCGAACTCCGTACATTCCCTCAACCACCCCTCAACAGAATGACTAGGAGGGGGAACCCCCAAAATAGAAAAGACTCAGAGATTAGGACTTATGCTGCAGATTTACAAATGGATGCAGATATAACCAAGATGTCAGAGATGGAATTCAGGCTAGCAGTTGTGAAGACAATAGCTAGAATGGAGAAATCAATTAATGGCAACATAGAGTCTCTAAGGGCAGAAATGAAAGCTGAATTGGCAGAACTTAAAAATGCTATCAATGAGATCCAATCCAATCTAGATAATCTAACAACTAGGGTAAGTGAGGCAGAAGAATGATTAAGTGACCTGGAAGACTATTTAATAGATAAAAAGGGGAAAAAGGAGGCCAGGGAAAAACAACTCAGAATCCATGAAAATAGAATCAGAGAAATAAGTGACACCATGAAGCATTCCAATGTCAGAATTATTGGAATCCCAGAGGGGGTGGAGAAAGAGAGAGGACTAGAAGATATATTTGAGCAAATCGTAGCTGAGAACTTCCCTAATCTGGGGAATGAAACAGACATTCGCATCCTAGAGGCAGAGAGGACCCCTCCCAAGATCAAGGAAAACAGGCCAACACCCCGGCATGTAATAAAAAAACCTGCAAATTTTAGAACCAAGGAAACCATCTTAAGGGCAGTTACGGGAAGAGATTACTTACGTACAGAGGGAGGAACATCAGAATAACGTCAGACCTATCCACAGAGACCTGACAAGCCAGAAATGGCTGGCAAGACATATTCAAGGTACTAAATGAGAAGAACATGCAGCCAAGAATATTTTATCCGGCAAGGCTGTCATTTAGAATGAATGGAGAGATGCAGAGCTTCCAAGACCAGCAGAAACTGAAAGAATATGTGACCACTAAGCTGGCCCTGCAAGAAATTCTAAGGGGGATTCTATAAAAGGAGAAAGACCCCAAGAGTGATATACACCAGAAATTTACAGGGACAATCTATAAAAACAAGGTCTTCACAGACAACATGATGACAATAAATTCATATCTTTCAATAATCACTCTCAATGTGAATGGCCTAAATGCTCCCATAAAACGACACAAGGTTGCAGATTGGCTAAAAACACAGGACCCATCCATATGCTGTCTACAAGAGACACACTCTGAACCTAAAGATACGTCCAGACTGAAAGTGAAGGGATGGAGATCCATCTTCCATGCCAGTGGACCTCAAAAGAAAGCTGGGGTAGCAATTCTTAATATCAGACAAATTAGATTTTAAACTAAAGACTGTAGTTAGAGACACAGAAGGACACTATATCCTTCTTAAAGGGTCTATCCAACAAGAAGATCTAACAATTGTAAATATCTATGCCCCCAACATGGGAGCATCCATCTACATAAGCCAACTGTTAACCAAAATAGTGTATTGATAACAATATGTTAATTGTAGGAGACCTCAATATTCCACTCTCAGCAATAGACAGATCATCTAAGCAGCAAATCAACCAAGAAATAAGAGCTTTGAATGACACACTGGACCAGATAGATATATACAGAACATTCCACTCTAAAACAACAGAATACTCATTCTTCTCGAGCGCACACTGAACTTTCTCCAGAATAGACCACATACTGGATAACAAATCAGGTCTCAATTGATACCAAAAGATTGAGAGTATTCCCTGAATTCTCTCAGACCATAATGCTTTAAAACTGGAATGTAATTGCAAGAAAAACATTGGAAGAAATTCAAACACTTGGAAGCTAAAAACCACTCTGCTCAAGAATGTTTGGTTCAACCAGGAAATCATAAAAGGACTTAAACAATTCATGGAAACCAATGAGAATGAAAATACATCGGTCCAAAGCCTATGGGATACTGCAAAGGCGGTCTGAAGGGGGAAATAAATAGCCATCCAAGCCTCACTCAAAAAAATAGAAAAATCCCAAATTCACCAACTAACTCTACACCTTAAAGAACTAGAGAAAAAGCAACAAACGATGCCTAAGCCACACATTAGAAGAGAAATAAGAGAAGAGCAGAGATCAATGAATTAGAAACCAGAAAGTAGATCAGATCAACAAAACTATAAGCTGGTTCTTTGAAAGAATAAGATTGATAAACCACTGGCAAGACTTATCCAAAAGAAAAGAGAAAGGACCCAAATTAATAAAATTATGAGTGAAAGGGGAGATATCATGACTAACACCAAGGAAATAGAAACAATTATTAGAAATTATTATCAACATATGCCAATAAATTAAGCAACCTGGAAGAAATGGGTGCCTTCCTGGAAACCTACAAACTGCCAAGACTGAAACAGGAAGAAATTGACAACCTGAATAGGCCAATAACCAGTAATGAGATTGAAGCAGTGATCAAAAACCTCCTAAAAAACAAGAGTCCAGGGCCTGATGGATTCCCTGGGGAATTCTACCAAACATTCAAAGAAGAAATAATATCTATTCTCCTGAAGCTGTTTCAAAAAGTAGAAACAGAAGGAAAGCTTCCAGACTCATTCTATGAGGCTAACATTACCTTAATCCCCAAACCAGGCAAAGACCCCATCAGAAAGAATTTCAGACCAACATCGCTGATGAATATGGATTCCAAAATCCTCAGCAAAATCCTAGCTAATAGGATCCAACAATACATTAAAAGGTTCGTCCACTATGACCAAGTGGTATTTATTCCTGGGATGCAAGGGAGGTTCAACATTCGCAAATCAATCAATGTGATAGAACACATTAATAAGAGGAGAAAGAAGAACCATATGGTCCTCTCAATTGATGCAGAAAATGCATTTGACAAAATACAGCATCCTTTCCTGATTAAAACTCTTCAGAGTATAGGGATAGAGGGAACATTCCTCAAGTTCATAAAATCCATCTATGAAAAACCTACAGCGAATATCCTCCTCAATGGGGAAAAGATGAGAGCCTTTCCCTTAAGGTCAGGAACACATCAAGGATGCCCACTCTCACCACTATTGTTCAACATAGTACTAGAAGTCCTACCAACAGCAGTCAGACAACAAAAAGAAATAAAAGGTATTAAACTGGCAAAGAAGAAGTTGAACTCTCTCTTTTTGCAGACGACATGATACTTTATGTGGAAAACCCAAAAGACTCCACCCCCAAATTTCTGGAACTCATAGAGCAATTCAGTAATGTGGCAGGATACAAAATCAATGCACAGAAATAAGTTGCTTTCTTATACACTAACAATGCAGCTGTTGAAAGAGAAATTAGAGAAACGATTCCATTTACAATAGCACCAAAAACCATAAGATACCTCGGAATAAACCTAACTGAAGAGGTAAAAGATCTATACTCTAGGAACTACAGAACACTCATGAAAGAAATTGAAGAAGACACAAAAAGATGGAAAAATATTCCATGCTCATGGATCGGAAGAATAAACATTGTTAAAATGTCTATGCTACCCAGAGCAATCTATACCTTCAATGCCATCCTAATCAAAATTCCAGTGACATTTTTCAAAGTGCTGGAACAAACAATCCTAAAATTTGTATGGAATCAAAAAAGGCCCTGAATCACCAAGGAAATGTTGAAAAATAAAATAAAATAAACAAAGCTGGGGACATCAAGTTGCCTGATTTCAAGCTATATTACAAAGCAGTGATCACCAAGACAGTATGGTACTGCACAAAAACAGACATGTAGACCAATGGAACAGAATAGAGAGCCCAGATATGGACCTTCAACTCTATGGTCAAATAATCTTTGACAAAGCAGGAAAAAATATGCAATGGAAAGAAAAAGACAGTCTCTTCAATAAATGGTGCTGGGAAAATTGGACAGCTATATACAGAAGAATGAAACTCGACCATTCTCTAACACCATACAAAAAGATAAACTCAGAATGGATGAAAGACCTCAATGTGAGATAGGAATCCATCAAAATCCTAGAGGAGAACATTGGCAATAACCTCTTTGACATCACCCACAGCAACTTCTTTCAAGATACATCTCCAAAAGCTAGTGAAACAAAAACAAAAATGAACTTTTGGGACTTCATCAAGATTAAAAGCTTCTGCACAGCAAAGGAAACAGTCAACAAAACAAAGAGGCAACCCACAGAATGGGAGAAGATATTTGCAAATGACACTACAGATAAAGGGCTGGTATCCAAGATCTATAAAGAACTTCTCAAACTCAACATCCAAAAAACAAGTAAGTCAAAAAATGGACAGAAGACATGAAAAGACACTTCTCTGAAGAAGACATACAAATGCCTAACAGACACATGAAAAAATGTTCATCGTTAGCCCTCAGGGAAATTCAAATCAAAACTACATTGAGATATCTCCTTACACCAGTTAGAATGGCAAAAATTGACAGGGTAAGAAACAACAGATGTTGGAGAAGTTGTGGAGAAAGGGGAACCCTCTTACACTGTTGGTGGGAATGCAAGGTGGTACAGCCATTTTGGAAAACAGTGTGGAGGTGCCTCAAAAAATTAAAAATAGAGCTCCCCTATACCCAGCAATTGCACTCCTGTGTATTTACCCCAAAGACACAGATGTAGTGTAAAGAAGGGCCATATGCACCCCAGTATTCATAGCAATGTCTGCAATAACCAAACTGTGGAAAGAGCCGAGATGCCCTTCAACAGATGAATGGATAAAGAAGATATGGTCCATATATACAATGGGAATATTACTCAGCCATCAGAAAGGAAGAATACCCAACTTTTGCATCAACAAGGATGGGACCGGAGGAGATTATGCTAAGTGAAATAAGTCAAGCAGAGAAAGTCAATTATCATACGGTTTCACTTATTTGTTGAACATAAAGAATAGCATGGAGGACATTAGGAGAAGGAATGGAAAAATGAAGGGGGGGAATCGGAGGGCGAGATGAACCATGAGAGACTATGTACTCTGGGAAACAAATTGAGGGTTTTAGAAGGGAGGAAGGTGGGGGGATCAGTTAGCCTGTTGATGGGTGTTAAGGAGGGCATGTACTGCATGGAGCACTGGGTGTTATACGAAAACCGTGAATCATGGATCACCACATCAAAAACTAATGATGTATTGTATGGTGACTAACATGACATAATAAAATAAAATTTAAAAAAAATGTGATATTCTATATATGTACAATGGAATATTACTGGGCCATAAAATGATTGAAATCTTGCCAATTACAACAACATGGATGTACCTACATAGTATAATGCTAAGTGAAATAAGCCAGAGAAAGACAAATACCATATGATTTCACTCCTATGTGGAATTTAAGAAACAAATGAACAAACAGAGGGAAAAAAGACAAACAAAACAGACTCAAATACAGAGAATAAAGTGATGGTTGCTAGAGGGGAGGTGGGTGAGTGGGGGGGATAGGTGAAACAGATAAAGAGAATTAAGAGTATAGTTATCTTGGTAAGTACTGAGAAATGTATAGAATTGTTGAATCATTTTTATACCTGGAATTAATATAACACTGTATACTAATTATACTTGAATTTCCAAAGAACAACAACAAAAAACTCCTTTCCTTGAAATCCTCAGATTTGGGTTTAACTTCACTTTGCCACAGATTTTTCTGGGCATGTCACTTTATCTTTCTGAGCCTCAGTTTTCTCATCTGCAAATCATGACCTAAAAGCCCTATTGAGAAGTGGTTGTAACAATAAAAATAGTTTATGTCAAGTGCCATCACATAGTGGACACTCAACAAATACTAGTGGTGTTGAGAAGGAAACATTGCTCCCTAAATATGAAGTACTGAATCTGGTCAATTTCTCTGATTCCCTCACATATAGGAACACTAAGGGGCTGATATTTCAAACCTAAGAAAGTCTCAAGAAACTTTGGAAATCATTAATTAGCCCAGACCTGAACTATATTCATTCAACAATCAATTAACCTAAATGAAATCTAATTCTTTTGTGTTTCAAAGGGTCATAGGCTGAATATTGAGAAATACTTTTCAATTACCTTCTAATGATTATATTGTATTGTTTGCTATTTATGGTAGCCAGCCTTCAGGATGGCTAATGATCCTCAACCTCTTGTGTAGTTCCCTCCCACATTATATCAGAGCTAGAATGTGTGATGAATAAAATATGGCATTAGTGATGATGTATCACTTTCGAGATAAGGTTATAAAAGACAATGTGGGTTCTCTCAGTTTCTATTTCTCTCTCTCTCTGATTCTTTGCTTTGGGTGAAACCAGCTACCATGTCATGAAAAGTTCTATAGAGAGGCCCATGTGACAAGGAGCTGAAGCCTACAGCCAATAGCCATGGGAATGAGCTTTGGAAACAGATCCTATAGCACCAGCAAATATTCAGGGAACTGTAGCCTAGGGTAACAGCTTGACTGAAACTTCATGAGAGACCCTGAGCTAAAACAATCCTGCTAATCCATTCCCAAATTCCTGACTCTCAGAATATGTGAGAGATAATGAATGTTTGCTCTTATAAGCTACTTTTTAGAATAATTTGTCACACAGCAATATATAAGTAATATGCTATTTTGTTACTCAAATCTGGGAAAAATTGACATTTACATTCCATAGCTCTTTCTCAGAGCTTTTACTTATCTCTTGTGTTAATATCTGGGGTTGGAAATTTCTTGTCTGCTGTGTATTCTAGGGATGATTGTAATCAGGATGAACCCAAATGTCAGAATAGGGAGCTGTTACCCTTATGTGTTGTTGAGTAAAAGGAAATGTGGGATCTAGAAGTCCGTAACCAGGGTGGAATCAAAAGACTGATTTCAGATTGTTGAAGCTGCAGAGATAGCAAAAGAGTCAAAAATTCAGCATAGAGCCTGACACTTTGTAGGTACTCAGACATCTGTTGACCTAGCCCCTTCACACTTCAGTCAAGTCAGCCTGTCCATAACTAGATGGATCTGTCTCTCTAGCAAAGGACATACTTCCAGGTCCAGACTGCAACAAGTTTGCCATGTACTTATGTGCCCAGTGTCTGTGAGAAGACTGGGAACTCTGTGTGTGTATGTGTGTTTATGTGTGTGCATATGTGTGTGCACATGCAAATGCCTAAGTTCATGAAGGTATGCTTATATGTGTGTAGCTCTACCAAAAATCAGATTTATTTCCTATTTTTCTTTTAAATTTGGTCCAGCTACCGTGTTGGGAACTAATCTACCCTGTCAAATGAAGAGCAGTTTGCCATATGGCCATTATTATGCTGACTCTGGGCACATTCTCTTTCATCCTGGAATTGTTATGACACATGGTGGAGACAATACCCTCTGTAGGTACAATTTGAGAAAGATTAGGTTACAACCACAGTATAGTAAAGAGGCCTCTAGCCGAATCCTCTTTTGGTGAGAAGGCCAACTTAGATCAGCCAGAGAGATCATGCTTGCTGCAAAGATCCCAGACTTTATCCAGAAATGAGCATTGTTAACACTGCCAACTCATCATCTGTGAGTTCCCTGTAAAAGTGTCTTATCTTTATTAGAAATCTGTTTAATATCCCATGGGGAACTGAGAATATGACCCCCAGTGGTCTAGTTTCATCCACCTACTGATAGAAGACTGCTTCCCTATTTTCCAAGATTTTGATGTCTAGGAGTATGGTATGTGTAATGGTTAAGAGATTGGACCCTAGAATCAAATCCTGGCTTCACCACTTAATATAAGAAAAATTGGGAATGTCATTTCAACTCTCTAAGCTTTATTTTCTTGAACTATAGCATGGGATCAAAATAGCTCCTATCTTGAAGGATTATTTAGATAATTAAATCAATTAATGAATGTAAACATCTTAAAACAGTGTCTGGCACATTGTAAATGTTCAGTGTTTCTTAGCTATTATTATCCCTATTAATGTTATGAGTCAGCTTGGTGTAGAGGAAAGAACTTGGGTTTTAGGGCTGGATGAAGTTTTTGAGTGATCTTGAACAAGTTACTCAATCTCTTTAACCTCAATTTCTTCATTTGTAAAACAAGAAGATATTACCTACACTAGAGGTTCATTTTAAAGATTAAATAAGATCAAGGCGCCTGGCTCGCTTAGTTACTTAAGCATCCAACTCCTGATTTTGACTCAGGTCATGATCTCAGGGTCACTAGGTCAGGCTCCATGCTGAGTATGGAGCCTGCCTAAGATTCTCTTTCTCCCTCTCCTCTCCCCTCCCCCACCCCCACACTTTAAATTAAAAAAATAAATAAATAATAAAGATTAAATGAGATACATACAACAAGATGTGAGATATATTAGGTAAAAATATAGTTGTTTTCCCCTTCTTTAGCCAGGTTATAAGTACTAAGAAATCTCATATGTATGAAAACATAGCATCCATCGACCTTTAAAAAATGTGAAGAGTCCACTGTTGTAAGGAAAAGGGAGTAGTTCTGTTTAGCATCAGATGGGCAAAAGTATTTAAGTTCATGATTGGATGCTTTTGAGTTTTTATAAAAACAAAATCTAGCAGATATAATTAAGTATGCAGCATTTAGAATGGAAGCAGGCACTCTTCTTCATTGTGTGGGCAATAAAACCTGGAAGAAAAAACAATCAATATGTTGGTTCAATTAAGTTTTCAGCTACAAATAACTAATTTCAGTCCTCATGGTTTTTCTAGGGTCCAAAATATATTGCTTATTCTTCTTAAAATATTAATATAGTCCTGAATTATTTATTGAACCAAGAAACACTGAACTCTTTTTTAAGATTTTATTTTTATTTATTTGAGAGAGAGAGAATGAGAGACAGAGAGCATGAGAGGGAGGAGGGTCAGAGGGAGAAGCAGACTCCCTGCCGAGCAGGGAGCCCGATGCGGGACTCGATCCCGGGACTCCAGGATCATGACCTGAGCCGAAGGCAGTCGCTTAACCAACTGAGCCACCCAGGCGCCCAACACTGAACTCTTTTAACATGGAAGAAAATGGAAGGTTATTTCATGTCAGCACCATGGAAGACAATAATAAATCTGAAATGTAAATAATACCTCTGAGAATACAGCCTGCTGAAGGCCAAACCACGTGGTTTCTAGGCTTTTTCTTTTGTGATATAGAAGTTGGAAAGCCAATGGAAAAATGCCGTTCTGGGTTTCTGATTCTTTTAGGGTTGGTAGAATCTTGTAGGCTGTTTAAGGTCATTCTAGAATATTTTGATCTTTTATAATAATATTTAATTTCATGTCATTGAAAGGACCTACTATAATAATAGCAATAACTATCATTTACTAAGCTTTTATTATGTCCTGGGCACTATATTAAGGGCTTATATATACATTACCTTATTTATATTCCTAACACTATGAAGTGGGTAGTGTTACTATCCATATTTTACAGAAGAAATAGAGACCCAGAGAGGTTAAGTATTTTGAATTCCTAACCTCTGATTCCAGAGATCTTTTCATGATGGAACAACTTGGTGCTTTTACCTATAGATAGCTTTAATCTCTCCTGCCTCTGTCATTCAAGAGCAGAATGTCTGTGTTTCTGTTGTACTCTGCCTGGCTTTGTAAACATTTGTTTATGTTGGTATTCTCCACTATTATAGTGAAAAGAGCATGGTCTTGGAATTAAACAGACCTGTGCTTGCTTTCCACATCTTCCCCTTATTAGCAACGTTATCTTGGATTACCTAGTGCTCACAATAAATCTGAGGTAGGAACTATTATTGCTTCATTTTCTCTCTCAGGAATCTGGGGCTTAAGAGGTTAAGTATCTTGACCAAGATTTTACTGCAAGTATGTGGAGGAGATACATTGGAACTCAGGTCTATCAGAAGACTCCAAATCCCATGCTTTTAATAACTTGCCTTATTTACATGATTGTGAATATTCAGGTTGCAGTTTGGTGACTGTGGCATCATTGAGAAGCTCCTTTATTTTGTAGATGGGGAAACCAAGGTCCAGAAAGAGGGCATGAGTTATTAATAGACATGGGACAAAAACCCAGCTCCTGGTCCAGTGTTTTTTCCACTGCTGCCTCTTACTTGCTTGTTGGTGTCATGGTACCATTGCAGAAGCCTGAGGTTTTGATTGCTGTTAGATATTTGGGGTGAGGATAATGCTCCACAGGAGCATTGTCCTGTGCTCGGGACACATGCTGACAGTATATACAAAGACATCCACTTTATTTGATATATATATCCTGAGCCTTTGAAAACTCACTACTCTCTATATAACTTCAGTCTCAGTCAAGTATATTAAGGAAGGAGAACTAAAATTTATGAGATACTATTATGTGTGTAATTTGATGTATTAGCCAATTCTTTTAACAACCCCATTATTTAGGGATTATTATTTCCATTTTACCAATGAGGAGCTTGAGAAAAGAGAGGTTAGGTAGTCCTCGTTTCTACTCTTTACTAGAACTGACTAGTGGTTTGAAGTATTTGGAAAAGCTCTGCTCCCTCTTTTGATAGAAAGGTTACTCATCCTGCTATATGGTGGTATAGAGGAAACTACTGTGGAGTGATCCACATGGAGAAATTCTCTCTCTTCCTTTTGGTCTCATTGGAATAACTTATTTGCTGTGACCTTGGGTTTCTTTTCATCATTAAGAGGGATATATTGTGTGTTTAAATACTCCATTATTAATAATATTTGCCCAAGTGCAGTGCTGTGATCAATTTTTCATGTACATCATTCTTTATGCAGCACTAGTTGAATTTCAAGTACAGCCTTACCTTCACCTCTCCTCCCTCAGTGACTGTCTCCAAAAAGGAGGATGGCAGGCCTAAGACTCCTCATCTACAGGAGAAATCAGAAATGCTTTCCTAGGTCATCCCAAGATTCTTTGGTGATGAGGGCACAGTGAGGCAGCTGTGAGAAAGCAGTGAGTATCTTGCTAAGGCTAAACTTTATACCAGAGGATCCAGGGGTCAAAGTCCCAAACTTCTCACAATATTCTGTGACTCTTTTGTCTCATCTAAGTCTCTTCCATCCCTTCTTCCCCACATCCTCCCTTTCACCTGTTCTATTTTGAGCATTTATTGGGCATCTATAATATACTAGGCCCTGTGCCAGAGGCTGGGGATGCAGACAGAAAAGAAAGGAAGAAAAATTTCTACTTCTCATGGACCTTCCCATCCTGACTGGGAGGCAATCACAGAGCAGTGTGATTGGCACTATGATCTAGGGAAGAACTTTTTTTTTTTTAGTTTGAAAGTAGAGACCATGTTTTTTTCTGCCCTGTGTTATATTTACTTTGTAATCTCCTGTGAGTGAAATTTTACTCTCCTTTCCCAAGGTAACTTCTTGGCATATAGTCAGATTAGCACATTGCTCATCTCCTAGAACTCCAGGGAATATTTGAAATAGGGGACAGGTGTGCTTACCCCCCAAGTCTGACTAATAAATCTAGTTAATGAAAATTAAATTAATTTGGTGATTTGTACATCAAACTTTATACTCCTCCTTCCATGTTGCTAAATGCCTTGTCTAAGAATCCAGCCTTAAAAATGTGTGGGAAGCAGCCCTAGGAAGGGCTTCCATCCCTACCTTAGTAGCACTCTGATGCTCTCGATGCAATCCTTGGGATTTTTTCTTCCCCTCCTCTGGTTAATTTGTCCCAAGGCTTGGAAGCTGATCAACTTAATGCACTAAGAATGGGATTTATATATATATATTTTTTTATCCTTATGTTAATCCCCTACATTAGTTTTAGATGTAGTGTTCCATGATTCATTGTTTGTGCATAACACCCAGTGCTCCATGCAGAATGTGCCCTCCTCAATACCCATCACCAGGCTAACCCATGCTCCCACCCCCCTCCCCTCTAGAACCCTCAGTCTGTTTTTCAGAGTCCATCGTCTCTCATGGTTCATCTACCCCTCCGATTTCCCCCGCTTCATTCTTCCCCTCCTGCTACCTTCTTCTTTTTTTTTTCTTAACATATATTGCATTATTTGTTTCAGAGGTACAGATCTGAGATTCAACAGTCTTGCACAATTCACAGCGCTTACCAGAGCACATACCCTCCCCAGTGTCTATCACCCAGTCAACCCATCCCTCCCACCCCACCCCCCACTCCAGCAACCCTCAGTTTGTTTCCTGCGATTAAGAATTCCTCATATCAGTGAGAATGGGAATTTTTGAGAAGAGGGATTGGCCCTGGGCCCATCCAGCACATTGACTAACATAGAGTAGACATTTAGAGGGTATTTGAGGAGAGAAGGGAAGGGAAGAAGAAGGAAAAGAAAGGAAGGGAAAAGATGAGGAAAGAAGGGAAGAAGAGTAAAGGAAGGTAATGTTCCTATTTCATCACCCATTCAGCCTGGGGAAACAGGTTTTATGTCATCCAGTGGTGGTAGCTTAATGATTAAGAGGGAGAGTCTGAAGTAACCCAGACAGACATGACATACTTTTTGATCTTTTATCCTTTCTATTAGGTAGGAATAATAGTACCTACTTCTTAAATTTATTACAAAAGTTAAACAAAATGTATGTAAAATACTTGCATACTGTCTACCACATAGTAAGTGCTCGATAAGTGTTAATAATTTATCCATTTTTTTTACTTATTGCCTCTTTCCCTCCTGTATTTCTTCTACTTCTTGCCTTCACCATGAGCCAGAAACTTCCTTCCTCTGGAAGGTTTATCTCTTTAACCCAGCGTTTTCCAAAGTGTTCTGAGAAACAGGTATTTTTGCTTTTGTTTCCCTTGCCTTTGGAGATGTGTCTAGCAAGAAGTTGCTCCTGCTGGGCGCCTGGGTGGCTCAGTTGGTTAAGCGACTGCCTTCGGTTCAGGTCGTGATCCTGGAGTCCCGGGATCGAGTCCCGCATCGGGCTCCCTGCTCGGCAGGGAGTCTGCTTCTCCCTCTGACCCTCCCCCCTCTCATGTGTGCTCTCTCTCTCTCATTCTCTCTGTCTCAAATAAATAAATAAAATCTTTAAAAAAAAAAGTTGCTGCTGCTGAAGTCAAAGAATTAAAACCACATTGAGATTGGTACCACCTCACATAGATCAGAATGGCTAAAATTAACAACACAGCAAACAACAGATGTTGGCGAGGATGCTGAGAAAAGGGAACCCTCTTATACTGTTGGTGGGAATGCAAACTGGTGCAGCCCCTGTGGAAAACAGTATGGAGGTTCCTGAAAAAGTTTAAAATAGAACTACCCTAAGATCTAGCAATTGCACTACTAGGTATTTATCCAAAGGATACAAACATAGTGATTTGAAGGGGCACATGCACCCCCACTGTTTATAGCAACAATGTCCACAATAGCCAAAATATGGAAAGAGCCCAAATGTCCATTGACATATGAATAGATAAAGATGTGGTGTGTGTGTGTGTGTGTGTGTGTGTAATATTACTCAGCTATAAAAAAGAATGAAATCTTGCCATTTGCAACAACATGGGTGGAACTAGATGGTAGTATGCTAAGTGAAATAAGTCAGTCAGAGAAAGACAAATACCATATGATTTCACTCATATGTGGAATTTAAGAAACAAAACATAGGGGAAGGGAAGAAAAAACAAAATAAGATGAAAAGAGAGAGGGAAGCAAACCATAAGAGACTCTTGACTCTAGGAAACAAACTGGTGGTTGCCAGAAGGGAGGTGAGTGGTGGGATGGGGTAACTGTGTGATGGGCAATAAGGAGGGCACTTGATGTAATGAGCACTGGGTGTTATAGGCAACTTATGAATCACTGAATTCTACCCCTGAAACTAATAATACAGTATATGTTAACTAAATTGAATTTAAATAAAAAAAATAGGTATTAATAGGTATTATATAAAGAAAGGAGTCATATTTAAAAAGTTTGAGAAGCACTGGATTAAAAATAAATCAGCCAGATATTTTTTAAAGATTTTATTTATTTATTTGACAGAGAGAGAGCAAGAGAGCATAAGCAGAGGGAGAGGGAGAAGCAGCTCCCTGAGCAGGGAGACTAATGTGGGGGGGAAGGGGGCTCAGTCCCTGAGTTGAAGGCAGACGCTTAACAAACTGAGCCACCCAGGTGCCCCAAATTAGCCAGATTCTTTACAAGACTTTTTAAAAGATTGGTATGTGATAATACACATTGTAAATCTTTAGAGGGGGCCATTGCATATAGCATGTTTAAAAAGTTTTTTGACTACAGACTCTCTCCCCACTTTCTTCCCACTTTTCCAGAGTATCTTATGGAATTATGTTTCTAGGAACTTTCTTACCCAATACTACCCCAAAGAATTACCAGACTATTTTTTCCATGTCCTTTTCAGAGGATGGCAGTCAGTTCCAGATTCTCTATTACTTACTGAAGCACTGGGTAAACAATTTTTTTTTGTAGCTATCAGTGGGAAACTAAAACAAGTAACAACCATGACAAAACTTCCCTGAGCCTCCTAGGCTTTGTTCATATGTACATATTTTTTAAAAAGGAGTTTATTTTTTTTCTTTTCAGCCATCTATTCATGTAACAAATATTTATGAGAATCTATTTGCCACATGCAGTTCTAGGCTTTGCTGGAGTACAAGATTGGGACAGAAGGAGACAATCAAACTTTCAGTTACGTGTAGAGTGATAAGAGTCTATAGTGTAATGGGGGAGCTCTTTAGAAAACCACTTAATACAGCCTGGAGGGGTCAGAGAAGGATACTTGGAGAAAGTGATACTTCTGATATAATTTCAAAGATGAGTAGGATTTAGCCAAATAAAGGTGAGTAGTTGAGGGAAAATTAGTCTGTGGGAAAGAAGGGACATTATGTGCAGAGAAGTAAGAGGTACATGTTGAAAGAAGTGCAGTGAGTTGAAAGATAAAAGTGAAAATAGCACCCGCTCACATGCTTATTGTAGCAGATTTAGAAAGTAGTGTAAGTACACATGCATCAGAAAACTCTCCTCTGATTTCTCCTCTTAAAAGCAGCTGTTAACAATTTTATCATATTACGCTTTAGCATTTTTGTCTGTTCATTTTTCCTTTGCATAATAAAGCTTAGAAAATATATATCACTTTTAATGACTAATTATGATATAACTGTAGGTGAAACCTGTAGTGACCTTTCATCTATAATGGAAGGATGATAATGCTCCTCAGATGTTTTCCTTGATCATTTCTCTGGTAGTAAGAGCCCATGGTTAAGTCACTAGCTAGGCATATTTTATATCAACCTGTCCAAGGCCACTCCAAAGGTGTGTGAGGCCCCAGGTAAATATTTTTTGTGGGGCCCCTTTCTATATAAACAACTTGATTAAAAATTATATTACAAAATTCATGGACCCATGAGAGATCCATGAATATAGATGATTTAGAACAATGGGTAGAGAAGAAATGTGTTTAGTTATTGTTTAATCAGTGCGTGTAAAGTGCCCAGGCACCACCTTGTCATATTCTTTATTGCCAAATGCATGGTTCCTAGCTAATTTCATATTTCCTATCTGGAGAAAAAAAGGTAGCAACACTGTTATTACTCATGATGTATAGCTCTTTGGAACATGTTTTTATTAAAGCAATATAGATCTTCTTGCCTCTGCAGTTTCCTAATACCATTTATTTAATGCTGGTTATATCATTACTCCTGGCACTTCATCATTCATGGTGTGTTAAAGAAAAAATTATTTATGACATTTGTTAAGGAGCAGTAAGGCTGACTTTATTCAGGGAGGCTACTACAATTGGGGTTTTGTAAATAAGGGAGAGAGATCAGGTTCAACTCCAAATACAACAAGGAAAAGCAAGAATTTATAACCAAGGTGTGAGGAAGGGTGGTAGTCAGTGGATGGAAAATTACAAATTACTAAGAGGAAACATCAGGGTAGAGGAGGTATTCTGGCTAAACCAACCGAATTGGATTCCTGTTGAAGGCAGGCCAGGGTGATCAGACATCATCTGGGGGTTGATGGAGGATGAAGAACCTGATCAGATATCTAGGATGGAGAATTCTGGCTAAAATTGGATAATTAGAGACAAATATGGAAGCCCAAAAGTCAGGGCCTAATTGAAAAGAGAGTTCAGAAGAGCCTGAATAGAATTTGGATAAGAAAAGAATCTTTGTCAGTGCCTCCCACAAATATTGATTTCTAATGATTCTCTCAAAGGTTTTTGTGAGCGTTATTGATGCTGAACATAATAAATGTAGGACTCATTGCAAATATGTAAATGTAAATGATACACATATGTTCTGGTCATGTTAAATGTGCCATCCAGGATTGTATGGAATAAACATAGATCAACATATCTTCCAACCATGTCTTTTCTTGAACTCTTCAGCTTTAGTCCATAATTATTGCATCCTCAGACTGTCTTCTCTTTTGATATTGACTGCTCAGTATTAACTGTCTTCCACACACCACCATCAGCAGGGAGAATTGGCAAGGGACCCACATGCTGAGAGAGAAGAACAGTTCCATTCGCATAAGGAAAGCTTGTTCTCATATGGCACACCTTAAGATAGACCTAGGAGAGCACAGCATTCATATATTGATTGATGACAATCAGAAGGATTTGCCAGAGATACATAGCGACTACTTTAAAAGACTCCAGAGAAGATAGGCATAAGATAGGCACAGCCACTTCTAGAGAACATCCCTAGCACTGCTGTTCAGGAGCAGACACAGGGAAAGGGATGGCTACTACCACCTATGCTGTCTTAAGTTGCTGTAACATCAGAGACAGCACCATGGTTGGAACATAGATAAGCAAGAGCCAGTTCCTGGACTCATGCACATGACTCAAGGCCAGAGTTCAGTGGTGGGCCACCAGTAGCCCAAAACCCCAGACTTGTCCTATGTCCAACATGAGTGGGAGTCAACACAAATCATCATGTTAGAACCATTCTGGTGACCCAACCTTGCATAATCCTGTCAAAGAAATACCACACCAGCAAACAAAAGTGATCTGCTCTTCTAGCCATCTTCCTGCAACGGGGTCATAGAACAACATGATAGCCATGAGTCCTGGAGCTCCTCAGGTCATCTGGTTGTCTCTACATAAGGGCAACAGAAGGCATAGCTTTTGAGACTACTCTGAAGTTGAAAAAGTGGGACTGAGGTAACCTGCTCAGTTGTCACTGCTATCCCTAGTTGATCTCAGGCACTGAATGGGGGGCTTAGACAATTTGAAGATAAGCATTTCTGGTGACTAGGGCCCATAGTAACCAAATCTGGGCTCAGGATATTCTGTTTGTACTGCACAGTCAGCCCAGGAACTGGATGGGATACTTAGACAGTTCTCACAAAGATAGTACAAAGTGTAGGACCAGAGACAGGGTTCTATTTAGTAGGATCAGAAGGCTTTACTGACACTGGCCCAGAAGTTTCAGTTCTCACTCAGTGACAGCTTCCAAAAAAATGACTCCTACCTCCCCCTCAGAAGTATATTCACAATAGGCAGGTTGTGTGTTGAGTGGGAGTGGAGTACATTAACTTCAGAGAAACATATGTCATTTCCATTGCCCTGAAAGAAAAGCCATAGTCCTTTAACAGAAAATAGCTACATCCTGGAAACCATTGTAAACACCCCCATGACATGCTCCTCACTTCACAGGGGACAGATAATAATAGTAATGATGGCAGTAGTAACAATTGTAACGTGTAATAGTTAAAATTTATTGAATGCCTGCTATAGGCCAGGAACCATGCTAGGTGCTTTATGCATATGTTACCTTTAATTTTACTATAATGCTACAAAGTAGGTATTACCTCCATTTGAAGATAGGAAGAAACCAATACTCAGAGAAGTGAGGTGATTTACCCAAGGTCATTCAGCTGATGAATGACACAAAGCCAGGCCCACATAATTTTGTAACTTAGGTTCTTGGCATTTCATCATACTGCCTTTTTTTAATTCGAGTTGTGAGCCCTCTGAGATAAAGAGAGAGATAGTCTTGCTTGGGACACAGTGTCAGAGTGGCACATAGAGGGCCTGCAGGACTTGAGGTTCATCCCTCCCAGCCTAAGACCTGGCCAGGGTATTTTGTCACTTTTTCCTTTTCTCTGCCTGAACCTCTACCCCTTCTTCAAGCCTGTAGGCTCTTTACTCTTTGCAAGTATGCCACTGGATTTTTTTTTTCCTAATTGCATTTGTACATCAGCATTTCATTCCTTAGTGCTAAAATTAGGTTTCCTCCCTTTCTGTAAGTAAACAAGCACTCCTAGCAAATGAACTTTAAGCTACTGGCTGGACTCGAAAGTACAATTTTCACTGGAAACCTGCTGGGGAGCAACTTTTCCTCTCGAGTGAGGTGCATCAGAGACCTGGATGCTAGCCACTGTGTGACCTTGGTCAGGTTACTGCCTCTCTCTGGGTCTGGGTTTTCTAATGTATGAAATTGGGATGAGGATAGTGAATTGGGAAAGGATGAGATCTAGTGGCAACTTGCTAACCTGTTCTCTTTCTCAAACTGACCTGTAGCAGCAACATCAAATTGAGTATACACATCTTATTATTATTATTATTATTATTATTATTATTATTATTATTATTTTGAGAAAGAGAACAAGGGTGAGTGAGGAGCAGAGGGGGAGAAAGAGTAAATCCTAAGCAGGCTCCATGCTGGAGCTCAGTCTCAGGACCCTGTGATCATGACATGAGCCGAAATCAAGAGTTCATCATTTAATGGACTGAGCCACCCAGGTGCCCCCCCGCCTTTTTTTCTTTAGGGAGGAGAATACACATCTTAGAATTCCCTCCTGTGTGAGCACAGGGCAGTGTGGTATAAAAAAAAAAGAGCATAGGATTTTGAGTCATAGAGCTCTGGGTTAGAATCCTTCCTTTCTACTTCTACTTGTATGGCCTAAGGAAAGTCATTTAATGTCTCAGACGTTTGTGGACAGAAAATCTCATCTCCTGCTCCACCTCTTATGTTTCTTCCCTCACTGAGCTGTTCTCTTGCCTTTGCTACTCCTCTGTCAGATCCAAAGAATGGGTTTTGTGCTGTCTTTAGAGCTCTGATCTTACTAAAGCTGATTAGTTATGACTTCCTCCAACCCCAGACCAGTTTCTCCTGGCTCTGAAGTTCTGGGCTCCTCAGCTGCACATTGTCACCAGGTTGTGCCTTGTAATCAGAATTTTAGGTTGCCTGTAATGATGATGGATAAGGTGGAAGGATGAAAAAGGCTGCCTTCTAGATCCCAATCGTAGGGCCACTTAGGGAGCCTAGTGTGGCCACTCAGGCCCCATTGTGCTCTCTGGAGGGGCTGTGGGGCACTTCCTAGTGTTCTTTTCACAGGTTTATGGTGATCTTCCCCACATACCAAGTATATCTGATGAAGTGGGACACTTACCCCCACCATCCCACCAATTTCTCACCCTCCTGACCAGCCATGGGGTTCTCTTGTCAGCCATGTCTTCTCCTTTCAACCAGTATTCATTCACTTGTTTACTTAGTCACTCATTAATCAGACACACATCCATTTATTTAATTGAAAGAGCTACTGGCATAACAATAAACAGGTAGTTTTGTGATCCCTCACCATGCTAGGCACTATACACAGATGATCTCCCTCACTGTGGGTAGGAGCATAGGCTCTTCAGTCAAAATGAGTGCATTCAAATCCTGAATCTTCTACTTACGTGTGACCTGAAGCCAAATCCTTAATCTTTCTGGACTTTGCTTTTTTCATGTGTAAAATAGGGACACAAGTACTACCTACAGCATAACAGATGTTTAGGGAATAAGTGAGTTAATATATGAAAAATGCTCAGAACTAGGCATGACACATAGTAAATATTCAATAGACATTAGTTATTATTACTAAAGCACACCATAATCTTGTGAATACTATCATTATACCCATTGGTGGATGTAGAAACTAAGGCTAAGACAAGTTCAAAAAATTTCCAGATTCAAAAACTGATAAATGTAGATCTATGATTCAAAACTAGGCAATGTTATTTATGATCTGTAACTTATGTAGCAGAGGCATGGAGTGGGGTGGCAGGGGTGGTGGGGAGAGGATGATCTAAGACAAAAGTAAAAAGAAGGAGAAGGAGAAGAAGAAGAAGAAGAAGACAGATGATGTCTCAGATATTTAAAGATTATTATTTCCTGCCCCTACCTTCTAACTATACTCATGACTTTCTGAAACAACACTTTTCAGACTATAACATTCTAAAAGAATCCTTCCTCCAGCCAAGCCCCAGATTCCTTTTGCCTTTGCTGCCATTGCTTCCCTTACTTGGAATACCATTTCTGCCTACTCTAGATGAGGCTGGACTGACCCATTCTGTCTTTTTTGGTTTAGCTCCAACCACCCTTCTCCCACACCTTCTGTTCAGTCATTAGATGCTCTCTCTGGGAAGTCCCAGAGAGGAAGTGTCTGGCTCTGTCACCACCATCACTACCAACCCCACTGCCTTTGCTCTCAGTGTGATCTCAGCCTAGAATGCTCTCTGTCTCTCTGTTACTCTGCCTGTGAAAGCTCTGACTTTTCCTTCAGGGCCTAACCTAAGTGCCTTCTCCTCTGTGAAGTCTTCCAGGGCTTTGCAGGTAGAGTTAATCAGTCCATGTCCCGAGTGCCTTTTCCTCTTGAACTTTCTCACAGCATTTATCATTGAGTTGTCATTGTCTATTTCTAGGTCTGTCTCAGCTTAGTCCTAGAGTTAAGTTAAGGACTGTATCTCACTCCTAGCAGGTCTCTAACACCCATTATATAGGTGTGAGGGATCAGCAGGTACATGTAAATGAGATAAGCTGAATGGAATTGCAGTGAAGTGAGCTGGGCTTTTGAGCATGAGTATGAGATATAAATGAGAGATGGTAAGGGCTTAATGCTCATTAAACCCAATGCTAGATTCAGGCTACTTTTTTTTTAAATTTTATTTTATTATGTTATGTTAATCACCATACATTACATCATTAGTTTTTGATATAGTGTTCCATGATTCATTGTTTGCGTATAACACCCAGTGCTCCATTCAATACATGCCCTCTTTAATACCCATCGATTCAGGCTACTTTTAAAGGCAAGGCTTTAGACCTAAAATGACTGATTCCCCTCTCTCCTCTCCCTCCCTTCTTCCGTGTCTTCCTCCCTTCTTTCTATCCTGCTCTCCCTCCCTCCCTTCTAGAAATGATTATGTCTATTTTGTCTTTGGTGCTGGAATACCAAAGAGTAAGCCCTACTCCTTACCCTGTATTAATCCTGCATGAGGTTTCCTTAATAATGGGCTCACTGGGGCATCCAAAGGCCCCTGCCTCCAGAGCCCTCTAACATAGCCCCTCAGATCATCTCCCCGTGTTTTTTTGCAGAGTTCTAGCATAGCTCTGGTGTCCACTGAGAGTCATCATTACCCAGCAACACATTGGCTCAAACCTTTCCCCAGTCTGCAGATTCCAGGATAGAGCAGGTTGACAGTGTTCTGAACATTTTCATACCATTGCCTTATGTCATGATCAGTCTTCCTGGTGGAAAGGTTAAAAAAAGATATAATCTGTACCTTACAGATAGAAAAACCAAGACTCAGAGAAATTGTGAGACCCAATCTCTTTTTAAATCTGCGTATGGGCCTGCTAAAATGCATTTAACCATGGATGACCTAGGTTTTTCACAGGCAGAGCCATTTTCAATAGGATTAAAGCTATTTCACACTAGAGAACCAGCTCAGTCTGGGTTGGCAAAGGGCAGATGGAGATAAAATGGTGAGAGAGTTGCTGCTGAGAAAATGACATGTTCAGGTTGGGTCTCAAAGAGCAGTAATTCCAGTAATTGCTGACTTCTACATTTTTGTTTTTGTTTTTCCACTTTGCTCCCCATGCTTTAATGTATGTAGATGGTTAGAACAGACTCCTTCCTGTTACTGCTTTCTTTTTATATGTAAGGCTTCTGGGTCAGACCTAAAGATACCCTATGAAACTTTGTTCATCCATCATGTTATCAAGTATTCCTTAAGCATCTGTTCCATGCTGAGCCCTGTCTGGGCACTGACAATATTAAAAATTTTGACATATTCCTTGACCTAATGAAGCTCACACTGATGACAGAGATAGACATAATTTACCAAATACAACTGATACAGAGAAGATAAAATTGCACCAAATTCAAGACATAGTTGCATGTTATAGTGTGAAGATGAAGGAGCCTCTTTTAGATAGTGTATCAAGAAAGCCCTCCTAGCTATAACAAGATTTGGTTGAGACTTCAAAGATTCAGGAAGAGGCGTTACATAGGCATTCAGGAGCAGCAAAGGCATTCCAGGTAAAGGCAGCATCATATGCCCAGTATTCCAGGAACAACAAGACATAAATTCAGTATGGCTTCTTTTAAAAGTAATGAATAGTCATGGTGAGCAATAAGGCTGGAGGTAGGAATGGGTTATATCAGGGACCATTTTGATGGCTTGTCGTTAAGGCAACAGAAGGTCTCAGGAGGGAAGGGACTTACCCAGTTAATGCATATCCTTGTCTGTAGGAATGGAGTGGAATGATCCTTTATAAAGGAACTGGAAGACCTGGGTTCTGCTTCTTTTTCCATTCCCTGTAGGTTAGGCCAATTTCAAGTCTCATATCTTCAAGCCTGTTTCATCACCTATGAAATGGGCATAATATCTGACCTGCCCATCCCATAAAGTTATTTTGAGAAGAAAATGAAGAAATGGTTATTAAATAATTTTTGAGTTATAAAAAATTATTATAATTATTTATATTATCTTTTTATTAGTATACTAACCTTATATTCTCAATAGACACTTTAATATCCCTCAGATAATATAACTAGCATGTGCAGTAAAAAATTTAATGATAACTTTCCCAGGATGTTATTTAGTATGATATTTTATGGCATAGAGTTGGGAGAAAAGAAAAGAAAAACATTATATTTATTGAGCATTTATGGCCAAGTGCTATGTTAGATTCTTTACTTACACTTAAATCATTGTCTCAGTACTCCCATGAGGGCAAGTATTATTGTTCCATTTTATAGATGAACAAACTAAGGCTCAAGGAGTTGTAATAACTTACCAAAAGTCACTAACTAGTGAATGGCAGAACCAGGATTATAACCCAAGTATGCATTAGTCCAAATCCTGCATTCTTCTCTATACACTGAGTTTTGGAGAAAGTGGACAGAGAGACAAGAGAAACAGAAAATGTTTGCAGGGCGCCTGGGTGGCTCAGTTGGTTAAGCGACTGCTTTCGGCTCAGGTCATGATCCTGGAGTCCCTGGATCGAGTCCCGCATCGGGCTCCCTGCTCGGCAGGGAGCCTGCTTCTCCCTCTGACCCTCCCCCCTCTCATGTGCTCTCTCTCTCTCATTCTGTCTCAAATAAATAAATAAAATCTTAAAAAAAAAATGTTTGCATATGGGACTAAATATGGCCTGTATTTGAGAATGATAAACCCTTTCCAGCTAAGGGAAGAGGAGGTGGGTTTAGGATCATTGAAAATTTTTGGCCAGAAAGAATTGAATGCCATACACAGTTTTGTTTTGTTCTTAACTTATAGGCATGAATGACTGAATGTTGTTGAATAGGGGAGATCTAAGTAAGGCTGTTTTGATGGGAAGATTAGGCCAAATAAAGAAAACTTCAGAGAAAAGCAATGACATAACAATGTTGATGTTTACTAAGTTTGATAAAAAACTGTAGTTAATAATATATTTTATTCTGTTTTTATCTTTTAAGATACCAAATTCCCAGAGTGTATAACCAGCAGAAAATTTAGTCTTTATAGGGTTCTGTAGCCCTCAAATTATTGGAATCTTCCATTTTTATAGTCATCATGTTAGGTTTCTAAAAGAACTTCCACCTGAATCCCTACCCTAGTTTCCTTCCAGTCCCTTTCCTGTAACTGCTAAATCGCATGTCTAAAATGTTCTTCCCTTCTTTTCTGTCAACCAGTATTATGTCCAACCATTAAAGTTCACTTCTTTCTTGAAGTTCCTACTTTGAATTAATGCAGTTTTAGTTATTCCTTCTTTCGCTACTTCCAGTGGCTTCTCATTACAGTTAAAGTAACATTCAAACTCCTTATCGTAGTCTGTAAATCCCTGCATAATTTGATCTCTGCCTGTCTCTCCAACTTCGTCTTCTCTTCCCTTTTCATTTCTCATTAAGCTCCAGCCATGCTAGCCTCTTCAGCTTCTCAGATATTCCAAGCTTATCTCCTCTATCAGAGTTCTGGAAGGAATTTGAAGAGAATTTAATAAAGGGACAATATACAAGGGTGCTGGCGGGATATGGAGAAAATACAAGTTATAATGCTGTAACTAGGGCTAGTAATATTGGAGCATGTTACCACCCAAGCCTGAAGAGGCAAAGGGAGAAAATGGTTATCAGACAACAAAAAAGAGGATTCTGTTGAGAGGGTCACCTGACAGGAGCTGAGAAATATACATTGAGGGACACAATTAGCTTAAGGTGAATCCACAAGGAGTAAACAGTCAAATAATTCCTCTCTCTTCCCCGTATCTTTCTGGAGCTCCCTTGTCTAAACACAACCTGGAAGCTAAAATGCAGGGTAGCCCTTTTTATTTGGTGGGTTGAACCAATTCCCAAAATCTATAATTCCATAAGGTTGAACTCAATACATACAGGTCAACCTTCTGAGCAAAGAGCAGAGCTGAGAAGGGTGAGAGTAGGTTTAGAGAAGCAAACACAAGGTGCTCACCATAGCCTCTTTACCTAGAACACTCTTACCCTGATCTTTAAGTGACTTTATTGATGTTTTCCTCAGTTCAAATGCCAGCTCTTTTACATAGGTCTTCAGTGACTACCCAATCAAAAGTAGTGTAACCCCAAACACTAGCATCACTATTAAACCAGTTTCATGGTTTATTCACAGTATTTTTTTTTTTAAGGCTCTTATTTGTTTTATTTATTTTTCTTTTTTTTTTAATTTTATTATGTTATGTTAGTCACCATACAATACATCATTAGTTTTTGATGTGGTGATCCATGATCCATTGTTTTCATATAACACCCAGTGCCCCATGCAGTATGTGCCCTCCTTAATACCCATCACCAGGCTAACCAATCCCCCCATTCCCCCTCCCCTCTAAAACCCTGTTTGTTTCTCAAAATCCATAGTCTCTCATGGTTCATCTCTCCCTCCAGTTGCCCCCCCTCATTTTTCCTTTCCTTCTCCTAGTGTCCTCCATGCTATTCTTTATGTTCCACAAATAAGTGAAACCATATGATAATTGACTTTCTCTGCTTGACTTATTTCACTTAGCATAATCTCCTCCGGTCCCATCCATGTTGATATAAAAGTTGGGTATTCATCCTTTCTGATGGCTGAGTAATATTCCATTGTATATATGGACCACATCTTCTTTATCCATTCATCTGTTGAAGGGCATCTCGGCTCTTTCCACAGTTTAGCTATTGCAGACATTGCTATGAATACTGGGGTGCATATGGCCCTTCTTTACACTACATCTGTGGGGCCAGCTTAGTGGTCACATATTCTTTCAGTTTCTGCTGGTCGTGGAATCTCTGCATCTCTCCATCCATTCTAAATGAAAGCCTTGTCGGATAAAGTATTCTTGGCTGCATGTTCTTCTCATTTAGTACCCTGAATGTGTCTTGCCAGGCCTTTCTGGCTGGCAAGGTCCACAGGTCTCTGTGGATAGGTCTGATGTTATTCTGATGTTCCTCCCTCTGTACGTAAGGAATCTCTTCCCCTAACTGCCCTTAAGATGGTTTCCTTGGTTCTAAGATTTGCAGGTTTTATTATTACATGCCGGGGTGTTGGCCTGTTTTCCTTGATCTTGGGAGGGGTCTTCTCTGCCTCTAGGATGCGAATGTCTGTTTCATTCCCCAGATTAGGGAAGTTCTCAGCTACGATTTGCTCAAATACATCTTCTAGTCCTCTCTCTCTCTCCACTCCCTCCGGGATTCCAATAATTCTGACATTGGAACGCTTCATGGTGTCACTTATTTCTCTGATTCTATTTTCATGGATTCTGAGTTGTTTTTCCCTGGCCTCCTCTTTTCCCTTTTTATCTATTATATTGTCTTCCAGGTCGCTTATTTGCTCTTCTGCCTCAGTTACCCTAGCTGTTAGATTATCTAGATTGGATTGGATCTCATTGATAGCATTTTTAAGTTCTGCCAATTCAGCTTTCATTTCTGCCATTAGAGACTCTATGTTGCCATTAATTGATTTCTCCATTCTAGCCATTGTCTTCACAGTTGCTAGCCTGAATTCCCTCTCCAACATCTTGGTTATATCTGCATCCATTTGTAAATCTGCAGCGTAAGTCCTAATCTCTGAGTCTTTTCTATTTTGGGGGTTCCTCCTCCTAGTCATTCTGTTGATGGGTGTTTGAGGGAATGTATAGAGTCCAAATTATTGACCAGAACCCAAGCAAGATGCAGCTGTTTTCTTGGGACCTTAGGGTTGCTGGCCTCTTGTTTTCCCAGCCTGTCTTCTGGAGAGGGGCCTGCCGCGCTGTTACTCAGGCAACCCTGTTTGGGCAGAGTTGCCCTGCCCTCCTGTGGCGGGGGATGGGCTCAGTGGGAATCAGTTTTGGGGGCTTTTGTTCTCTGGCGCCTTTCCCTGGCAGCTTTCTGTGTCTCTTCCGCGAGTCAGAGCAGAAGAGACCGTTTCCAACCCTCTGCCTCAGAGCAGAGAGACCTCAGTCTGTTCTTCAGTGAGCTCTCCAGGCCACACCATCTCCGTTTCTGTCCGTGCTGTTATAAACTGCAGTGTCCTGGGTTGTGCGCCCCTCTGCAGCGCCCCCAGTCCTGCCTCCAGTTCGGAGCACATCTCTGCCCTTTGTGCTTCTAAAACTGCCAGCCGCCCCCAGATCACATGCGTGACCCTGTAGCTCCAGGTTTCCACCCTGGGAGCTGCCCTAAAGTCCTTTCCCCGCTGCTACCAGTCTGCGAGTCTGTGCCCGTCCGCAGGGTGCGAGGCTGTCACTCACCGGCGGTGTAGGATCCCCATGGCTAGGCTCCCTCCCGCTGCCATTTATCCTCCGATATCTGTCCACGCAATCAATCATGGCTCCCTGCTTTGTACCTCGAAACCAACCACCTGCGATATTCTGTTTGTAGAGATCCAAATCTTCTTACATCTCAGGCTGGTTTTGTGGGTGCTCAGAGTGGTCTGCTAGATATCCAGCTCAATGCTGGGGACCAGTTGAAATAGGGTCCCCTACTCCTCCGCCATCTTTCCTCTCCAAGCTATTCACAGTATTTATCACCATCTAAACTTATCTGTTATATTTTTCTTATTCAAATTGATTTTCTAAATCACTGACTAGAATGTCAGCTTTTATTGCATTATCATAGTCTGACTTGTACTACAGTTGTTTATATATCTTTCTCTGATGAGCTTCTTGAGATTAGCAACACTATTTTATTCTTTTTAGCCCCCAGCCTCTGGTAGGAGGCCTAGTACATAGTGGATTACTAAAATTTTGTTTAAGTGAAATAACAGTTCACCTTAAAACAAGGCAGGAATTTAACACTGGGTACAAGCTCTGGGACATTTTATTTTGAGCTCAAGGAACTCTCATATTATTACTACATTGTTATGTACGTGTGTCTTGTCATCTCAACTCATGAAAAGATAAGCACCATGTCTTCTTCTCTTAGGTCCTCCAGAGCATTCTCAGATTCTCATTTAACAATTGTTGATACTTGCTTTAGACATATTTCTAATTAGTTTTATTGGCTGGCTTCACAGTCTGCAGTAAAATATAAGAAGGAGAGCAGAAAAGATAAAGACTGCCATAGCAAGGGCATTAACAACCATATGAGCAACAGCTGGTAGCCTGACAGCAAAACAGGAAGCAGAAACAACTTAAATTCAAGCTCCACAAGAGTGGGGACCTTTACTCTTATTACTTGTCTCCCAAGTATCTAGAGAAGTGTCTGGTATGTGGTAATAATAAAAATAATAATGGTTAGAAATAATAGCATAGGGCTATTAAATGGCAGATAACTAATGTATACCTAGACTTTGGTTTCAGAGTTCATGCTCAATAAATATTTGTTGAATTAATAAATAAATAAAAGAATAAATGAATTAAATGTGTTACTTCTCAGTCTGCAAGTCATTTAATTTCATCATAGGATGGTATTTATACTTAAGAATAGATGTAATTTATTGTACTTTCCCAATGTTATAAGTGAATGGAAGTAGAGCAAAATTAATAATACCTTACCTTTTTTAATACCAGTAAATGTTAGGATGCATTCCTGTTGTGTTTAAATATAAACTCCATTAAAGCTGTATTTCTCCCTTGCTTTTATATCTCAGTAGTTAAAGCAGTCTCTTAACTCTCAGAAATGACACCCACCTTTAAAAGCCCCAAGAAAGAGTACAAATATTTAGTCCTAGTTTTACGTGATGGCAATTTTCCCTTAGGCACAATCCCATTGAATTTATAGCACTTGCCAGAGTTGTGCCAGTCACATGGCTCCAAAAACTGCCAAAGAAAGAAGACTAGCAAGATTTCTTTCTTTCTTTCTTTCTTTCTTTCTTTCTTTCTTTCTTTCTTTCTTTCTTTCTTTCTTTCTTTCTTTTTTTTAATGACTTTAAGTCTAAAAATATAAGGGGGAAAAAGAGATCTGGATGCATGCCATATCACCCTAACAGCACGTGCAGATTCTATTTTGATTACACTGCATGCAGGTTGATGGGCATATCCAAGAAGTCCCTGTCTCCTATAGCTTAAGAATCACCAGCAGTTGGGTTTTGTCAAATAATTTGTCAGCTGGCTTGGTTCCTCACCAATCATTTCCCTGAAGCCTTGACAGCATTTTTGATGACAGAATATCTCCTTTTGGGAATCTGTGCAAGTTGGAGGGCCATGTTCTTCCGTGCTGGACTGCCCTGGTGCAATGAGTACAGTTGTGGGTGCCCCACTTTAAGATGATCATGTCACTTTCCTGGGACAGGTCAGCTTGAGAGAAAAAAGGGCATAGAAATAAAGTGAAGGAGTCAAAGATGTTTAGCCTGGAAAAGAACCTGGCTTGTGGATTTGCTAGCTTTGTGATACTAGGCAGTTCTCCACATCTTGGCACTCCAGGCCTAGGTTTCGTCATTTATAATTTGTGCTTATGGTGGTGTTGTGAGAATCAAAGAGAAAGTGTATGACAAAGTGTCATATCAATTATAAAGTTCTCCCTGGTATTGGTTTATTATTTAAGTAGTTTGTGAGGTCAAACATTCAGTCAAAAAGGTAGTTATGTTATAAAAAGAGTTAGCCTTATAATCAGAAGGCCTGAGTGCAAATTTTAGTTCTGCCGCTTGAGAACTGAGTGAATTTATGCTATTCACTTAGCATTCTGAGCTTCAACTTTCTAATCTAAAAAATTAGAATTCATAAGTTTATTCAGGAAACATACTGGAAAAAAAAAGAAACAGATACTGATCCCCTGTTTTGTTCATAGATTTGATCATATGTGGAGATAAGAAATGTAGATGCTTATACCTTATGGAAAAATCAGTAAAAAACAGACAGAGTCATAATTTGTAACCAACCAAGGTTCTTACTGGATATCATCTGTGCAGCTGCATGGAGAGGAAAGTTCCTCTGACTTAAAGGTGAGCAGCCTGGGGTTTAAATTCCCGCTCTACCAGGTGAGCAGCCTGGGATTTAAATTCCCACTCTACCAGGACTAGCTGAGGACCTCTGGCTAAGTTTTAGAACCTGGCACACAATAGGCTCATAATAAATGTAAGAGAATGGATGAATGAATGAATGATGCCACTTTACCTCTTTGAGCCTCAGTTTGCTCATCTGTAAATGGAAATAACTCCTCGACCCCAAAATAGTTGTCAGATTAGCATGAATTACTGCAGTTAAAAAATGTTTCTGTAGATGGCAAACCAACAAATATGGCTGTTCCTGAGCTCCATCCTTCTTTTATCCAGTGCAGATGGCCATTTTCTCCCTGGAAATTACCTACTCTGGTTTAGCTTGCTTGATTAAATTTTAGAAATCTTTCTATTTGGCCAGATTACTCTGGTTGCTATGTTGATAATAGACTGTAGGGCTATTAGAAGGGTTACAAGTAAAGAAACCAGTTATGAAGCTATTTGTATAACCTAGGCAAGAAATGGTGGTGACTTGAACCACAGTAGTAGCAGTGGATTG
Organism: Mirounga leonina; assembly: GCF_011800145.1. Classification (NCBI taxonomy): domain Eukaryota; kingdom Metazoa; phylum Chordata; class Mammalia; order Carnivora; family Phocidae; genus Mirounga; species Mirounga leonina. The sequence continues at coordinate 55,843,341 of NW_023270447.1, forward strand.
TTTATGGGTATATTTTAAAAGTAAACCCAATAGTATTTCTTAAAGGACTGGATGTGTAGTAAATGATAGAGAGGAGTCAAGGATGATTTCAGGATTTTTTGTTCTGAGCCCTAGAAGGATGGAGTTGCCATCAACTGAGATGGAGTAGATCTGTGGAGGTCAGAAGTACAGTTGGGGGATATTAAATTTGAGGTGTTTATTAGACTACAACTAGAAATGTTAAGGAAGCAGTTGGCTACATATATCTGGGGATAGAAAGGGAGACTTGAGTTAGAGATATGAATTTGGTCAACAGTACCACAGGCCAGGCCAGCCAAGTAGGATGAACACAGCCATTGTCTTTGACAACCAGGAGATCACAGGTGATGTTTTTAGAGCCATTGCAGTGACACAATAGGGAAAGAAGTCAGACTGCAATGTGTTAAGGAATAAAGAAGCGTCAAAGAAATAGCAATAGTAAATGTGGATTACTCCTTTTAAGTATTGTGGTAGTGAAGAGAGGGCAAAGGAGGGGAGGATTTGATGGAAGAGAATGGTGGCTTTTGGTGCACTGACCACTCATACCTCTTAACACACTTTTCTACATTAGCTTTTTCAAAGTCTGTCCCCAACTGCTCCTTCCCTGGTTCTTTTCCCTCTGCCTACTCCTCAAAGTTTCTGTCTGCAGTATTCTTCCTTTGGACTTTGTTCACCCACCTGGCAGAGAAAGCTATGAAAATCTAGCCTGCATTCAAGACTCTCCAAGATCTGGCTCTGGTATGTTAGTGTGAGTTTCTTCCTCCCACACTCTCTTTCCCATTCAACCTAAGCTGTTTCCACTCTGGATTGTTTTCTAGTCCCAGAACTTTTCACTTTTATGCTTCTATCCTTTTAAGCAAGATCTTTACTTTGCCCAGAAGCCCTACCTCCCTTTCTTCATATATGCAAATATTTCTTTTTGTTCAAGACTCTGCTCAAATGCCATTTCTTTCAGGCAGTTTCAAACTCCCCTCCCTCACCTGTAGGAATTAGAATACAATCTCTTTTTTTATAGTAATTATTACTTTCAAATTGTCCAAAAATGGCATAAATTATTTTGTTGGTGTTGATATAAATGTCCAAGATACTGGATGATCTTTTTCCTGAAGTTTTAAGATTCTGTGTGATTCTCTTATTATCAAGTGCCCTGAAAATGCCTAATTCTGACATCATATGCCCACCCACTCACTATGTCATTTAGTGCATCACTTCTTATACAGCTACTCTGCGGCCTTTAGAGAGTTCTCACTCCATTGCCCTGAAGATGAAGAATCTGGAATTTAGTTCTCAATTCATTAGCAGATCATGAGTAGAAGTATGAAATCGTAAGTATTAACCTGAGTATCTGTCACTTTATACAAAATGAGGATCACTTGTAGAAGAGGGTAGTATAATCACATCCTTCTGAAAGCAGTGATTATGCAAACTATTTTAATGTCACCCCCTTTAGGCAGTTGTCCTGGTGTTCCCACACCAGCATCCTCTACCTCTGTGTTTCAACATCATATTATATTTACTTCTCTCATGCATTTATCACACAGTATCACTGAGTCTCTACCATATAGTTAACATCAGAGATGGTTTAGTGTCATGTTAATAAGATGGAGTTAACATTTAGGCAGATCTCAGTTCCAACTTTCTTACTCTGCTATTTATTAGTTGTGTGACCTTGGCTAAAATTGTGTATACCTCTGCTCATTAGTATCATGATCTATAAAATGGGGACTTTATTAGGAAAAAAATAAGATGGTAAATATAAAACATCTGGCAGGTTGCTGGATACTTATCAAGATACTCAATAAATATTTGTCAATTCAGTTTTATTGAATTGGCACATTGCATAAAGCATTCTCTTGCTTCTCATGCCACAAACTATTGAGGGCACACAATTAGATCATTGATTTAACTTTTATTAAGTAAAAAGGGTTACAGTTTTAATCTGCTGTGAACCTCAGTAGTGGACTGATTGTTTGAAGGACTAGCATAGTTTTGTATTTAAATAGAACAAACTGAATTACACATAAACAGCAGTAGAAATTCCTGCAGAGTACTATTTTTCAACATAAACCATTATCCCAGCCAGCCATATGTATAGACACAGCAAAGCTTCTGTATTTATATTTTTTCATTAAAAACAAAATGGTTAATTTCACAAATTAATTTATTGTATTCATCATAATAGCCAAATTCAAACTAAACAGTCTAATGCTTTAGTGATTCAAGACTGGCTTATTGAAAGGACTCTGTAATTTTGATACCATTTTCTTAGTAAGAGCCTATAGTTGTTATTTTCTAGCAAGAAATCTTAAAGGATTTCACAGCATCATTTTTCCTAGTGCATTATTTTCAGAGATTTCAAATTGGCCTCCGGTTACTTTCAGAAATCAAATTCTCTAATGTAATGTCTGTCAACTGTGGGAGCAGCAATATGTAGTGGTATAATGGACAAGGTGTAGCTTGAAGGTTGGAAAGGTCTACATTTCAATTCTGGCATTGGGCAAATTCCTTTAGAAAGTGGTCCAGTTTCATTCTTTTGCATGAAGCTGTTCAGTTTTCCCAACTGAAGCTGTTCAGTCTCCCATTTGTTGAAGAGACTATCTTTTTCCCATTGGATATTCTTTCCTGTTTTGTCAAAGATTAATTCACCACATAATTGTGGATTTATTTCTGGGTTTTCTTTTCTGTTCTATTGATCTATGTATCTATTTTTGTGCCAATACTGTTTTGGTAACTACAGCTTTGTAGTATAATTTGAAGTCTGGAATTGTGATGCCTCCAGCTTTGCTTTTCCAAAATTGCTTTTGCTATTTAGTGTCTTGTGGTTCCATACAGATTTTAGGATTGCTTATTCTAGTTCTGTGAAAAATGCTGGTGGTATTTTGATAGGGATTGCATTAATTGTGTAGATTACTTTGGGTACATTTTAACAATATTTTTTCTTCCAATCCATGAGCATGGAGTGCCTTTCCATTTCTTTGTGTTGTCTTGAATATTTTTCATCAGTGTTTTGTAGTTTTTGGAGTATAGGTCCTCCACCTCCTTGCTTAAGTTTATTCCTAAATACTTTATTATTTTTGGTGCAATTGTAAATAAGATTGTTTTCTTAATTTCACTTCCTGCTGCTTCATTATTAGTGTATAGGAATGCAACAGATTTCTGTACATTGATTTTGTATCCTGAATTCAATTTGTATTACTGAATTCATATACCAGTTCTGGTAATTTTTTGGTAGAGTCTTTTGGATTTTCTACATACAGTATCATGTGATCTGCAAATAGTGAAAGTTTTACTTTTTCCTTACTGATTTGGATGCCTTTTATTTCTTTTTGTTGTCTGATTGCTGTGGCTAGAACTTTCAGTACTGTGTTGAATAAAAGATGGCGAGAGTGGACATCCTTGTCTTATTCCTGACCTTACGGGAAAGCTCTTAGTTTTTCACCATTGAGGATGATGTTTGTTGTGGGTTTTTCATATATGTTATGTTGAGATATGTGCCTTCTAAGCCTGCTTTGTTAAGTGTTTTATCATGAATGGCTGTTGTACTTTGTCAAATGTTTTCTCTGCATTGGCTGAAATCGTATCATTTTCATCCTTTCTCTTATTGATGTGATGTATCACATTGATTGATTCGTGAATGTTGAACCACACTTGCATCCCAAGAATAAATCCCACTTGATCATGGTGAATGATTTTTCTAATGTATTTTTGGATTTGGTTTGCTAGTATTTTGTTGAGGATTTTTGCATCTTTGTTCATCAGAAATATTGGCCTATTGTTCTCCTTTTTTTGTTTTGTTTTTGTTGTGTCTTTCACTCATTTTGGTTTGAGGGTAATGCTGACCTCAAAATGAATTTGGAAGTTTTTCTTCTTCTTCTATTTTTTGGAATAGTTTGAGAAGAATAGGTATTAACTCTCCTTTAAATCTTTGGTAGAATTTATCTGTGAAGCCATTGGGTCCTGGACTTTTATATGTTGGGAGTTTTTTGATTACTGATTCAATCTCCTTGCTGGTAATTGGTCTGTTAAATTTTTCCTTTTCTTCCTGATTCAGTTTTGATAAGTTATATGTCTCTAGGAATTTATCCATTACTTCTAGGTTGTCCAAGTTGTTGGCATATATTTTTTCATAATATTCTCTTACAATCCTTTGTACTTCTGTGGTGACAACTGTTATTTCTCTTCTTTCATTTCTGATTTTATTTTGGGTGTTCTTTCTCTCTTTTTTTTGATTAGTTTGTCCAAAGGCTAATCAATTTTGTTGATCTTTTCAAAGAACCAGCTCCTGGTTTCATTGAGCTATTCTATTGTTTTTTATTTGTTTGTTCATTTTTGTTTCTCTCTCTCTCTCTCTCTCTCTCTCTCTCTATATATATATATATATATATATATATATATTTTTTTTTTTTTTTAGAGAGAGAGAGAGTGCAAGGGTGGGGAGAGGCAGAGGGAGAAGGAGAGAGAGACTCCTAAGCAAGCTCCATGCCCAGCACAGAGCCTGACACAGAGCTTGATCTCAGGACCCTGAGATCATGACGTGAGCCAAAATCAAGTCAGGCGCTTAACCTACTGAGCTGCCCAGATGTACCTATGTCATTTATCTCTGCTCTAATCTTTATTAGTTCTTCCCTCCTATGGACCATCCTGAGGTCTGTTTAGCTCTGTAATGTCTCTCTGCCCTTCCTACCCTCTTTGATATGGCCTCTTCTCTCCATTTAGTTGTGGAGAGTTTGTTTTGCCAGTCTTTGGGTTGTTTTCTGGGTTATTTACACTGATGTTGGTATTATCTGTGGGATGTGGGTGTAGTTGTATCTGTGGGACAAAGTGAGCTTAGGGTCCTTCTCCTCTGCCATCTTTCCAGCAATCTGATTACTTTAGTATTATACAAAGTCTTGAAATCAAGTAGTTTAAGGTTTCTAACCTTGTTTTTCTTTTTCAAAATAGTTATGGCTAGTCCACCTTTTTTTTCATTGCTATATAAATTATAGAATCAATTCATCAATTGGGACCGCATTTAATCTATAGACAAATTTTAGGAGAATTGATAGATTAACAATATTGAACTTTCCAATACACCAACATAGTATGTATCTTCATTTATTTATATCTTCTGTAATTTATTTCAACAATGTTTTGAAGTTTTCAGTGTTCTATTAATTGGTGATAAAGGATTATTGATGTTTCCAACTGTAATTGAGATTTATTTTTCTTTCAGTTCTGTCAGATTTTACTTATTTCAAAGTTCTATTTTAGGTGCATACAGTTTTATGATTGTTGACTTCTCAATGTGGTGATCCCTTGATCATTGTGAAATTCCTCTTTATCCATATTGATGTTTTTTTCCTAAAGTCTGTTTTATAGTAATATAATAAATTCTGCATCTTTCTAATGATTACTGACTGCATGGTATATGTTTTTGCATTTTTAAAAATTTTGAGCTATTTGTGCCTTTATATTTAAAGGGGATTTCTTGTAGACTGCATATAGTTCAACCTTAATTTTTAAATTCAGTCTGGCAATCTCTTTTTAATCGGAATGTTTAGACCATTTGAATATAATGTATTTATGAATTTGGCTGGATTTAAGTCTATCATCTTGCTCTTTGTTTTCCATTTGTTCCATCTGTTCTCTGTATCCTTCCCCCCCCCCTTTTTCCTTATTTCATTTGGATTAATTGGAGTATTTTTAAGGATTCTATTCAATATTCACTGTTCACTTATTAGCCAGACCTATTCATTTTACCTTTTAACAGGTTGCTCTAGCATTTACAATAAATATCTGTGACTTATCACAACCTACAAACAATATTATAATTGGGGGCTCCTGGATGGCTCAGTTGGTTCAGTGTCTGCCTTCTGCTCAGGTCATGATCCCAGGGTCCTGGGGTGGAGAGCCCCCCATGGGGCTCCCTGCTCAGTGGGGAGTCTGATTCTCCCTCTCCTTCTGCCCCTCCCCCCTGTTCCTGGGCAAGTGTGTGCTCTCTCTCAAATAAGTAATAAAGTCTTTTAAAAAAAACTTTAAATAAAAAAAATTGTAACTGTTGACATGTACTGAAATGCCCTTATAACAATATTCTTATATTTTTCTTTCTGTTCTTTTGCTATTGTTGTCATAGATTTCATATTTATATGTATTATAAATCCTATAATACACTGTTGTTATTTTTGTTTTAAACATCCAGTTCTTTGTTTTAAGCATCCAAATTCTCTTAGCTTTTTTTAGTTGCAAAAGTTTTCATTTTGCTTTAATTTTTAACAAAATTTGAGTCATTTTATTATGAAATGTTTATGTTGCTTTTATTTTAAAACATATTTTTGCTATAATTTTACTTATTTACTATATCAATTTTTTATTTACATTCTAGTTAGTTAACATATAGTGTAATATTGGTTTCAGGAGTAGAATTCAAAGATTCATCACTTACATATAACACCCAGTGCTCATCACAAGTGCCCGCCTTAATACCCATCACCCATTTAGCCCACCCCCCACACTTCTCCCCTCTAGCAATCCTCAGTTTATTCTCTATAGTTAAGAGTCTCTTATGGTTTGCCTCCCTCTCTCTTCTTCTTCTTTTTTTTTTCACATCTCCTGTGTTCATCTGTTTCATTTCTTAAATTGTACATATGAGTGAAATCATATGGTATTTGTCTTTCTCTGACTTATTTCACTTAACATTATACACCCTAACTCCATCCATGTCATTGCAAATGACAAGATTTCATTCTATTCCATGGCTGAGTAATATTCCACTGTTTATTAATACCACATCTTTATCCTTTCATCAGTTGATGGACATTTGAGCTCTTTCCATAATTTGGCTATAATGCTGCTATAAACATTGGGGTGCATGTGCCCCTTCAAATCAGTATGTTTGTATCCTTTGGGTAAATACCTAGTAGCGCAATTGCTGGGTCGTTGGATGGTTCTATTTTTAATTTTAGTTTCAGCACTTTAAATGCCATTCAGTTGTCTTCTAGCTTACATAGTTCTGATGAAATTTCTGCAGTCATTCTTTGTTTCTCTTTCATGGACTTGTCTCTCCCCACTTACCTTGCTGCCATTAAGATTTTTCTCCTCATCCCTGATTTTTACAAATTTTATTATAATGTGTCTTGGTGTAGTTACTTTGTATTTAATCTACTTGGTGTTTATTGAGTTTCATGGATCTATGGCTTTATATTATTCAACAAATTTGGGAGTTTTTCAGGCATCATTTCTTCAAATACAATTTTTTTCTGTCCTTTTCTCTCCTCTCCTCCTGTGATTTCAATTACACATGTATTAGACCATTTGGTACTGTCCCAAAGGTCACTGAGATTCTTAATTTTTTTTGGTCTTTTTTTTTTTTTATCTCTATGCTTCATTTTGGATAGTTTTTTATTGTTATGTCTTCCATTTTCTTTTTTTAAAAATTTTTTAGAGATTTTATTTATTTATTTGAGAGAGAGAGAAAGAGAGCATGGGGGGGAGGGGCAGAGGAACAAGTAGACTCCCCACTGAGCAGGAAGCCCTACTCAGGGGCTCGTTCCTAGGACCCCGAGATCATGACCTGAGCCAAAGTCAAATGATTAGCTGACTGAGCCACCCAGTCGTCCCTGTTTCTTGATATATCTTTAATTTTTGGTTTACTACTAGACATTATAGATTTAACTTTGTCATGTGTACTTTGTTGTTTTTCTTTAACGACTTAGATTTTGTTTTGTCGGGAAGTTCATTACTTGCAGTTCCATTTGATTCTTTTGAAGGTTTTTTTTTTTATGTTATGTTAATCACCATACATTACATCATTAGTTTTTGATGTAGTGTTCCATGATTCATTGTTTGGGTATAACACCCAGTCCTCCATGCAGAACATGCCCTCTTTAATACCCATCACCAGGCTAACCCATCCCTGCACCCCCCTCCCCTCTAGAACCCTCAGTTTGTTTTTCAGAGTCCATAGTCTCTCATAGTTCGTCTCCCCCTCCAATGAAGGGGGGGAAATCAGAAGGTTTGTTTTTAAGATACTTTAACGAAGGTATAGAGTGGCTTTACTATAGGAATAGTTTAGCCCTGTTACTAAGCCTGGCCCTTCTGAAGTATTTACTGAATGACTCAAAGTATCAATGCAGACTGTTCACTCTTGGAACATGAATAATTCCTAACCCCTCTATGATCTCTAGAAATTGTTCAACTCACAGCTCTCCCTAGTTGCTCTTTTTCTGACCTCTTCGAGTTTACCCTTATATACACATTTGGAGACTGAAGACTCAAGAGCAACACTATGCAAATTTCTGAAGCTATTTTTCTGAAAAGCTCTTTCTTCTCAAAGACTATCCCTCATTACCTCAGAATCTCTGGACTCTGATGTCTATCTTCTCAATTTAGCAACATCATTAAGTTATGCTTGGTATCCCCACCCTTCTCCACAGTCCAAAATATGCCTTCAAACAAAAAGCCTAGTTGATTACAAGGCTCACCTCACTTTTTTCTTATATTTCAGGAATTAGAGTCCTTCATTGCCTATTGTCCAATATCTGAAAACAATTTTTAATGTTTTGTTCATTTTTCTTGTTGCTTAAGACAATAGGGTAAATCTGGCTCCTGTATTACACCATGCCTGGAAGCATAACTCCAAGTCCTTTATATAACTCCAAATGTATCTTTGAATGTGATATATCATAGCTAAAGTAGTCCAAATCCAGAATCTTTGATGTCAGAGTCTATACCAAAGCTGAATTTTAATTCAGTTTGTGAAACATTAATAATCACTGACAATCCGCTAAATTTTGGGGGGTTCTGAGATATAAAGATAATATTAAGAAAATCCCTCTACTCAGGGAGTTATATATAGTTAGAGAAGACTAATGGGTAAGTGATCTTGAGCAAGTCATTTTACAGTATATCAAGAGAGGCACCATGGTGTAATAAGAAAGGGTGGACTGGACAACATTACTATCGGTCCTCCAACACAGATCTTGATTATACTGTGCAGACTATGCCAGGACTATTATTTCATCCTACCATTTTACTATGTGTGTAACCTTGGTAAAGTTAATAGTTGTCTACACGTGAGTTTTTCCACCATAATACAAACTTGTGATAGCTCCTAAGGTGATTGCAAGGTCTCAGTGTACATGAATAAAGTACCTGCCCTTCTAGTAGGTGCTCAGTTTAGTTCCCTTCTGTATATGACTCTATGTTCTCATCCATATATTTGGAGTAATCTCCTATGTATGTTTTAGGTTACAGGACTGTTGTGAAGTTTAGGGAATATGAATTTGACAGCACTATAAAGTCTGCAGATCACTGCTGGGACTCTGCAGCCCTTGGCAATTTTCTTTATTTTCTGAGCAGCAGCCTGGGAAAGTAGGTTAAACATCATTCTTTCTGTAAATGCCGGTGTGACTGGAAGAGTAGATTGATTTTGACTACCAGAGTTTGGGATCTTACCCAGCAGTGATAGTTTTATTATGTTCTTCACAGTGCAATTAAAACCTACCTTAGCAACACATAAGTTATTTTTTTCAAACAAATGGTATGTGCTATGGATTCTTAGACTTGTGTTGTGGGATTAGGCTAAGCATAGGTGAGTCTCTTTAGAACATTATAGAAACTGTTTCTGTTGGCCAGCACTGCTCCAGTATCTGTCCCCTTGGAGTACTTGAAAGCAGACATATTTACAAAATGGGACTGGAGTATTGTGATTTCTTGTGTATGTTTGGTTTTTGTCCATGGTTCCTGGCTCATAGCTACTAAAACCCTTAGAATTTCCTGTAATAAGAACTAAAATATGTCTTTTGTTGTGTTATTGAGGTAACTTTTGGAAAGCCCCTAGGTAACTAAAGGATGATTGCTGTTCTCCAGGGAACCAACCATGTGATTAGAAAGTTGAGGGGCTAGAGACTGAATTCAGTTGCCAGTGGCCAATGATTTAGTTAGTCAGTGCCTCTATGATGAAGCCTCCATAAAAATCCAACAGGACAGCTTTCAGAGAGATTTCAGATTGGTGAACACTTGAAGGTGTGGGGATAATGGCATTCCTAAAAAGAGTACAGAAGCTCCATGCCCCTTCCCACATACTTTGTCTTTTGCATCTCTTCCATCTGGCTGTTCTGAATTATATCCTTTAATAATAAACCAGTAATCGAGTAAATAAAGTGTTTCTCTGAGTGCTGTGAGCCACTCTAGCAAGTTAATCAAACCCAAGGAAGGGGTGTGGGAACCTCTGATTTATAGACAGTCAATCACGAGTACAGCTGGCCACCTGGATTTGTGACTGGTGTCTGAATTCCAAGAAGGGGGTTGGGACCCCCTATCTATAGCTGGTTGGTCAGGAGTCCAGGTGCAAACCTGGGCTTGCAACTAGTGTCTGAAGTGAGAAGGAGAGTCACACTCTTAGAGGACTGAGCCCTCAAACTGTGGAATCTGATGCTATCTCTGGGTAGATAGTGTTCAAAATTGAGTTGAATTTTATGACACATTTTGATATCTGAGAATTGTTCATTAGTGTGAGGAAACCACTCCCCCACCCACTGTGTTGAAATTTCATGCAGAACTCAAAAGAAGGGCTGATTTTTTTTTTCTATGTAGGAATGAGACAGTGTTTTCTAGTGACAATTAGCCTAGAAAAAAAATCATCCCTCCAAGACTAACATTGTCTAAGCTGAAAAGGACAGGAACTTTGAAGAAAGACAGATTTGAAATTTGGTCTCAAACTCTCACTTAGTATCTGGGTGACCTTAAGAAAGTCAACCATCCTCTCTGAGCCTATTTTCTCATTTGAGAGTGGAGATGATACTATGCACTTCACAAGGTAATTGTGAGGAACAAATGAGTTAATGGATAGTAAAGTAATTTGTAATCTATAAAAGTCCAACAAGCTATTTTCTATTATTTTTATTTTTTCCTTTTTTAATATTCTTCTTTTTATACTCTTTTTTTTTTCCAATATGGAAGCTACCATATCTCATGTGTTTAGACTGTCTACAGATTCAGGCTAATTATGCTTCATACTACATTTGATCTGTTTGATGAACACAGCTCTGGTTCTCCTTGGGAGGCAGCCTGGTTTAACAGAGAGAATGTATGGGCTTTGAAGCCAATGATCTGTGCTTTATATCTCATTTCCACCACTTGTGGGCTATATGACTATGGGCAAATTATTCAAATACTCTTAGTATCATTTCCCCCTCTATAAATGGAGACATTAAACCCCACTTCTCAGCATTATTGTGAAGACTTAAGTGATATGCATAGTAAGTGCCTACACATGAAAAAGGCCAAGTAAATATGCTATTATTTCTGTTACCTAAATTCTCTAAACTAGACCTTTCTCTGTGTTTTCCAAAAAATATACCAAAATATGCTATTTTCTGGCATGTATTGCTGTTGAATGATTAAATGCTCAGATTATTTTTTTCCTCTTTTTTTTTTTCTTTCAGTAAGCTTTGACTTTCATGGATCTGTAAAAAGCACCTTACACATTCACACTGTGAAATGCTTCATTTTCAAATATGTCAGCATCCCCGAGTCACTCACTGACCCAAAAAACCTTGGGCTCCTATGGGCTGATTCATAGTCCTCAAGAAAACTGCTAAGCAACAATACCTCTGAGCCCAGGCAGATATCCATTCTCTGATAATTTCTCAAATCCAGCTTGTCTTTTCTTTTGTGCAACTCTTCTGCAAACTACAGAGTTGGAACATGATCCCCTTCTGGGACTCTCAATCCAGCTGCCTCATTCACAGAAACTAAAGCTCAGGCAGAGGAGGAACAGTCAGCTCTCTTGGTTTCCTCATCAGTGTTATTTCCAAAATCTTTCAACATCTTGCTATGACCTTTACAGTTAATTTTAACAACCTGTGTGATAAGAATGACAATGCTATCATCACTATGTGGTACATGAGGAAACAAGTTTCAGAAGAGTGACTTGCTTAAGGTCACACAGCTAGTAAGTGACAGAACTGTTTTTTTTTTTAATTTTTAAAATTTTATTATGTTACGTTAGTCACCATACAATACATCATTAGTTTTTGATGTGGTGATCCACAATCCATTGTTTTCGTATAACACCCAGTGCTCCATGTAGTACGTGCCCTCCTTAATACCCATCACTGGGCTAACCAATCCCCCCTCCCCTCTAAAACCCTGTTTGTTTCTCAGAGTCCATAGTCTCTCATGGTTCATCTCTCCCTCCGATTTACCCGCCCCCTTTCATTTTTCCCTTCCTTCGCCTAATGTCCTCCATGCTATTCCTGTTTTCTCCATGAAGCTATGTCAGCCTGAAGCCATTCTCTAGTCTCCAGATTCCTTGTAAAGCTGTGCCATGGTCAGACTTGGTATATGTTGTGTGCTTATGTGGGCAGAGTTAGTTCCTCCAGCAGCAGCTAGTGGATAGTTGGGGAAGGCTCCAGCCAGGCAGATGCTAGAAAAAAAAAAAAAATTCCATTTCAGAGTTCATTTATGCCATTCTTCTTAGAAATCTTTCTCTACGTGGTATCATCTGACCTCCACCCTTCTGTTCCGCATGACACTGATTATAGAGGACTACTCTTCATTGCAAATCAGAGTTGGAGGTGGGTCAAGTTAGGTTAATTCATTTTTCGCCATGGGAAATCTATAGAATTAAGATACATGTTTAGTATTTATTTATATGTTTGCTTGTTGACTGATTTATTTATTATGTTTCATTTGTCATAAATTATTTGGAGTGGATTATAAAAATACAGAACTTATTATGCTCCAGCTGGCATATCTGTCTTTTCAGCTTCATCTCTAGCATCTGTAAAAATGATCCAATTACATGGTCTTCTCTCAGTGCCTGGAAGGAACTAGGCTCTCACATTTTAGAGACATTTCATACACTGTCCCTTCTGGCAAAATGAGAGGAGGGAAAAGAGGAAGTCAGGAGTAAAGTTAATATCTACATTTGTTGGGTTTGAGTAATAAACTTGACATTGAGATTCCTAGTAACCAAGGCAAGGAGAAATACAAGATTAGGTACATGGTTCATACTCTCCATTACAAAACTCAGTTCCGTTTCTAAGGAAAAACACAGCTCTTACTGACATTGAGACCCAGGGGAGGGGAAGAGGGTAAGTGAATTTAAAGAATATAGTTTACAATGTGATAAACAGCATTCTCAGACACATCCTTAACAGTAAGGAAAAAATTTCATAGGGCTATTCTTATAACATCTCTCAATATAGTCCTTTGTTACCTGCCAAGCTGATAAAAGCAGTCCTATAAAAGACCAAAATCATGTTCTCTTGCCTTGATCCAAAGATAAATTTTAGAGTATCTTAAGGAGCAGATGAACTATATACTTTTTAGGCTGTTTTCCACGTATTCTTTTTCTCTCTTTCAACTGAGCTTTTAATAATTATTGAGTGGCAGGGAACTTAAGCTTGAGTATCTGATAATTAACTGACTAGTATAATTTACTGCCCATAAGTTTTCTAAATAATCAGTGGTCTGTGTAACCCTTTTCCAACAGAAAGTTTCTTTTTTTTTTAAAGATTTTATTTATTTATTTATTTGAGACAGAGAGAATGAGAGAGAGAGAGCACATGAGAGGGGGGAGGGTCAGAGGGAGATGCAGGCTCCCTGCCGAGCAGGGAGCCCGATGCGGGACTCAATCCAGGGACTGCAGGATCATGACCCGAGCCAAAGGCAGTCGCTTAACCAACTGAGCCACCCAGGCGCCCCCAACAGAAAGTTTCTAAGAATCAGACTCCTCATCTATAAATTGGAGATAGTTAATACTTTCACATGGATGTTGTAAAGATCAAGTAGTATAATATCACTATAATAATAGTGGGCAATAGTTATGTAGTGGTTAACAGATATTGGACCATTTCTAGAAGTCACATACTGCTAATTGCTTTAAATAATTAATTTAATCCTTATAACAAACTTTAAAAGATAAGTATTGTTGTTTTTCCCATTATTAAAAATAAAAAACTGAGGTGTGGAGAAATTAAGTAAGTTATCAAACATTACAGAGTTGATAAACAGGGGAATCAGGATTGAATTTCAGGTTGGTTGGATTCCAAAGTTCTTAATCTTAACTACTATGCTATAATTAACCATATGTGGTGTTCAATAAATGGGTTAATAGTATTTTAATAGAGTTACAATCTAAATTGTTGTTAATCAGTATAAGATTAATGTGATTTGAGTATTTTTATTAGAAAGTGTTATATAGCCTGGAGCATTTTATTTGGTGTGACTTACCACATTTCATCAAATTTAAGAAGCTGTCAACTATAAGATGCACCATTACTTTGTGTACTACTAAGAAAGAAAAATGTTGTCAATTAAACTCTGACACAATGCTTTCTTATTACACTGGATTTTTATTTTATACTTACTAAAAGACCTCTTTCAAACTTATTTATACAGAGATTTTTGTCCTGGATCTCTCTTTTTTATAATAAAAATTATACAAATAAAGTGTTAAGGTATTTTAACACATTCAGGATCCAACTATTCTGAATTACTTCTAATTCAGAGTTGTCAGTAGAGACATTTTCCCACACAGTAGCAGTTTCAGTGTCTTTAAGAACATGATGATGTAGCCTTTCTTCAAAGTGTCCATTGTCATTTTGGGATTTTCTCCCAAGCCTCTGACACATTAGCAAGTTTTGATATATGTATTCAGGCAATGTCAGTGAGTCATGATACTATAAGATATATCTGAATTTCAGAGATGTTAGATGGAGGGAAAATGTGTGTCTTAGAATTGACAATGAACTTTGTGTTGAGTAACAAGTGCTTTGCTTGGCTTAAACATATAACTGTTTCAATGAAGATTTGCATCTGAAGTCTCACTCATCTCAGCCTAAGCATGGTAAATATCCATATATAGTTGTTGCCCAAATTAGAATAGATAATAGCTCTGGGATATGGGCTTCTGCCTTTTAAAAATGTGCTTATTTACAAGTTTTCAAGGTTATCTTCTAAAGCAGGTCTGCTGTGGTAGCACAATAGTATTTTTCTTTCCTAAAACCAAACCATAGAATATTATAATACCATCTTTTCAGTAGAAGAAGAATACAGAGAAAAGATACACATGCTAATTTCAGCTTTCACACTGATATTTTGTATGACCCTAAACAAAATCCCATCTGTAAAATCAGGAGGGTTATCTTCAGAACCTCCAAGAGCATGTGCAGCCTGAATAGGATTTATTCTTACATACTAAGAAGGGAGCTAGCATTTGTTGTAAGCCAACTATGTGCTTGCTATTTCATATGTATTATCTTGATTAATTTTTAAAATAACTATTTATATAGCTATATTATATTCCAGAAAACAGACTTTTGATTAACTAATTACATCAGGTATTGGCTACTAAGGGGAAAGAACTGGGATTCCAAGCATATCTTAATCAATTCAAATCCCAGGCCCTCTACATTACACATGTTGCCTCTCTGAGTCCTTAAAATTTAACTCAGCAAAACATAGGCAGAGCTAAGAAGTTGCTAGGATTGTGAAATCAGAAAACATTATATTATTTGAAATGTCAGAATCAAAGTTAGAATGAATATTTAGTTCCAAAACCTTCTCAAGACCTACTCTTTGCTCATGTTGAATGCTGAAAAAGTAAGAGAGAAATCACATCACCCTGTTCTTAGGAAGCTCACAGTTTAGTTAAGTATCTTTCAAAATATATTCTTTGCTGTCTTAGAATTCATTCAACATTATTTAACAGCTATTTACTGACTCAACTTTATGGTAAGGATGAATTATACTTAAGTAAATAAAATCATATGATTTCTTCCCCCATGGGCATTGCAGACTAATAGAGACAGTTACATATACAATTTAAAACTGTGACAAACTATAATAACATACCAGTTTTGGTGTTAGAAAATAGCATGAGGGCCATACTTAGATAGTATGGGCAAAGGAGGCTCTTCTGAGGAGATGAAGCTTAAAGAATTAGAAGGAGGGAAATGAAGAACACTACAGATTATGCTGAGCAGAAGGAAGAGAATGGTTGAAAACCTCTTGGGAAAGGATATAGAATTCAAGGAATTTTTTTTTTAAAGATTTTATTTATTTATTTGAGAGAGAGAGAATGAGAGACAGAGAGCATGAGAAGGAGGAAGGTCAGAGGGAGAAGCAGACTCCTTGCCGAGCAGGGAGCCCGATGTGGGACTCGATCCCGGGACTCCAGGATCATGACCTGAGCCGAAGGCAGTCGCTTAACCAACTGAGCCACCCAGGCGCCCGAATTCAAGGAATTTAAAGAAGAAATGTGGTAGCAGATGAAGAGGGAAGTAGGGCTAAAATCAGATAGGGTTGGAAACCCATATTAGAACATTTGGATGTTGTCTGTAATGCAAAGTAAAGAAGACATTAAAGCCTTTTTAGTGGGGCACAAATTTAGGGGATGGGGGTTAAGATTTAGGCAAACTGATGTGTGTGTGTGTGTGTGTGTGTGTCTGTTTCTAATACTCGGCTTCTGTGGAGAATAAAATTAAACTACAGAACAGAGGAAATAAGTAAGAAGGCTATTGCAGAAGTGAGATAATAGTGGCTTAGGGTGGTTGGCAGTAGAGATGAAAGAACTTAAAGGTTTGACATATGTACTGGAAGTTAGATTATTGAAAGATTTATTATATCTGGGAATGAAGGGAGAGTGAGGAATTAAGATTGAGTTCAGGTTTCTGGCTGGGCAACTGGTTGAATATTGTTGCCATTGACTGTTTTGGGGAATTTTGAAAGGTAAGCAGTGTGGGTAGATAGGGGAGTCAGCACGTTTGTTTTGAAAATATCAAGTTTTAGATACTTATGAGATCTCTAAGGAAAGATATCTAGTAGTCTTTTGGATGTACAAGGCTGGAGTCCAGGGAAGTTTGGGCTGGAAACATACATTTGAGAGTTGTTAGCATATAGATTATATTTAATGCCTATATTTGCCTAGGAAGAAAGGTAGAGAAAAAAAAGAATAAGATAGTAGATGATCAAACTCTGGGGAATTTCCATATTTAGAGGTTGGACAAAAGAAAAGAGGCCCACATAGAAATCAGAAAATAAGTGGCCAGAAGTAGGAAGTAGGAAGAAAGCCAAAAGTAGAATGAACAGAATAGTCATTGAAGAATAAGAGGTGCTGGGAGCATACATATGCAGAAGTTTTGTCAAGAAGAGGAGTAGAGAAATAAGTAGTAGGTGATGGTGTATAGAGTTGGGTGCAGAGTTATTTGCTCACGGTAATGATCTAGAGAGAGAGCAGGATTGATGATGAAGGAGACACAGGAGATGATCAAAAGGGTGCCATCCTTGGGAAAGTGAATGGCGTGGGATCCAAAAGACATGCTGAGGACCTTTGTTGGGAAGAAGGACACATTCATCCATGGTAGTGGGATTATACAAAAGAAACATAGGCATGTTTCTAATTTTGGCTATGGGAATATGAGAATCCTCCTGTCTGATGGTTTCTAAAATGGAAAGCATTAGAGAAGATTATCCTTGAAGAATGGCGGTGAGGGAAAAAGAATAAGGGTTTTCAAGAGATGGAAGAAAGTATGAACTAGTTTTTTTTTTTTTTTCAGAGAAAACATGAGAAACCTACTTACCAGAATAACCTTGTAGAATTGTTGAGCAATGATAACAGCTACTTGAGGACTGAGATCATAAATTTAAGATGCAGTCATTTTACCTCGATACGTGATTTTCTCCAGTAATAAGGGGCCTGTATAAGGTAGGTAGAAGAGTTCATTATGGGTATGAGTTTTGCCACAGGAGAAAAAATGGATGGCGACAAGAAGATTGAAGGTGTTCATGAGGACATAATTATGATAGACATGGATAGGAAGAAAAAACAGGAAGGAAGCTGACAGTCATGAAGTAGAAGGATTGACTTCAAAGAATTATTGTAAAGTAAATGCTTCAGCAAATTATATTGAAAGTTGCAATTGTAAAACATGATGTGGACATTTGAGATTATATGTAGGGTAGAGTGTGTGCATCTGTGTATACTTAAGAAAAAGAGAAAGATGGTGGTGGTGGCAAGAGAAGCTGAAGTGGAGTGAAGGAAAAGATTATCAGAGATCCTTTTTATTCATTCAAAAAGTATCTGTTAAGGACTTACCATGAGCCAAGCATTATTTTGTTTGCTGACAGCACTGAGGTGAGAAGCCATGATGTTAAATGGATCATCTTTATGAATGTAGAAATCACTAAGAAGGAAGATAGAAAGTGGGTGTGGAGAGAAGGAAGTGAGGCAAAGATTAAGGCTGTTGATGGGTAAAGCAAGTTGAGCAAATCTAGTGATTCACCAAAGTGAAAGCCATGGTATTATTGGCCCCTAAGTAATAATATTGACAACAATAAAATGAACAGTTACAAATATAGTGAAAAATACTTAAGTAATATTTATGTATCAAGCACTGCACTGAGTATTAACATATATTAGTTTAATTCACAAAATACCCATGAGATGGTTACTCCTATTCCGTTATTCAGAGTAAACAGTGTTTGGGAGGAAGGAATGGGGGAAAGCCAAGGAGCTTGGGTTGGATTAAAGGAGGTGGGAATGGAGAGGAGTGGTCAGGTGAGAACAGATGCCGGAAAAGTTCTGGACTTGTAGCAGTGACTGAAGGAAATCAGTAGTAAGGTATGGTGGAATGATCTCTGCTAGCCTTCCAGTTGAGGTGGGCAGTGGTCTCTAGTGCCATATTCATCAGGTGGATAATGGCTTCGATGTCAACTGCTTCCTCCAAGAACAGGAGAGGTATAGCCAAAATGACTGGGGCCTCTCCTCCCATCGAGAAAAGCAAAAGGTGATTCTGCTAAGGGGGGAAGAGAAAGTGAACTCTTACCTGCCCCCTACCTCCTAATACTCTTAGAGCAGTTCTGCTTTTAATTGCTTAAGATTACAGAGATTTATTTTTAGAAACATAGGCTTTGTTTAAAAATTATAAAGGTATGTTTAAAAAACACTGGTCTAGAGGATCATTTAATCTTAAGAATACTCAGTCCAATCCACTCATTTTTGAGAGAGGAAACTAAGAGCCCTGAGAGGAGGTGGGAATTACTCAAGGTCATACCGTGAGTTCATAGTAGAATCAGGTTATGTCTTCTGACTCCCAGTCTAGTGTTCTTTACCACACCCATATGATCCAGGTTTAGAGCCCTAACAAATTCTCTAGGGTAAAGAGTGCAGCAAGCTTCTGCTGAACTCTCATCCCTATTCTGTGTCTGACCTATCTCCTGCTGGCAGCCCACATCTAAGATTTTTAAAAATTCATGTTATGTTAATTACACCATAATCCCTGTCTCTACTGACTCTATTCTATTAAGAAATAATTCACTGTTTTGTCAATAACCCTGGGTGTTCTCTCCTGACAGTGTGGAGAGGTGAAGCCTTCCAGCAAGCTTTGCTCACCCCAGCAGCAGTATTGGGCTCCATACTTATAGAACTACGAGCAGAAAGTGGTTTCCCTCATGGTTAGGAGACTCTAGGTGGGGCTCTTTGTTCTTGTTTGCAATCAACAGAAAAGCCACTGTGCTGTCATGCAACAGAGTTCCCCCACCTTTCCCCTTCCCCTTATCTGCTTTTCTGTTTTCTACTTTCATTCTTGTTTAAACTACACAGAAACTTCCTGTTATTAAAAATCCTAGAATGAAACGGTAGGGATTCTTCTATATTTTTGTTCACTGATATATTCCAGACATCTGTAATAGTGGCCAACACATAATAGATGGTCAATAAATATTTGTTGAATGAGTAGATGCATGAACAAATAATTAAATTGATAAGATCTGGATAAACTGATACTAAAACTCTGCTCCAACTTTCTCACTGTACACAGGGCTAAGAGTCAAGTGCCCTGGGTACTAGTCTTGACTGGACTGAAGAGATGTAGCAAAGAGAGAAGTAACTTGCCAAGGTTACTTATCCAAATAGGCTGTGTAGATCAGATGTCAACGGTGGTATCCTGTTGTTTGAGATTCAAATGAAATTAGTTCAAAGCTCTCACCTTATGTGCAGTGGAAGCTTTGCTCTCTCTCAGAATTTTGAGGTTGAGCTCCCTCTCAACCTCTCAGAATTTTGTGTGGATTGGGGTGAATTTTGGTATTGTGATTTGTTGCTGGCTCAAAGCTCTCTGAATTAGTTCAGTTTATGGTTCATTTTGCTGTCATGTGTACAATGTCCTTATTAACCCAGACAAGGAACTCATCTCCTCTCTTGGGTATACCTAAATTCTCTCTCTCTCTCTCTCTCTCTCTCACACACACACACACACACACACACTCATGCCTATCCACAGGCATACACAAAGACATGCAAAAAAAATCTAATACATAAAGCTTTTTGTATGTGGATCAGATCTTCCTGAAGATTTAGGGAGATGGAAGGAATTTATATTATATCAATGCAAAAAAAATATTAGTCATGCCTGTTCTTAAAGCATAACCATTTCTGTTAATTTGAGCTTCATCTTCCTCATATCTTAATCCTTATATATATACATATATCTTAATCCATTCCTCCCACTTCCCTTTCCTTCTCTGTTTACCCACCTTTAGATTTCTGTTCATATCTTATAAATTACAAGAATTCCATCTTTTGTTTTCTTGTTACCAGTTGAACCTCATCACCTGTGATTTCATTTTCTATCCCCAAGTAGTATATCATAGATTTTTTCTAAAATAAGGCAGTTCCCTTCTCAAGATGTTCCCTTCCAATGATGTTATTGGAAGATACTGAGGTTAATTCATAGCATTTATAGAAAAGTTGAATAACAAATCCTTGGGGGAATTCCCAAGCATCACTTGGGGGATCTCAGCAATAAAATTCATGACATGACTACTTATGTATTAACATGAATATGACTCAGTGTCAATTTTGTTTCTTGTTTCTCTATTTCCAGTTTCAGATTTACCAGAAAGTGACTGTGATTGTCCTGACCTGTCATAGTTAAATGAGTTATGCCCAAGGGCAGGACCATCCTGAATAGACAAGGCCATGTGCCCACTACTGGATATTGGAGCTGTTTCCAGGGCATGAAAAATCACTGGGGATTCAGTAGCCACCCCAAGCAGTATCTTCCACACTGCTTCTCTTAGGACTAAACTTTACACTCATGCTTCTCATTCATTCAAAAGTATCCACTAGGAATGTGTTCATAAGTGGGCCTTGGGTGCTGGAATATAAAGAAAATAAATAAAAATGTGTGTTCTAGAAATCACTGACATTGCTGTCAGTGACTGGAGTGAGGAATACTTGTGAGGTTGTGTATGTGATTTGAGCAGGAAGGTAAACCATTTTTAATAAAGACTTGAGTATCCAAGAGAAAACTAGCTTTAAAACACCCATTACCCATTGTCGTGGACATCTCAGGAATGTTGTATAGTTCTCTAGTCTTCCAGAGCTGCTTTGAAAGCAACCAGCCTCAACAAAGAGATACATTGATACTTGAACAACTCAGTTTTGAACTGTGCAATTCCACTTATATGCAGATTTGTTTTTTAAATAAATACAGTATATCAGTGAGGTCATATGATACATGTCTCACTGATATGAGGAATTCTTAGTCTCAGGAAACAAACTGAGGGTTGCTGGAGTGGTGGGGGGTGGGAGGGATGGGGTGGCTGGGTGACAGACATTGGGGAGGGTATATGCTATGGTGAGCGCTGTGAATTGTTTAAGACTGTTGAATCACAGACCTGTACCTCTGAAACAAATAATACATTATATGTTAAAAAAAAAAAAAAAAAGGAAGATAGCAGGAAGGGAAAAATGAAGGGGGGGAAATCGGAGGGGGAGACGAACCATGAGAGACTATGGACTCAGAAATAAACTGAGGGTTCTGGGCGGGGGGGTTGGCCTGGTGATGGGTATTAAAGAGGGCACGTTCTGCATGGAGCACTGGGTGTTATACACAAACAATGAATTGTGGAACACTACATCAAAAACTAATGATAATGTATGGTGATTAACATAACATAATAAAATAAATAAATAAATAAATGTAGTATAGTACTGTAAATGTATTTTCTCTTCCTTATGATTTTCTTAACAACATTTTCTTTTCTCTAGCTTACTTTATTATAAGACTGTAGGATATAACATATGCAGTATAAAAATATGTGTTAATTGACTCTTTAAGTTATGGTAAGGCTGCTGGTCAACAGTAGGTTATTAGTAGTTAAGCTTTTGGGGAGTCAAAACTTATATGTGAACCAAAGCAATCCTGAAAAAGAAACACAAAACTGGAGGTATCACAATTCCAGACTTCAAGTTATACTACAAAGGTATAGTAATCAAAACAGTATGGTACTGGCATAAAAATAGGCACATAGATCAATAGAACAAAATAGAAAACCCAGAAGTAAGCTCACAAGTATATGGTCGGTTAATCTTTTTTTTAAATTTTATTTTATTATGTTAGTCACCATACAATATATCATCAGTTTTTGATGTAGTGATCCACAATTCATTGTTTTCGTATAGCACCCAGTGCTCCATGCAGTACGTGCCCTCCTTAATATGGTCAATTAATCTTCAACAAATCAGGAAAGAATTTTCAGTGGGAAAAAGACAGTCTCTTCAACAAATGGTGGGGAAAACTGGACAGCTACATGCAAAAGAATGGACTGTTGGGGTAGCACTAAAAGGAGCTGAAAATGCTGAGGGTTATTGACTCTACCATATAAGCAGGACGTCAGTGCCAGGAGGCTGTTTGCAAGTTCTTAAACTGAGCCATGTAGAGTCAGACATGAATATATCAGAACTGCTAACCACAGATGGTCATGACAGAATAGGGATCTGAATCATGAGTCAGAGGGCAGGATCCCAGGCCTGGAATGGATCTTAGAAATATCTTTTCTTATCATTTATCACCTCAGTGGTAAGTTTATGGCTGCCATGGGAGAGAAGTAAGAATAAGTGATAGAAACTTGTTTTAGTGGAAACAGCCTCAGAGTTAGAAGAATCAGGTTCAAGCTCCAATACAATCATGTACAAGTTGAACATTGCTTTCAACAGCTCAGCTAACATTTCTGAGCCTTGATTTTTTTTTTCATTTGTATAATGGGTGCTATAGTAATATTTACTTTATGGGGAGGGGGTTATGAAGCTTACTTTTCAAAATGTATTCTTTCATTTATTCATTAAATTGATTCAACAAATACATAGTAAGATTCTGTTATATGTCAATAACTGTACCGGCATTAGAGATGCAACAGTGCACAAGACACACAAATTCTAAAACTGTAAAAATATAAAACATAAGTCAAATGTTAATGTTTTACATTATTGTAGTGGGTCCAGAAATTTTATTTGCAGCTCATAGACAAGTTGTAATATCTTCCTCTCTGTAAAACATCTCTGGTCTTCCTCAGGAGTTCAGTGTGATAGAAAACTTGAAAAAAAAATAGTAACACTGGATTTTATTCGAAATCAGTAAACTTAATCCTATGGCATAACCAAGCCATCCCTTTATGTATGCATTGCTCTTTACATAAAATTATCTGGTCTTTCAGATTCTGCTTCCCTCCCCTTCTCTCCTCCTCCCTTCAAAACCAATATCTAGTGGTACTGACCTCATGGCAAAAGGGACACTGGAGTTTGGGATCCATGAGGTGTTCTCTGGATCCTCCTTGATCTTGGCTATGAAATGGCAGGTCTGGGTTGCTCCTCAGACAGAAGACCACCAAGGTGTACCACCTTTTCTGAGGTCATCTACTGTAGTTAACTTGGGCTGGTATAACAATTACCATAGACTGGGTAATTCAAACAGCAAACTTTTTTTTTTCTTATAGTTTTGGAGGCTGGAAGCCCAAGATCAAGGTGCCAGCTGATTCAGTTTTTGTTGAGAACCTGCTTCCTGATTTTTCAGGAGGCCACCATCTTGCTGTGTGTTCACATGTTGGAGACAGAGATCATCTCTCTCATGTCTCCTCTTATAAGGGCACTAATACCATTCATGAGGGTTCTATCTTAATGCCTTGATTTTCTTACAAAAGCCCCTCTTCCAAATATTATCACATTGGGGATTAAAGCTTCAGCATATTAATTTTGAGGGGGACACAATCATTCAGTCCATAGTAGCATCTGCTTATAATGCCTATTGTTGGTGTTTTTTGTGGTCCCTCTTTCTTTCTCTCTTAATTTATTAGGGCTTTGAAGTCCTCTCTGGAGGATACAGTCTCATATGGTCTGTCCCAGGTAGTTTGTCCTGCCATCCCAGCCAGATTCTCAGTTAACTGCTAAGTCCTCTCATGGGAGAAATATGGGAATTCCTAATTCTTGTTCATATCCCACAGGAACCAAGTTGTTGTTCTACGGGTAGCCTAGAGGAAGTCTGTTTTATAAGTCCTAAATTGAAAATAGAACACCCTTATAGCTGTTTCTCTCATACTTTTTTAGATGTTTTCAAAATTTCACACCTCAAACAGACACACACACATAACTATTAAATTTTACATTGTCAGGAGTCAGGATTTGAATTCAGGTCTCTCTGACTACAAAACTCATACTTTTAGTCATTATCCTATATAGTAGTTGCTCCTTTTCCATGGGGTATACATTCCAAGACCCCCAGTGGATGCCTGAAACCACAGATAGTACCAGACCCTGTAAATATTATGGTTTTTTTCCTATACATGCATACCTATGATAAATTTTAATGTATTAAGTTAGGCACAGTAAGAGATTAACAATAATAATAATAAAATAGAAAAGTCATAACAATATACTGTAATAAAAGTTATGTGAATAGATAAAGATGTGATATATAGAGAGATATAGATATATATGGGATATTACTCAGCCATCAAAAAGGAGGAAATCTTACCAATTACATCAACATGGATGGAACTGGAGGGTATTATGCTGAGCAAAATAAGTCAATCAGAGAAAGACAATTATCATATGATTTCACCCATATGTGGAATTTAAGAAACAAAACAGAGGATCATAGGGGAAGGGATAGAAAAATAAAATAAGATGAAATCAGAGAGGGAGACAAACCATAAAAGACTCTTAACTATAGGAAACAAACTCAGGGTTGCTGGAGGGGAGGTGGGTGGGAGGATGGGATAACTGGGTGATGGGCATTAAGGAGGGCACATGATGTAATGAGCACTGGATGAATGATGAATTACTGAACTCTACATCTGAAATTAGTGATACACTATATGTTAGATAATTGAATTTAAATAAAATAAATTTTAAGAAGTCATGTGAATGTTCTCTCTCTCTCTCAAAATGTCTTATTGTACAGGCGTATCTTGTAGATATTGCAGATTTAGTTTCAGACTACTGCAGTAAAGCAAATATTCACAATAAAGAGAGCCAAATGAATTTTTTGGTTTCCCAGTGCATATTAAAGTTATGTTTACATTATACTGTCATCTGTTAAATGTGCAATGGCATTATGTTTAAACAAAAACAATGTACATACCTTAATTTAAAAATATTTTATTGGTAAAAATTCTAACCATCATCTGAACTTTCAGTGAGTCATAGTCTTTTTGCTGGTGGAGGATCTTGCCTTCATGTTGATGGCTGCTGATTGATCAGGTAGTGGTTGCTGAAGGCTGGGGTGGTTGTGGCAATTTCTTAAAATAAGACAACGGTCAAGTTTGCTGCTTGAAAGAAAGTGACTCTTTCTTTCATGAACTATTTCTCTGTAGTGTGCAATGTGGTTTGATAACATTTTACCCACAGTAGAACTTCTTTCAAAATTGAAGTCAATCTCAAACCCTACCACTGTTTTACCAATTAAATTTATGTGATATTCTGAATCCTTTGTTGTCATTTGAACAATCTTCACAGCATCTTCACCAGAAGTAGATTCCATCTCAAGAAACCACTTTCATCCATAAGCAACAACTCATCTGTTCAAATTTTATCATGAGATTGTAGCAATTCACTCACATCTTCAGGCTCCACCTCTAGTTCTAGTTCTCTTGCTCTTTTCACCACATCTGCAGTTACTCCACTGAAGTCTTGAACCCCTCAAAGTCATCCATGAGGGTTGAAATCAACTTCTTCCAAACTCCTGTGAATGTTGATATTTTGACCTCTTCCCATGAACTATGAATGTTCTTAATGTCATTAAAGATGGTGAATCCTTTTTAGGTTTTCAATTTACTTTGCCCAGACCCATCAGAGGAATCACTACCTATGTCAGCTATTGCCTCATAAAGTTGATTTCTTAAATAATAAGACTCAAAAGTTGAAATTTCTGTTTGATCGATGGCCTACAGAATGATGTTGTGTTAGCAGTCATGGAAACAACATTAATCTCATTGTACATCTCCATCAGAGCTCTTGGGTGACCAAATAAATGATCAATGAGCAGTAGTGCTTTGAAAGAAATCTTTTTTCTAAGCAGTAGGTCTCAACAGTAAGCTTAAAATATTTAGTAAACCATGTTGTAAGCAGATATGCTGTCATCCAGACTTTGTTGTTCCATTTATAGAGCATAGGAAGAGTGGATTTAGCAGAATTCTTAAAAGCCCTATGATTGTCAGAATGCTAAATGAGCATTTGCTTCAACTTAAAGTCATCAGATGCATTAGCCTCTAACAAGAGAGTCAGCCTGTCCTTGAAGCTTTGATACCAGGCATTGACTTCTCCTCTCCAGCTATGACAGTGCTAGATGGCATCTTCCAATATAAGGCTGTTTTGACTACATTGAAAATGTGTTGTTTAGAGTGGCCACCTTTATTAATGATTTTAGCTAGATCTTCTGGAAAACTTGCTGCAGCTTCTATGTCAGCGCTTGATACTTCATCTTGCACTTTTATGTCAAACCTCATGAACCAGTCTCAGCTAGCTCCCAACTTTTCTTCTGCAGCTTCCTAACCTCTCTCAGCCTTCATAGAATTGAAGAGAATTAGGGCCTTGCTCTGGATTAGGCTTTGGCTTGAGGGAATGTTGTGGCCAGTTGATTTTATCAAAACCACTAAAACTTTCTCCATATTAGCATTCAGATATCCATAATAGCAATAAGGTTATTTTGCTTTCTTATCAAATGTATGTTCACCAGAGTAGCACTTTTAATTTCCTTCAAGAATCTTTCCTTTACATTCACAACTTAGCTAACTGTTTGGTGCAAGAGGCCTAGCCTTTGGCCTGTCTTGGCTTTCAACATGCTTTCCTCACTAAATGTAATCATTTTTAGCTTTTGATTTAAAGTGAAAGGCATGTGACTCTTCCTCTCACTTGAACACTTAGAGTCCATTGTAGGGTTACTAACTGGCCTAATTTCAATATTGTTGTGTCTCAGGGAGTAGGGAGGCCTGAAGAAAGAGAGATACAGAGGAACCACTGGTCAGTGGATTTGTTAGAACACACACATTTATCAATTAAGTTTGTTATCTTATATGGGCACAGGGTACCCCAAAACAATTACAATAGTAACATCAAAGATCACAGATCAGGACGCCTGGGTGGTTCAGTCAATTAAGCATCTGCCTTCTGCTCAGATCATGATCACAGGGTCCTGGGATCAAGTCCCACATCAGGCTCCTTGCTCAGCAGGGAGCCTGCTTCTCCCTCTGCCTGCCACTCCCCCTGCTTGTGTGTGCTCTCTCTCTCAAATAAATAAATAAAATCTTTTTTTAAAAAAAGATCAAGATCATCATAACAAATACAATAATGATGAAACATTTGAAACACTTCGAGACTTACCAAAATGTGATAGAGACACAAAGTGAGCAAGTGCTGTTGGAAAAATGGCACCAATAGACTTGCTTGATACAGGATTGCCATAAACCTTTAATTTGTAAAAAAACAAAACAAAACAAAAAAAACACACAATATCTTTGAAGTACAATAAAGTGAAGCATAATAAAATGAGGTATGCCAGTATTATTCTTACCCTTCCCCTTGCAATGTTGTGAGATGATAAAATGCCTATGTGATGTGATGAAGTAATATGAATGACGTAGCTATTTTTACATAGCATTAGGCTACTTTTGACCTTCTGACCATGCATCAGGAAGATTATCTGCTTCCAGACCGTGGTTAACAGCAGGTAACTAAAACCATGGAAAGTGAAACTGCAGATACAGGTGGGGACTACAGTATAGAGAAGTCTCATTTGAAAGCATGTGCTAGTATTGTTAGATTCACATTCTGATAGATATTTAGAACTAAAAATATCTTAGAGCTCATTCTCTTCATTCTTCATTTGAAAAATTAGAAAAGACCCATAGATGAATGATTCACCCAAGGTCACACAGAGCCTGTAGGCTTCTGGGTCTTCCTTCAGCTGGGCATTGGGAAACTCATACATATAGGAAACTCTCACTGCCCTCGACCCAGTGGTTTCCCTCCTTGTGAACAGCAATTTGGACTTGAATGTTAACTCTAGCACTTACTAATTAAGACACCTTACTGAAATCTTCTAAGCCTCAGCATCCTCATCTGTAACATGGAGAATATAATATCCTAACGTGTAAGTATTAGGATGTAAGGAGAAGAGCTGTTTAAAATGCCTAGTACAGAGTAGGAACTCAATAAATAGTAGTTTCTTTCTTGTCTGATTCTTTGTTGTTACTTCCTGGAGCTCTCCTAGCTGCTGACTTTGAAATCATGCCCGCTGTGTTGGTTGAGCCCTGCCTACTCTGTGAACATTGCCTGATTCCCTGGAGTTGGCCCATTGCCAGGTTGGACTTATGATCCCTGGCCCCATTGTACAGCCTCCAGGACCCCAGGCTGCCTGACGTGACTTCTATCCTAACAGATGTTTTCTTACCCCTTTCTACCAGCTGTTCAGTCTTGCTAGAGCTTTATGCCTCTTGACCCCTTGCCAGTCTGAACTTGGTGACCTTGAGATCTGTGATGGTTATTATGATGCACCAACCATATTCCTCTTCAAGGAAGACTTATTGCCCCACATCCTGGGAGTGTTTTCAGCAGAGAGCCTTCAGCTATAAGCTACAGCTCAGGTCAAAGTTTTGCCCCTTCCTGGGGATTCCACATCCAATGACTAATTCATGGAGACCCAATTTGGAACAACTCTCAAAGACCATTCTAGCTCCATAGCTCCCAAAGGGTATAGCTGAGGCTGCCCTTGGCCTTGCATCACAACTCAATTTCCCTCCATCCACTCCTCCTTCCATCCCTGCTCTTCCATAGGCATTGATCCCAAGCACTCTTTACACATCTGGAGTGCTAATATCCATTTCAGTTTCTGCTTCATGGGTCCATGAAAAAGGTCCCCTCAAACTGCAACCATTTCCCAACACTGTGAATTCTGATTTTGCCCAATAGATCCTGGACTGTTCCTGCTCACACTCTAGACTGACTGTGTGTGTGTGTGTGTGTGTGTGTAAAAGACAGACAGACAGCCTTGCTGGTCTGGTAGCCAAGAAGCCAAATCTATAGGGAGGTCTTTTCACAACTTTCTGCTACTGGATTGTGTTTTAGTGAAGTTAGTAGTCAGTTGGACTTTAATCTTGAACAACCTCTATTCTTCTTGTGTGTGTGCCTTACTCTGACAGGTCCTGACACTAGGAACACAGGTTAAATCAGAACCACTTTTGTCCTGAAGATGTCACCATCTAGGCTGAGAGGCAGGTATTATATAAATAAATTATAGTAAGGAATGGTAAGTGCAATGAAAGAGATACTTCCTGTCCTGAGGAACTTGGATGATAATGTTTTCCTGGCAGAGTAATTCTAATGATTAAATGAAGACACATCACACAATGCCTGGCACAGAGGAAACACTTATTGAATCAAATCATTTTATTTTGCAGGTTAGGAGATTAAGGGCCTAAAACATTGAGTGACTTGCTTATGATCCCATAGGTAGGTAATGGCCCAGCTGAGACTAGAACTCAAGTCTCCACATTCACCCTCCATGACTTTTTGCACCATGCACTTTGCCTCAAGAAGGTAAGAGGTGTGTGTGTGAGCGTGCACGTGTGCATGCATGCACACATGTGACCTATCTGCTAGTATTGTTTTCAGACCTAAACTTCTAGAAAACTGGCTGCCTCCCTCATAATTTAGGCATACTGTATACATGGTTCCAGGCTGTGTTTTGCAAGTTCCTTTGTTTTTTGCTGAAATGAGCCCAGCAGCTGAGCAGTGTTTCTGTTCCCACATCCTATTTACCCTTCACGCTTAGTGGGATGACGGAGAAGCATCAGACCGCAGCAGTGACATTTATATGAAAAGAACCCATTGTGTCCTTTGTAAGGAATAGCATGTAGCTCTAAGCCATACTGCTTTCCCATTTGCCTTCCTCTGGGAGGCCCTGGCAAGAGCTTGGCCCTCCAGAGGGAGCTGCCTGAGTCCTCATGCCGGAAATTATATTCCGTAATTAAAATCAATAGCAAAACAGACACACAGCAGAAAGGTCATAGAACACAACAGAAAACCATTGAGTAGCATATTGCCAGGTATCAAAATAGGTTTTTGAACTTTTGTTTAATCTGCAAATACCGAAAGTCATCCGTGGGAGAGAGGCAGTGCGCCCCAAACCTTAGCCTCACCTAGGGAAGGGTTTAGCTAAAGAAGCCTTCTGCTTAAATCCTCCAAAGCCCAGCTTCTTCAGTCCAGCAGTGCTCCTTTAAAGTCTCTGACCAACCTTGTGTTATTAAGCCAGTGGACTCCTAGCCCTGGAGATCTGTTCACAGCCTGTGTCCTGAAACCCTCACCTTAGCCTATCCAGTGCTCCATCCCTTACATGCCTCTTGTAATCCCTGCTTTCTGACCTACTGCTGTGACCACAACACCTCTTTTCCTCTTTAGATATGATAATTGATGTTACTTTTCTGGCATTTTTCCATTCTTGGATCATAATCTATTCTCATATCTCAGGCTGCTCCAGCCCTGGTCTAAACCAGCTCAGTCTCTGGGACTTTCTTTTACTGCAGCTTCGTGTCTTCCTTGTCCAGACAACCAGGGCTCAGATGTAACTTCACCTCTTCCCCTCCATATGAATTCCCTGCTGAAATCTTCCTTCTCATTCAGATATAACATATGTATGATGATATTCTGTATGTGCCAGGCATGGAGCTAAGGGTATTCACATATTATGTTTAATTCTTACAGATTATAGCTAATCCCATAGCCACTCATTTTACAGATGATCTTAGAATGAAGTGACTTAACTCTAGCAAGTCAGTGACAGAGCCAGAATTCAAATCCATGTCTTCTGTCTCCCAGACCCAGCTTGCTCCACCACAGCAGAGCTACTTTCTCCTTGCAGAGGCAATCACATAACTCCATTACAGCATGCAACTTGCTGAATTTTTCAAACAAGTAGAATAATATGTCCATAGAGTCAGGAGGTCCACAGTAGGAATGTGCCTAAACAACAAGCATGAAAGACTTTTCTTCAAGCCTAAAAGAAGTAGACCTTGTTAAATTTTTGCTTAGAGCCAAAGTCTTTCTCATTTTTAAACACTGGACCCTAGGCAAATACCCATTGGCTTTGTGACATTCATGGTGGCCTCCAGAGGGTCCATCCAGGTGCATCAGTAAGTTGAACTTTGGTTTCTTTTTAAACTTCTTATTGAAATATAATATGCAAACATAAAAGTGCACATATCATAAGTACATGGCTTGATGCATTTTCAGTCTGAATATGCCTATGTAACCAGCACCCTAATCAAGAAACAGAACATTACCAGAATTTCAGAAGCCCTCTTTGTGCTCCACTCCCCCAAGGATAACCATTATCCTTACTTAATTCCACAATTTATTTATCCATTGTATGTTGATGGCATTTGGGTACTTTCTATTTTTGTATATTACAAATAGTTTTGTAGAATATTATTGTATATGTATTTTGGTGCACATATGCATGTATTCTAGTGAGGATATGAGAGTAGAATTGGTCAGCCATTGAGTATACATATTCTATTAGTTTCCTGTTGTTTCTATAACAAATTACCACAAACTTAGTGACTTAAAGTGATACAAATTTATTTTCTTACATTTCTGGCAGTAAGAAGTCCAAAATGAGTCTTATGGGGTTAAAATTAAGGTGTTGACAGGGCTGGTTCCTTCTGGAGTCTCCAGTGGGAAATCTGTCTCCTTGTCTTTTCTAGCTTTTAGAGCTACATTTCTTGCATTCTTTGGCTCATGGCTCCTTCCTCCATTATCAAAGTCAGCAGCACAGCATTTTCAAATCGTTCTTTGCTTTGTCTTTACATTGCCTTCTCTCTTATAAGAACCCTTGTGATTCGTGTGCGGTGTGGAGGTCGTTGGTGTCACCTGCCAGCCGCCTGCGCCTTCTCCTGCCGTTCCGCTCCCCGCCCGCTCCAACTATGTTCTCCGCGCTCGCCCACCCTGCAGGCGCCGCTCTCCGCCACAGCTTCAGCACCTCGGCCCAGAACAATGCGAAAGTAGCCGTGCTAGGGGCTTCCGGAGGAATCGGGCAGCCCCTTGCACTTCTCCTCAAGAACAGTCCCTTGGTGAGCCGCCTGACCCTCTACGATATTGCTCATACGCCCGGAGTGGCCGCCGATCTGAGCCACATTGAGACCAGAGCAACCGTGAAAGGCTACCTCGGACCTGAGCAGCTGCCGGATTGCCTGAAAGGCTGCGATGTGGTGGTTATTCGAGCAGGAGTCCCGAGAAAACCAGGCATGACCCGGGATGACCTGTTCAACACCAATGCCTCCATTGTGGCCACCTGTCTGCTGCCTGCGCCTGGCACTGCCCCGAGGCCATGATCTGCGTCATTTCCAATCCGGTGAACTCCACCATCCCGATCGCAACGGAAGTTTTCAAGAAACACGGAGTCTACAACCCCAATAAAATCTTCGGAGTGATGACCCTGGACATTGTCAGAGCCAATACTTTCATTGCAGAACTGAAGGGTTTGGATCCCGCTCGAGTCAATGTTCCTGTCATTGGCGGCCATGCTGGGAAGACCATCGTCCCCCTGACCTCCCAGTGCACTCCCAAGGTGGACCTTCCCCAGGACCAGCTAACAGCCATCACTGGGTGGATCCAGGAGGCCGGCACAGAGGTGGTGAAGGCCAAAGCTGGAGTAGGCTCGGCCACCCTGTCCATGGCGTACGCCGGAGCCCGCTTTGTCTTCTCCCTTGTGGATGTGATGAACGGAAAGGAAGGAGTTGTGGAGTGTTCCTTCGTTAAGTCCCAAGAAGCAGACTGTGCCTATTTCTCCACCCCGTTACTGCTGGGGAAAAGGGGCATTGAGAAGAATCTAGGCATCGGCAAGATCTCCTCTTTCAAAGAGAAGATGATAGCGGAAGCCATCCCCGAGCTAAAGGCCTCCATCAAGAAGGGAGAGGAGTTCGTGAAGAACATGAAATGAGGGGGGCAGCCAGCGAGCAGTCCGTTTCCCTAACTTACGAAGGCATCATGTCCCTGTAAAGCCATCTCCTACCTCCTGTGTTTGAGTTGCATTAACCACGAGTGTCGTGTTAGCGTCGCCATCCCTTCCAAATCGCCGGTCTGTGGGTGCATCAATAAAAGCAGGCTTTGATTTTCTTTAAAAAAAAAAAAGAACCCTTGTGATTACATCAGGACCTCCCAGGTAATATAGAATAATTTCCCCCTCTCAAGATCCCAACTTAATCACATCTGTAAAATCTTTTTCCCATATAAGGTAACATTTACAGGTTCCAGGGATTAGGATGTGGACATCCTCGGAGAGTCTGACATTCTTCAGCCCACCCCACATACGTTCTACTTTATAAATATTGCCAGCACTGCGAGGTGATACTCCTACCAGAAATATATGAGAATTCTGGTTGTTCTACATCCTCATCATGCCTATTCCATCCTTTTCACTTTACCCAGCTTTTTTTTTTTCCTGTCTAACTCAAAACTATCTGGAAAGTCAAACTTTCTGTATCCACAGTTATGCCCGTGCCCTCCCTTTCCCTCTCTAAGCACAATAATTCTCCTCACTGCTATTTTTGTTAAGAAAGAACATTTTAAAAAATGAGTTCTACCCTACAGAGAGAGAAAGGGATGCCTTATGAGGTGGTAAACATTTTGTCACTAAAGGTATTCAGGCCTATGCTAGATGAACATTTGTAGGAAAACTGTAGAGACAAAATCAATATTGAATAGAGGTGCTCTCTTAACAAGCCAGAGATTGGAAGTTGAAAGACTTAGGTTTTGGTTTTGAGTTCTCTATTTACCATGTAGGCACAAGCAACTTACTTAACTTCTGTGAGCCTCATTTTCCTTATTTTTACACTGAAGGTATTACTACATGCATTTGCTGTGATGATCAAATGCCACCTCCTCTGGGTTACCTAGTCAAATAACCATTTCCATAACATGGGGATATATATTTTTAAACATAGGTACCTATTACTTTTATTATAGCACTGATCACATTGGATTATAATGACATACTGCTTACTGCTTCTTGCATGAGTCTTCAAATTCTGCAAAAGCAGGTATTTTATGGGGTGTGTTTACTGATGTATTTTCTGTGCTTAGCAGAATAAACTGCACATGGTAGGTGTACAGCAAATGCATGAATCTTATTTCCGTCCTAGGACTGGTCTGAGAATCTAGTATAATGTTGGCTAAAAACACTTGAAATTTCAGAACACTTCCAAGATGCATTGTGTTGTTCCTGTCATTAGTATCTTGTTGGTCCAGGCAGTAAGTCTCTGGGTTAGTCACTGAAGCCAAATGGAGCCCCCTCATCAGGGAAGGATTCTGGGAAGGGAGTGATATCTGTCCCATCTGAATTTCTCTTTGAGGAACATGGGGTGTTCTCTACAGGACACTATTTCTGCTTTTCTGAAAAGCAGATCTAATTACTGGTGATAATTAGTTGCAACTTAAGGTCCTCCAGGCAATTTGTGGAAGTGCAAATTGCATCTAGGCTCTCCAGGATTTGATGTCCTTTCCCTTGATGTCTCATACCATCTCTCTTCCTGTGAAATAAGAGCAGAAGGAAAAGGTGCCTGAATGGGGCCAAAACATAAAGGTCAGCTTTACAAAGGACCTCCTTTGCCACTGTCTGCTGCAGAATAAACCTCCAGTGCCATTCGGATGGCTGCAAACATTTGGGTAGTCAGAGAAGGAGTCATTTACTCCTTCATTCCTTTGACAAATGTTTGAGAGTTGTCTCTGTGCTAAGCTCTGTGCTGAGTGCTGACAATGAGAGGTGAGCAGATGTGGGCCCAAGCCATTAAGTTGCTCACAGTCTACTGGGAAAGACAGATATGAAAATAGACAGTTGCAAGATAATCTGATGATGATGCCAGAAAGAAAAACAACAAACAAAATTGATAACAACAACTACCATTTATTGCCCAGATAATAGTCTAGATGCCCTACATCTTTTTTTCCCCTAATCTTTATAGTAGCCTTAAAATAGTAAAGTTTCCTTTTTTAAGATGAGGAAAATGAGGCTCAAGGAAGTAATTGGGAAGTTAGAGGCAAGTTTGGTGAGGGTAACTGAAGTGAAGGAAGGACAGGAAGGCCCTCTGAGCCTGAACTCAGAATGTTTGGATAAAGAGATGGCCAAAGCTGCAAGGTGAACCTGAGAAAATCAGCCCACAAACCTGTTCTAGACTTGCTTCCTAAGTCTTTTCCTCTCCATTTACTGAGTCCCACCCTCAGAACATCATTCTTTATCTTTTTTTTTTTTTTTTTTTGACAGAGACAGAGACAGTGAGAGCAGGAACACAAGCAGGGGGAGTGGGAGAGGGAGAAGCAGGCTTCCTGCTTAGCCGGGAGCCCAATGTGGGACTCGATCCCAGGACCCTGGGATCATGACCTGAGCCGAAGGCAGTTGCTTAACCAACTGAGCCACCCAGGCGCCCCATCATTCTTTATCTTAAGATAAAGAGTTAGAGAGTAGATAGTTCTGTTACATGCAATGTTTCCCATCATCTTATTGTACTTGCAGGTACATTGCACACATCTTACAGATTAGCATTATTGACAGCTGCCCCTATGGCCCTCCTCTTAATCAAAATCTGGTTTGACTTTGAGCTGATTTCTTACCTTCTAAAAATGGAATAATGATACTACCCATGATAATACTGTTGCCCCTAAATCTAGCCTCCAGCTGAATCTTACCGCCTAAATCTAAATCTTACTGCCAGCTTCCCTAGGGAAAGATTGTGCTAAGCATGGGGGCCCAATGAAAGAGGTCATTATCCTTCATGGATTAAGTTTTCAGGTTTCCTATCTCTAGCTCCTAAGCTCCTGCCTTGTGTTTTAGAAAGCATCAGACCTGGGGAGTGGTTTCTCCTCTGTTGGAGGCACAAAACAAACAACAAACAAACAGCAACAAACTTTTGGCCTTCCTTTCCTTTTCAATGCTAAGACAGAGAAATACCTTTGGAGGATAGGGGCCTTTGGCATGACAGGTGTCTTTGTCTGGAGGAATAAAAAATGATAGGTCAGGGCCCAGAGAGGAGAAAGCAAAGGACTCCTTGCGTAGGGCTAGTTTTGGGCTCTGGGTGTGAGAGATGAAGACGAAGCAGTTCTTTAGTGGGAAAGAAGCAAGGACATCTGAAAGAAGTCCTATTTAAGAATAAAAATGAACAGATGATACCTTCAATTTCCTGAGCATTTTTAAGGTGCCAAGCACTCTCATATAGTCTTTGCATATTTTATTTACCACAATCCTCAAATAACTCTATGAAATACATATTATTTCACCCACTTTGTAGACAAAGAAAAAGGCTCAGAGACTTTAAGACATGTTGCAAAATCACACAGCTAGTTAACTATAGAGCTGGGACTTTAATCCAAGTCCCTGTAACTCAGAAGATTATGTTCTGGGCGCCTGGGTGCCTCAGTTGGTTAAGCGACTGCCTTCGGCTCAGGTCATGATCCTGGAGTCCCAGGATCGAGTCCCGCATCGGGCTCCCTGCTCGGCAGGGAGTCTGCTTCTCCCTCTGACCCTCCCCCCTCTCCTGCTCTCTCTCTCTCATTCTCTCTCTCAAATAAATAAATAAAATCTTTAAAAAAAAAAAAGATTATGTTCTTTCACATGGCATGCTCTTTCTAGTCCTATGGGATTAGTCATTCCAGATAAAAATGATTTAAAGTTACTGAATATACTTGGAAGTTTCCAAATCACCATCCTTTTTGTTGTTTTAAATGAGCTGTTTATTTTACATTCCCTTGAGTTTGGAGGTAATATGTAGTTAATGAATGAATTAAATAATTGATTAAACCCATTTTTCTATTAACATTATAACAGTACTTCCATTAATATGAAAATATGAATGTGTCTCAGAGAAGTTTCCTTTGACATTATAATGACTGTATTAAAATTACAAATATAATAATGAAATTCTAATTGTTTTAGAGAAACAATTAAAGAAGGCTATATATAAATGCTCTGAAAGAACTATGGAATGTTCATGAAGTACCAAAGAGGAATTTTTAGAAAAGTTGTTATGAAAAAAAGTACATAATTTTCATTAGAGTGGGCTGTAATTGCAAAATAATCATCAAAGAGAATCTTTTGTTTGAAGTATTACAGTGAACAAAACAAGAATTGGCAGGTTAAAACATACAATGCAGCAATTTAGACAAAGAAGTATAATCCAAATTCAGGTTAATTTATAGCCTTTGATGACCTTCTTTAAGTAGGCATGCAGGATATATTCAATTTGTCCCTCCTTCCTGATCTTCTCTCCACCCTTTTACCATACTATTTTACACCTCACCCCCAGGCCTGCCTGTGTGGATCACATCAACAGTCTCCTCTGACCTATGATTTCTATTAGTTTCCAGTCAATCAGGGATACCCCCAAAAGACAGAGGAAGGGAGAAATGTAAACTTGTGATATTTATTCCTTCCT
Source organism: Mirounga leonina (assembly GCF_011800145.1). Classification (NCBI taxonomy): domain Eukaryota; kingdom Metazoa; phylum Chordata; class Mammalia; order Carnivora; family Phocidae; genus Mirounga; species Mirounga leonina. The sequence goes on from NW_023270447.1 coordinate 55,881,096, forward strand.
GAAGGGTGATATTGGCTGGCTATGTCCCTTGTCACAGTTTTGAAAAGGGGCCCTCTCAACATAGTCCCTCAGCTTCCAGGGCCTGGTAATCACTCCCTCCCTTCCCCTCCCTGCCTCCAAGTTGTATCTAGCCTCTGGGTACAACACTATTCATCTAGGTTTTCCTATTCTGCTTCCACCTTTGAAAATAGTCCTGCTTTAAACTCTCCTATGCTTTAGGTAGTTTGAGTGTGCCACCTAGTTTCCTGCTGTGACCCTGGGTATTAGTCAAGTGGTGTTTTGTTTACTTGTTTGCCTTGGTTTTGTTTTTGTTTTTGTTTTGTGTTGTTTTCACAAAATCATAAAGTTGTCTTCGTTCAAGTACTAAATTTTAAGCAAGTCCTATCATCTCTCTAGACTTCAATCATATCATCTTTAAACTGAGGATAAAAATTTCTATATCCCAGGTTGTTATGAGGATTAAATAAAGTAAACTGGGTAAAGCATTCAGCACAGTTATTGGCACATAGTAGATGCTCTGAAAATACTTGTTTCCTCTTCCTTTCTTTCCTGAATTGCTTAGCACTGTATTTGTCAAAGGAGAATATATGATTTGGGGGAATTGATAGAGTAGGCAAAGTTTCGGTAAATGTTGACAGTGAGTTTTTAGGCACCTGAGATATTTAAACCCAGCTGGGGAGCTACTTGATAAAAACGCTGATTCTGGGAACTAAACTGAAAAGCTAGTCCAGATCAGTGTAGATTTCAACCCCTCCTCCATTATGCAAAACCCAACTCCACCATTTTTAAAGAAGGAATCAATTACCTGGGTAGGATTCTATTGTAAGTACCCACATTGCAAGGGGTAAGATTTCAAATTGATCCTGTTTCTGGGCCTACCCTTGCTTCTCTACCTCTCTTAAAAAAAAAAAAAAGATCTCATAAAAACAGGGAGTAGAGGGGCGCCTGGGTGGCTCAGTTGGTTAAGCGACTGCCTTCGGCTCAGGTCATGATCCTGGAGTCCCAGGATCCAGTCCCGCATCGGGCTCCCTGCTTGGCAGGGAGTCTGCTTCTCCCTCTGACCCTCCCCCCTCTCATGCTCTCTCTATCTCATTCTCTCTCAAATGAATAAATAAAATCTTTAAAAAAACAAAACAAAACAGGGAGTAGAAAAGTGTTTGCCAAGGAGAGGTTGATAAAAGGGTACAAACTTCCAGTTATGAGATGAATAAGATCTGAGGATTAAAGTATAACATGGTGACTGTAGTTGATAATACTGTGTTGTAAAATTTACATTTCCTAAGACAGTATGGAAATTAAATGTTTTCATTTAAAAAAAAAAGAGGTAAATATGTGAGGTGATAGATGTGTCAATTAACTTGGTGGTGGGAATCCTTTCATAATATGTACAAGTATCAAATCATCACATTGTATACTTTAAATATATTACAATTTTATTTGTCAGTTATTCCTTAATAAAACTGGGCGCGGGGGGAATGACCTTGCAGCCTTGAGTCTGGCTGGCTCCAAACATGTCTCACTCATCTACAAAACTACTCTTTGGTATTCATGCCCATTTTCATTTCACAAATTTTTTTTTTTTTCACTAATTATGCCAGGCCTTTGTTGGACCCTGGAGAAACAGCATCTAATCAGTAGATATTTATTGATCACTTACTGTGTGCTAGACCCTGTCCTAAATCCTGGGGAGACAACATGAACAAAATGAAGTCTTTTCCCTGATGAAACTTTCATTATAGTGGGGCAAAACACATGACAAAACAAATATATAGTATATTATCAGGTATCGGTAAGTGACATAAAGAATAGTAAGTCAGGAAGAAGAAATAGAGAGTTATAGAGGAGGAATATTTTAGATAATGTGGGGCAGTTGAGCAAAAATCTGAATGAAATAAGAGAATGAGCCTTATGAAGCTCTAAAGAAATATATTCCAGGCAAAAGGAATAGCATGGAGTAAGGCCCAGAGATGAGAACAAGTCAGAAGGCCAGGGTTACTGAGCAGAACTGAGCAAGTAGTAAGAATGAGATCTGAGAAATAGCCAGGAGTTGGATCAGATGTAGAACTTTGTAGGCTGTGGTAAGGACTTAGGGTTTTGCCCTAAATTCACATCAGTGAATCTAATTTATGTTTAAAATATCACTTGGCTACCAGCTAGAGAGTAGACTAAAGGGGCCAGAGAAGGGGAAAGAGCAAGAGTAAAGGCAGGAAGTCATCAAAGAGCTTGCTGTAGTCTTCCAGGAGAAAGATGAGGAGGACCTCAGGCCAGGGAGACTGCTAGTGGCTCAACAGAAAGAAAATGGTATTTTCAGGGATACTAGTAAGGAGGCACCTATGGTGGTCCAGGGAGAGCTGGTAGGGCTTGGGTCCTAGAGGTGGAGTGCTGAAAAGTAATTGGTTTCAGGAGGTATGTCAAAAGAATGTGCTTGTGGATTTAATATGAGGTGCTAGGGAAAGACAGGAGCCATGACTACTAGGTTTTTGGCCTCAGTGACTAGTTAGTGCAATTGAAGAAAGAAAATCAAGAATTCTATTTCAGACATGTTAGGTTTAAGATGTCCGCTAGGTATTCGAGCAAAGATGTCTAGTAGGCAATTAAATACATGTCTGAAACTCAGGGGAAAGGTAGAGCATGAGATATAAATTCAAGAGCTGCAGTATCTAATTGGATTTTAAAGCCCCAGGATTGGATCAGAGTATAGAACAGGGACAGAATGCATTCTGGCCTTCAGGAAGCTCACAGGCCCTGTTTCTCTACCCTACTATTCTGTGAGGCTCTTGTGAGACAAGACTACTTGGATCTAGGTTATCTGTTCAGGCTTGGAGTTATACACATCATGATTCTGATTCTAGCTCCCTATTCGTCAGCTATGTGACCTTGAGGAAATTACTTAACTCTTCAAACCTATTTTCTCATTCTTAAAAGGGACATGTTAATAATAATGAATGGAATATAATAGTCCCTGTTACCTAGTAAGCCCTTAATAAATGTTAATTATTAATATTAAAATGATCATACTTACTATTATTATTATCATTAATGTTAGGGACTCACTGTTCCCAACCCACTTCTTCCTCCTTTTGATCATCTTTGGGAATGAATGAATTTGGAAGCAAAATAATTATTCCTTCAGCTCTTCACAGTATTTCATATGATGCAAAGGACAACTGACATTATTTTTAGTTAATATTTATTTACATAGATTATGTCTTTATTTTATTTAATGTTTTAAAGTCTTCCTTTCAAAGAAAGAAATTGACCTGGAAAAACAGTGGCTACTCAAAGAATGAGTGACTTTTATTTTTTTAAAGATTTATTTATTTATTTTGAGAGAGAGAGAGAATCTCAGGCACACTCCCTGCTGAGCACAGAGCCCCTCACCAGTTGAATCACAGAACCCTGAGATCATGCCCTGAGCCAAAATTAAGAGCCAATGCCAAACACCCAGGCGCCCTTCAAAGAATGTGTGATTTTTAAATAATGAGTTAGTAAGAAGCTATCATCCATGTGCTTGGCTAGCTTTCACTCTTGTTTTTCAATTGTACTTGGAGGACTGAACACAGAGTCCAAAAGATGTATCTGGGTTTATATAGTAACTGTGATTCAAAAAATGTTCATGTGAAGTAGTTTTGTAAATAGAATCAGATTCCAACTGAGAAATTATATGTAATACACAGAATATATTATGTGGGATATTCTTCATATACCTTTGATGATTTAAATCAGATCTGTTCAGGAGCATAGAGTAGAGCACAAGGATTAGTGAGATGATAGTGATGGTGTTAAGCATTCAAAAATCAAATATTTTTATGGAGGGGGGACTTTTTTTGTAGTCATTCATTTATTTGTAGTCAATTTTTAAGTATCCCCTATGTGAGAAGTGCTGGGTGCAACAAAACAAATAACTTCTAATAACAACTACAATTCTCAAGCACTTTATATCTAAGAGAGGGAGGCACATGTGCACACACACACACACACACGTTCATTGAAGTGATGCAGATGTTATGACAAAAAAAAAATCTCTAAGGAGTAGGGAACAGTGGAATCCTACACCTAACTAATTTAAAAATCAGGCACACTTTTGAGTATAATTGAGTGTATTCCCTCTAGCTTAAAGTATCTCTATAATTGTTTCTGGCCAAGGAGAGTACTAATAGCCAGTGTAAAGTAATGGTGCTTATTGACCAAGAGAAAAGAGGTGCCTGTCAGTGACTCTGAATGAGAGAAATGCTTGTTTCCTGCTGTTGTCTGGAATGGCAACAATGAGGACCTGGAGCACTGTGGGAGGCTTTTAAATATTTAGTCTGTGCCAACCCACAACTGAGGTATTTGTGTATTTAACTTGATAGAGAGATTAATTATATATGGGAATCTTTTCGTATCGCTTGCTTTACTTGTGTTGACAAACGTCCCATCATTCTCTAGGAAGCACATGCCATAGGGATTACTGCAACGTTCTGCAGACAATTTACTTGTAGGGTTTTTATCCCATATGCTGCTTTCTCTTCATCGCAGCTGTCTTTTTATTTATTAAAACACAATCACTGAACAGGGAACTTTTCCAGACTCCCTTTTCTCAAAGTGGCATTTTAGAGCTTAGGTCGAATGCACTCCCTAGTGAATGTATAGTTATTCCCAAGATTTTGTCTCTTTGAAATGTAAGGTAGCCCTTGGCCAGCTCAGTTCAGTGGCCAACAATTCCAGTGAAAATTTCATTCTAATTAAAAGAGAAAACGTATCATCTTATTTAAAATTGAAAGCTGAAAGTCCACAATTTTATGCCAATTGTGAGTGCATTAGATTAGATCTGGTATATTTTTGCATGGATAATGTTCACCTTATCCACATGTTCCTTTTTGGCCATCTACAGAGGTAAGTACACAGTTTTGTTGATTTCTTCATTTGCAAATGAGCGTATCAGATCTATCCTCCACTAGTTGACTGTAAGAATGTAAGATTATGCTTTTAACTACCAGAGTGGACTATTTGTATTCCAGGAATTTGACACAAAGTGGAGCCTCAAGTTCTTTGCTATCTTATTCTGAATAAAAATCTAGTTGTAAGAAATAGCATTAATCGAAGCCTGGTTGAAGATAACACAATTCATTAGTTCCCCTGTTCTTAGACCACGCTAGATAATCTGAGAGCCAAATAACTGGACTGCATTATCTTTGTGCTTCATAGAGTTGCCTTGGTAGAATTCCCTTTTGATATATTGCCCTTGGCCTGCATTTAAAGACCCCATAAAATAATTTTATGAACTTTCTTAATGAATTTACTCTAAATATGGTAAGAAAACAGATGCATGCCATATGAAGGCATGAAAAAAAATTGTCAGGTTTCAAAATTATGAGTAACTGGCTTATTTTTTCCCCAAGCAACTGGATGTTTTTTTAATTTTATGAACCCTAAGAATCATATCACTGGTTGTAGTTCTTTTTTGCTTCAGCTACTAGGAACCTCAATTAAAGCCTACTTTTAATGAGTGTATAGGACTTTATGGTATTCATCTGTTTGTGATATCATTACTTCAAGCTTTGTTTCATTTTCCTGCCTATGATATCTTGTCGTCATTTCCTCTTTTGTTTATTATTTATATTTCTATTATATACATCTCTATAATTCACTCCAAATTTATTTTGGACCCAGGTCTACACACACACACACACACACACACGGCCATTTTTGGTCATCATGAGATCAAAAGTCAGGACCCTTTCTATCCAAGTGTCTGTCCTAAAGCAAATGGGTTTTTCTTTTCAATTTTTCTAGATTTTTTATGTAAAAGTAGATATATTGTCCCAGTTTTTTATTTAAGATGAGTACATATGGAGTTTAAGTATAGAGAGAATTTCTGGCTATCTGAGGGCAAGATTTGGGATCTGCTACTAGGTTTGATCTTTCCCCTCTCCACAATTTGCCCTCAAAGACATCCCTTCCAGAATGATACACTCCTATACAATTATACATTTGTAGAAGATCCCTCAAATGGCAAGGTTCTGAGGTAGCTTGAGAGAGACTGCTGTCTAATCACCCCTCTTCACTGAATTGTTAAATTGTGTATTTGGGCATCATATAGAGCAGATTCAAATTCTGTTTTTTCTGTTCAGGAGCAATATGACACTGACATATTAATTAAATTCCTTCCAATCTCTCAAATATTTCATCACTAAAAGGAAACAGATAGTTCTTATATCCCAAGATTGCTGTGAGTGTTAAATAAGGTAATTGGCTTAGCATGGACCCAGCACACAGAAAATGCCCTCTAATTGGTGATAAGAACCTTGCATCAGTATGCAGGGCACCCAGTGAAGGCAGGGACCCTGCATACTGATACAAAGGTTCTTGTCACTGAGTTCATCTATTCAATTCTTGTGCCAGCAACTTCTAGACACTGAAGATCTAGATATAGACACATAGTGTCTGTCATCAAGGAACTTACACTTGAGTGGCAGGAAACAACATTTCAGATGGTGACAAGTGCTATAAGGAAAATAAAACAGGGGGATGAGAGAGAGTGCCTGCAGTAAGTCTAATTTAAATTAAGTGTTTGGGGAAAAACTCCTTGTGGGGGTGGCATCTGGGATGAGATACGAAACCATGAGAGACTATGGACTCTGAGAAACAAACTGAGGGTTCTAGAGGGGAGGGGGGTGCAGGGATGGGTTAGCCTGGTGATGGGTATTAAAGAGGGCACGTACTGCATGGAGCACTGGGTGTTATACGCAAACAATGAATCATGGAACACTACATCAAAAACTAATGATGTAATGTATGGTGATTAACATAACATAATAATAATAATAATAATAATAAAAGAAAGATAAGAAGGAGTTGAGGGAAGAGCATTCAAGAGAGAGGGAAGAGCAAATGAAAAGGCCCTGAGAAAGGGCTGAACTTGATGTATTTGTAGAACAGAAAGAAGGCCTGCGGGGCTAGAGCAGAGGAGGAAGGGACAGCAGTACAAGATGAAGTAGGTGGAAGTCATATCATGATGATGAGTTTAGCTCCCCACTTTTTTGTGCAGTAGAAAGGCACTAGAAGTTTTTAAGCAGGTGTGTAAAAAAATCTGATATTCCTGAGCGCCTGGGTGGCTCAGTCGTTAAACGTCTGCCTTCGGCTCAGGTCATGATCCTGGGGTCCTGGGATCGAGCCCCACGTCGGGCTCCCTGCTCCACAGGAAGTCTGCTTCTCCCTCTCCCACTCCCCCTGCTTGTGTTCCTGCTCTCGCTCTCTCTCTCTCCGTCAAATAAATAAATAAATAAATAAATAAATAAATAAATAAATAAAATCTGATATTACTTAAATATCTTTTCCCTTAAGTGGTATGCAAAATCCAGCTCCATCTTCCCATGCTTTTCTCTTTGCTTAGAAATTCCTTTATTGGGTGCCTGGGTGGCTCAGTTGGTTAAGCGACTGCCTTCGGCTCAGGTCATGATCCTGGAGTCCCGGGATCGAGTCCCTCATCGGGCTCCCTGCTCGGCGGGGAGTCTGCTTCTCCCTCTGACCCTCTTCCCTCTCATGCTCTCTTTCTCATTCTCTCTGTCTCAAATAAATAAATAAAAAATCTTTAAAAAAAAGAAATTCCTTTATTATCCCTTTATCTCTTGGTGAGTTCTTAACCATCCATCCAACACATCACACAGGATTCTGTCTTATTTATCTTTAAATCTCTGTACTTAGAAAAATGCTTACATGGCGAAGGTACTGAATATATGCTTAGTTTTGCATTATCTATACAGATCTGCTTTGACTGAGTCAGGAAATTGAGAATTAACTAAATTTTGAAATTCAAGATAGCCAGGTAGGGCATACTAACCTCATAGGCAGGGCTGCAGTTCTCTTTTCGGCAGTCTGCATCTGTGGACTGTCCAGCATTCGGAAGCACTTCTGATCCACTGAGGCTTTGCTGCTTCCAGTGACATAAACACTGGTACAGCTACATTTTGACTGATTTTCAAGTAAATAGAGATGCAATTTCTGACCAAAACTAAGCCAGAAAGAGCAAAGTTTCCATTCCTTTCACCCTCATTCCTATAAATATGTATTCACAATGCTGGGAATCCATTTTGGGCAAGCTGGTAGCCCTGGGGAGGACTGGGACTCATTTTTGAGAAATATCACATTCTGTAAGGTCTCAGCCCAAAAGGGCAGGAAACATTGCTGAATTTATTTTCCAAATCATTCCTGCCTCTGGGACTGATGCAAGCCATGCTCTTAATAAATCTTCCTTTAAGACCTTTCTCCTTGCATTTGCCTCTTGATCTCATCACCTTTGTCTTCAGTTCACAGAATTTATTTTTTCTCTTCTTTTTTTTCGCTCTCTGCAATAACTTGTCAGCTTGCAGAACACTTTCTCAGTGTTATGCTTCAGGATGGAAGACCAGCTCAGGGAGAAAGGCCTGGCCTTTCTAACCACTCTACTTTCACAGCCTTCCTCTTTCCACACTTACCACCACTTTCTCATGCCCTCCCCAAATTCCAGACCTAGTTCAAGACACCCCTAGAATCTCTCATTAAGGATTAGGCTGGTTGTGAAAGCTTCTGATAGGAAGCTGGCTGCTGTTCGGTCGCCCTGCCTGGAAAAGTAATCTACCCATTTGTTCTATTTTAGCTAACACTTCTCCAAAGTCTGTGAACTCTGATCACATTATATGGATCTTGTCCCTCCTTTGGTGCCATCATAAGCAAGGCAGAAGATGCAGATGCAAAACAGGAAAGATTACTTGGAGAAAATAAAGTATATGTATGATACATTTAATTGATGATATTCTTCAGTCTGACATTCAGACTCCATCCCATTCCCTACAGTTGGGTTCAGGCTTCTCTTCAGACTCCTCACCAATGATTCCTACATAAAACCTATGTTTCAGCTACATGGCCCAGTTCCTCTGGACACATCTTGTGCTTTCTCATCTCTGGTCCTTTTCATATATACTTCCTCTGTCTAAGAAATCTTTCCTCCCTTTTGAATGATACCCCATTTTATCCCACTGTCAAGATTCAGCCTGAAGCCACCCTCTTGAAGAATCCGTCCCTGGACACCCTACCTATCTCTCCTATGAAAGTCCACACTGCTGGAGTTGAAGCCTGACTAACTGCCACTGACTAGCTGTGTGATCTTAAATGACATCTTTCAGTGGACACACCATATCTCCCCTACCACATTCTTATTTCTTATTCAACCCAAGAAGCAGTTGAATGTCTGAGCTACCCCTATGTAGAGTTGAGATAGGCAGCTGTTTATATAGTGTGATTTGAGGCTATCATATGATCTGAATTTTTTTTTTTACTGGTCTTTGTTTAAAGGTTTGAAGACATCTTATAAAACTAATAACATTATAATGAAATTCTTGGAATCATAACCTCATAGTCTTTGTAATCCTAGAATGTCAATTCTGTAAAGATCCTTAAAGGATCAGTTAGTTTCATCTTGTTTTGTTTGGTTTTTAATTTAATCTTCTTGTTTTTTAGTTGGAGAAATTGCTTTTCAGAGGGGCAAATGAGTTGGCAAAGACCATATATGTAATTCAAATTTCTTTATCAACATTATTGTTCAACAACATAATTCTAATTATCTAGAAGGCAAATGTGGCTTATGTTGGTGCTGTTTTCATTGTCTCAAGTTAAATTGGTTATGTATAAATGTATAAGATACAGTTTCTTTAGTTACTAAGAATAGAAATCTATTCTAACTCAGACAAAATGAAATGCATTTGCAAGATATTGGGGACTTACAGAATCAATGGGAGTTGGAAAGAGACATGGACTTAGGGTGAGCAAGAAGGGAAGAACTTTAGCACAAGGGAGAGGAAGCCACAAAAGTGGCTTTCAGGTGGGAAAGTCTGTTCAGGACATGAAGGAACAGCAAGCCTTTTATTATTTTTTCTCTATTCAAAATACAGATTTTATGGAGGCCATATCTGATTAGCATAGATAGAGTTATGTGCTTTGATTAGGGACAGCAAGGCCTTTCCTTGTGACTCAAACTATACACAATGATGAAACAGTCATTTAAGTATAAGAAATAATTTGTTGTTAAGACAAGGAAATAGATGCTAAGTAGCCAAAATTTACTAATGCCAACTTTGACAAGAATGCCTCATTCAAAGAAAGTTGAGTAAATAATTCTGATAGCTCCCAACTGTGGACCACCAGTGTAGGTCAGGAGCTTTACATTTATGTTCTTATTAGATCCTTTGAACAAATTTTCAAGAAAAATAATATCATTCCCATTTTGAAAATCAGAAAATTTAAGGAAAAAGAGGTAAGTCAATTGCCTGGCAAAACCTGGAATTAAAACCAGATCTGTTTACCTCTAAAGTCTATGTTCTCACGGATTCTCCAAGCCTTCATGTGTGTGAAAGAGCTAATGCAATTCCTGGCACCTGATAGGTATTCTTTCCTGGAGGAGCATGACCAGCAGGGAGATATTACTGGTACTTGCTGTTCTTTCTGCCTACAATGCTTTTCCCCCAGAAATTAACTGGACTGACTCCTTCACTTTATTTAGGTGTTACCTCACCAGAAAGGCCTTCCTTGACAACACAATATAACAAACTTATCACTGCCCTACTTTACTTTCTATTCCCTTATGCTACCTTTTCATAGCACTGGTCATTCACACACACACACACACACACACACGAATATTTGTCTATTTGTTCTCTCCCATAAAAATGGGAACTTTGTTTTATATGCTAATTTATCCTCAGCATCAAGAACTGTGCCTGATAAACAATTGTTTGATGAGTGAACAACACAAATATAACTGGAAGAGTAGTTCTCAGCTCTGTCTCTAACCTCCAGTATGGCTTTGCCCCAGTCATTTATCTCTCCGGGCTTCAGTTGTAAAATGAAAATATCAAATCAGATCAAACCTAACCTCCCCTTTGCCTTATTTCTTGCCATGTGAATGCTTGGTTTTTATGTATTGTGCTTCTCTGCTAGCTTTCTTTTAAAAAAGCACTTTAGAAGAAACTAAAAAAAATGTTTCAAAGACACTGGACTAGATATTCCTTAAAGTTCTATCTTTCTATAAAAGTGTATAGTTGTATCAGCATAAAGAATTTATAGACCTCCCAGATAGATTACAAAGAAAGTCTTTCAAAGAACAATTATGTATTTCTTATTGGAAGAAAATAAAAAGTTCTTCACCCCCTATGCTTCTGGTTCTTAAATTCCAGGAAGAGGACTTAGGAAGTTCATTTACTCACTTCAATTACCAGAAGCTCTTTATTGAGTCCATTTTATAATTTTAATTAACATAATAATCCTGAAAAGTAGGAGGTTATGGAATACATGAATTCAGAGCTTCTAAGATTAATAAGTGTACTGAAGTATGAAAGCTCTTTCACATAATTTTTTTAACTCTGAAGATCAGTGGTATAGAAAGGAATCTGTACTGTTCCCAGGCAGATGATGGATATTGAGAAATTGACTTAGACACTGTCTTTCATGTGATGAAGATCAAAATATCAGAGCTGATTCCTGTGAGTCAACATTTTAACCAGTTACTTTGTGAGGGCATGATCTAATGGAACATAACGAGTGCCCACTTTGGAGCCAATAGCCTTTGAGGATAGGGGGTAACTGAGAACATATTTAAAATAAAAAGGTCTATCCAACAAGAAGATCTAACAATTGTAAATATTTATGATCCCTGGCAGCCAATTATATAAACCAATTAATAACAAAATTAAAGAAACACATTGATAATAATACAGTAATAGTAAGGGACTTTAACACCCCACTCACTGAAATGGACAGATCATCTAAGCGGAAGATCGACAAGAAAACAAGGGTTTTGAATGACACACTGGGCCAGATGGACTTCACAGATATATTCAGAGCATTTTATCCTAAAACAGCAGAATACACATTCTTCTCAAGTGCACATGGAACATTCTCCAGTATGTGACCCACATACTGGGTCACAAATCAGGTCTCAACCAGTACCAAAAGATTGGGATTATTCCCTGCATATTTTACAATGCTTTAAAACTTGAATTCAATCACAAGAGAAAATTTGGAAAGAACACAAATACATGGAGGTTAAAGAGCATCTTACTAAAGAATGAATGGGTCAACCAGGAAATTAAAGAATTTAAAAATTCATGGAACATAAGGAATAGAATGGAGGACATTAGGAGAAGGAAGGGAAAAATGAAAGCGGGAATTCAGAGGGGGAGATGAACCATGAGAGACTATGGACTCCGGGAAACCAACTGAGGGTTTTAGAGGGGAGGGAGGTGGGGGATTGGGTTAGCCCAGTGATGGATATTAAGGAAGGCGTGTATTGCATGGAGCACTGGGTGTTATACACAAACAATGAATCATGGAACACTACATCAAAAACAAATGAGGTACTGTATGGGGACTAACATAACATAATAAAAAAATTAAAAATTAAAAAATTTTTTAAAAAGTTCATGGAAATAAATGAAAAGGAAAACACAACTCTTCAGAACCTTTGGGATGCAGCAAAGGCAGTCCTAAGAGGGAAGTATATAGCAATACAAACCTTTCTCAATAAACAAGAAAAGTCTCAAATATACAACCTAGCCTTACACCTAAAGGAGCTGGAGAAAGAACATCAAATAAAGCCCAAATCCAGCAGGAGAAGAGAAATAATAAAGATTAGAACAGAAATCAATGAAATAGAAACCAAAAGAACAGTAGAACAGATCAACGAAACTAGGAGCTTGTTCTTTGAAAGAATAAGATTGATAAACCCCTAGCCAGACTTATCAAAAAGAAAGGAGAAAGGACCCAAATAAATAAAATCTATTAGTGGCTCTTCACTTCTTTTATGATCAGTCTTTACTCCACAACATGGCTTACAAAGCACCATATGATTTGGTCCCTATCTGCCTTTTCTTTCTTTTTTATTTATTTATTTATTTTTTTTTTTAAATTTTTTTAGATTTTATTTATTTTTTTGACAGAGAGAGATATAGCGAGAGCAGAACATAAGCAGGGGGAGCGGGACAGGGAGAAGCAGGCTTCCCGCAGAGCAGGGAGCCCGATGTGGGACTCGATCCCAGGACCCTGGGATCATGACCTGAGCCGAAGGCAGACGCTTAACGACTGAGCCACCCAGGCGCCCCCTATCTGCCTTTTCGACCTCATCTTTTGCTACTCCCTCATTTATGCACTCTCCCATTCACTCACTCACTCACTCACTTGCTCATTCATTCAATAAATTTCTTTATTTAGTAATTACATGTACTAAACTTGGGTTAGCCGTTAGGGCTTCATGATGAATAGAGACATGGCCTCACTCTAATGGGATAAGGAAGAACGATGTTAAACTATAATAAAGTATGATGCATGTTATCATAGGGCAGTACAGGGATCACAGGGGCATAACTAGTGGTGGGGGAGAGAATAGTTTCCAGAAGTGAGACCAAAGATAAGTAACTATAGACATTGTAGGCTAGACATAGACACTTATTAGTAGGCTCCTGTGGTTTGACAATTTAGCCCACCTGTAGACTTAGTCCCAGCCATGAAGGGGGTTTGTTTCTATTCTGCAAATAGTCATAAGAGGCATTGGCAAGAAGTTGAAAGTTCCTCAGTTCCTAGGATTTTTTTTTTTAAGATTTTATTTATTAGAGAGAGAATGAGAGACAGTGAGCATGAGAGGGAGGGTCAGAGGGAGAAGCAGACTCTCCGTTGAGCAGAGAGCCTGATGCGGGACTGGATCCTGAGACTCCAGGATCATGACCTGAGCCGAAGGCAGTCACTTAACCAACTGAGCCACCTGGGCGCCCCATCAATTCCTAGGATTTTTTCTTGGAATCATGGCTAAGTCCTGACCTAACTCGGCCTTCTAGCCAGGATGATGAATCTTTGCCTTTCCCTCTGACTCCTGTGTCAGTCTCCATTCCTGACCTAGCACTTGTTATGACCCTGACATGTTGCTGAATCCATCGTTCTGGGGTCTTGGCAGCTGTCACATGACCTCAGTAATTCTTCTGGCATGCTTACAGAAGACTGCCTTCCTCTGTGTCAGACCTTCCCAAGGCTGTGTCATATCTCAGTCTTTGTTTTTCAGTCAGTGCTTTGCCTCCCCGGCTCAAATCCCATACCTCTCAGCCTGCCACACCTTATGCATCTACAGGTCATCAAGTCATTACCACTTTTCACATGAAGCAGTAGCCTGGTCCAGCTCCCTCATCTATTGGAGACTGACATCCTAAGGGATATCTCCTCAAGATTTCCATTCTGTTCCCCATGTATCCATGCCAGCCTTTCATTCCTGGTAGGGTAGATCTTATTCCTCATTCCCTTTGTCATAGTAGGAAAGAATAACTTTGGTGTCACCCAGCTTGAAACCTTGTATGTACATCATCTCTGCGAAGTAATCCTGCTCTCCTCCTTCTCACTGATTCTGATCCTATCTTCATCCACTTGAGACTGTGATTGTACTTTTTGCCCTGGAAAACTGGAAGTCACTTGCTATCCATGCCTCTGCCCTTCCTCGGTTTTTCCTTGGCAGTCTACTTCCTTCACTGCTGACTCAGTCTTGGCTCCAACATCATTATCTCTCATGACCTATCCCCCTGCACTCAGAACCTAGTTTTGGGACCAGATGATTTTTCTTTTCTTTTCTTTTTAATTATTAGCCAACATATAGTACATCATTAGTTTATGATGTAGTGTTCAATGGTTCATTAGCTGTGTATAACACCCAATGCTCATCACCACATGTGCCCTCCTTAATACCCATCACCTGGCTACCCCATCCCTCAGTTTGGTTTCCAGAGTCCAGTCTCTCATGGCTTGTATCCCTCTCTGATTTATTCCCATTCAGTTTTCCCCCCATTCCCCTGTGGTCCTCTGTGCTATTCCTTGTGTTCCACATATGAGTGAAACCATATGATAATTGTCTTTTCTCTGCTTGACTTATTTCACTTAGCATAATCCCCTCCAGTACTGTCCATGTTGATGTAAAAGTTGGGTATTCATCCTTTCTGATGGCTGAGTAATATTCCATTCTATATATGGACCACATCTTCTTTATCCATTCGTCTGTTGAAGGGCATCTCAGCTCCTTCCACAGTTTGTCTATTGTGGATATTGCTGCTACAAACATTGCGGTACATGTGGCCCTTCTTTTCACTACATCTGCATCTTTGGCGTAAATACCTAGTAGTGCAATTACTGGGTCAGAGGGTAGCTCTATTTTTAACATCTTGAGGAAATTCCATACTGTTTTCCAGAGTGGCTGTACCAGCTTGTATTCCCACCAACAGTGTAAGAGGGTTCCCCTTTTGCCACATCCTTGCCAACACTTGTTGTTTCCTGTCTTGTTAATTTTTGCTATTCTAACTTGGTATCTCATTGTGTGCTTTTTTTACTGTCAAATTTCTTTTTTAACTTTTTTTGTTTTTTTTAATTTTTATTTATTTTTTTAAATTTTATTTTATTATGTTATGTTAGTCACCATACATTACATCATTAGTTTTCTTTCTTTCTTTTTTTTTTTTTTGAAAAACCTAAATATGAGACAGGAGTCCATCAAAATCCTAAGGGAGAACACAAGCAGCAACCTCTTTGACTTTAGCCACATCATTAATTTTTTTTCACACATCATTAGTTTTTGATGTAGTGTTCCATGAGTCATTGTTTGCGTATAACACCCAGTGCTCCATTCAATATGTGCCCTCCTTTTTTGTTGTTGTTTGATGGAAATATTTTATATCTTTTTTTTTGTTTGATGGAAATATTTTATATCTTTTTTAAAATTTTATTTTATTATGTTAGTCACCATACATCATTAGTTTTTGATATAGTGATCCATGATTCATTGTTTTCGTATAACACCCAGTGCTCCATGCAGTACGTGCCCTCCTTAATATCCATCACCAGGTTAACCAATCCCCCCACCCACCTCCTCTCTAAAACCCTCAGTTTGTTTCTCAGAGTCCATAGTCTCTCATGGTTCATCTCTCCCTCCAATTTCCCCCCCTTCAGTTTTCCCTTCCTTCTCATAATGTCCTCCATGCTATTCCTTATGTTCCACAAATAAGTGAAACCATATGATAATGGACTTTCTCTGCTTATTTCACTTAGCATAATCTCCTCCAGTCCCATCCATGTTGATGCAAAAGTTGGGTATTCATCCTTTCTGATGGCTGAGTAATATTCCATTCTATATATGGACCACACCTTCTTTATCCATTCATCTGTTGAAGGGCATCTTGGCTCTTTCCTCCGTTTGGTTATTGCAGACATTGCTGCTATGAACATTGGGGTGCATATGGCCCTTCCTTTCACTACATCTGTGTCTTTGGGGTAAATACCCAGGAGTGCAATTGCTGGGTCATAGGGTAGCTCTATTTTTAATTTTCTGAGACACCTTCACACTGTTTTCCAAAGTAGCTGTACTAACTTGGATTCCCACCAACAGTGTAAGAGGGTTCCCCTTTCTCCACAACCTCTCCAACATTTGTTGTTTCTTGCCTTGTCAATTTTTGCCGTTCTAACGGCATCTAACGTGTAAGGTGATATCTCAGTGTGGTTTTAATTTGAATTACCCTGATGGCCAATGATGATGAGCATTTTTCATGTGTCTGTTAGCCATTTGTGTGTCTTCTTTGGAAAAGTGTCTATTCATGTCTTCTGCCCATTTTTTGCCTTGATTATTTATTTTTTGGGTATTGAGTTTGAGAAGTTCTTTATAGATCTTGGATACCAGCCCTTTATCTGTAGTGTCATTTGCAAATATCTTCTCCCATTCTGTGGGTTGCCTCTTTGTTTTGTTGACTGTTTCCTTTGCTGTGCAGAAGCTTTTAATCTTGATGAAGTCCCAAAAGTTCATTTTTGCTTTTGTTTCACTAGCCTTTGGAGATGTATCTTGAAAGAAATTGCTATGGCCAATGTTAATACCTGCCCTCCTTAATACCCATCACCAGGCTAACCCATATCCCACCCCCGTCCCCTCTAAAACCCTCAGTTTGTTTCTCAGAATCCATAGTCTCTCATGGTTCATCTCCCCCTCTGATTTCCCCTTCTTCATTTTTCCCTTCCTACTATCTTCTTTTTTTTTTTTAAACATATAATGTATTATTTGTTTCAGAGGTACAGGTCTGTGATTCATCAGTCTTACACAATTCACAGTGCTCACCATAGCACATACCCTCCCCAGTTGTAGTTTTGATTTGTATTTCCCTGATAGCTAGTGATGTGGAGCATTTTTTTCGTGTGTCTGTTAGCCATTTGTATGTCTTCTTTGGAGAAGTGTCTGTTCATGTCTTCTGCCCATTTATTGACTGGATTAGTTGTTTTTTGGGTGTTGATAATTTTTCACTTCACTTTTTGACTAAGCTCTTTGGATTTGGCAGCCTGGAATTTAGGCCATTCCCTGGCTTCCTTGGACTCCAGGCCACTTGAGTCTACTCTCATGATCTATTCCTCAGGATTTCTTTTAGGGTCTTAGTTCATTTTACTTAGGTAAACAGGTACTCCCTGTGCTAGGGGTTGGATAATGAATCAGAAATACACCAGATGGTCCTGCTTCTCTATATTTCTTTGTCTATTGCAAAGCCCCCTAACCCCCACCTTGGTCATGGCTAGCCTGCAGTGCCCCACTGAGTGAGAACAGGGGGACAGCCTGTGACCACTCTCTACTGGGAGGCCATTTTGATGAGAGACCCCTATTGAGTAAACCAGGCTGAGTTCTACTTTTACAGTTTGGAAGGCCTCACAGTCACTCCTCACGTGGTAGAGCTGGGTAACAATGAATCTTCTGGCTTAAAAGCTCTGATCTGATGGTTGTGGAAGGAGAAACATGAGGAATCCAGAAACAAATCAGGGTACTGCATTATGCGGGAGAGGAAAGAGAGGAAGCCTGTGTCTAGATGATTAATGCCTTTATCTTTTCTCTGAGAGAAACACTATGTGAAGTCCTATAAAATCTTAACCAGTGGAGCAGCTTAGAAGCCCCTCCACAACAATACCCACCCCTACCTAGCTCTGCTGAGAACCCACTAGCTAACTGTGGGTTTAGAACTCCTTGTCCACTCAGACCACTAACAATCAGCCTTCTTACCTTCCCTCTCTGTCATTATCCCCTCACCCAGACATATTTACTCCATTCAATTAATGAATATCTACCACGAGTCTACCATGTGTCAGGTACTCTGTCAGATGCTAGGTTATTCACTGGTGAGCAAAAAACAGATGTTGTCCCTACTCACATAGAAACTACAACCTAATTGGGAATGTAAACTGTAAGTAAACAAGTGCAAACACATATATAATTGCAAATTGAAGTAGTGCTTTGAGGAAAAGGATCTAGTTGCTCCAAGGGAGACTAACAGGAGAGCCTAATTTAAGGAGTGATAGGGAAGATAATATCTGAGCTAAAACAAAAATGAAGGATAGATGTCAGCTAGGCAAGGGAGGGAGTTAGTGTGGAGAACAGGACAGACAGAGGGAAAAATACTTAAAGGTCCTGAGATAGACTACGAACTTGGTTCATCTGAGGAAGTAAAAAAGTCATGTTAAAGAGTTTGGATTTCCATTCTAGTGTAATTGGAAATTCTGTATGAATTTTAATCCAGGAAATGGTATGAGCCAATTAAACTGTGAAAAAACTATGTGGAGAGGGGATTGGAGAGGAGAAGAGTGAGAAAAAGAAAGCTGGGCAGTGTAGGGGACTTTTTCAGCAAACTGGCAAAAACATGGAAATAGAGACAAGTAGAGAGTTTGGAGATATCTTCTAAAGATAGAATTTAAGGACCTTAATGAGATGAGGGATGTAACAATTTCAGTAAATGATATCAGGCCAAAATCTTTTTTTAATTATGTTATGTTAATCACCATACATTACATCATTAGCTTTTGATGTAGTGTTCCATGATTCATTGTTTGGGTATAACACCCAGTGCTCCATTCAGTACATGCCCTCTTTAATACCCATCACCAGGCTAACCCATCCCCCCACTCCCTTCCCCTCTAGAACCCTCAGTTTGTTTCTCAGAGTCCATAGTCTCTCATGGTTCATCTCCCCCTCCAATTTCCTCCCCTTCAAAGACTAAAATAAGAGATGAGGAAGGACAATATATCATACTTAAAGGGTCTATCCAACAAGAAGATCTAACAATTGTAAATATCTGTGCCCCTAATATGGGAACAGCCAATTATATAAGCCAATTAATAACAAAAGTGAAGAAACACATTGAGAATAAAACAATAATAGTGGGGGACTTTAACAGGCCAAAATCTTAATATCATTATTGACTTTTCTCTTACTTTCACATCTCATATTCAGTTTATCCTCAAATCCTGAAGTCTTTACCTTCAAAATAGATTCAAAATCCTGCAACTCCCAACCATCTCCACAGCTTCTACCCTAACCTAACCCATCATTATTTCTTCCTGGACCACTGTAGTAGCTACCCAACTGGTCTCCTGGCTTTCACCCCCCTCCTGCTCACCACAGACTACTTCTCTACTCAGGAGACCCTTTAAAAATGTAAATCAAATCATTTCATCACTCTCAGTATCTCTACCCCACAGTGGCTTCTCATACAAAACTCTTACCAAGGCCTGCAGAGCCCTGTAATCTGGACCCTTCCCCTCTAATTCATTTTGTACTAATCACCTTCTCACTTGTTCCTGTTCAATCCCACTGACCTTCCTGCTGCTCTAGAGACATACCAAGCTTATTCCTGCCCTTGGACCTTTGTGCTTGCTTTTACCTCTGGACCTCTGTTTTCTCAGATAGATAAATCGAGAGATGATAGATAGATAGATAGATAGAGATATAGATAGATGATAGATAGATAGATATAGATACAGATATGGATTATTTCCTCATATCATTCAGTTTCTACTAAATGGTTACCTCTCTGACCACCCTAACTAAAATAGCTCCCTCCACCACCCTCTATGACCTTACCTTGCTTTATTTGTATTCATTACACCTATCATTACCTTACACTATATTATGTATTAACTTGTTTATCTCTCTCACTAGAATTTAAGTTCCATGAAAGTATGGAATTGCTTGTTTTACTTCTGTTTCCTTACCGTATAGAAGAGTGCAACATGGGAAGCTCTTAAGCAAAATTTATTGAATGAAAAAAGGAAGGAAAAAGTGAAAAAGAGGAAGGCATCAAGGTGGCCTCTGAAGTTTCTGTCTTGTCCAGTTGAATGGATGGAGATGGTGGGGCTATTTACTGAATTGGGTGTACTTTCAGAAGGCCAGGTGTGGAGGATGTCAGAAGATCCATTTTAATCAGGTTGAATTTTAGGTAACTTTAAGATGTTCAAGAATAGCAATCAGATTGGCAGATGGATAGGACCACATAAATTTATCATCCCAACTGAAAGTGAACAGGGAAACTAAAAATAAAGTTTTGTACATTTTTTGAAATATTCATGTATTGACCACCAATTGTTTTATTACACTGGACTTACAAAATCATTGTTTTTTAAAATCAAAATTTGTTTTAAGTAAAAGGTAAAGTAGGGGCACCTGGGTCACTCAGTTGGTTAACCAACTGCCTTTAGCTCGGGTCATGATCCTAGGGTCCTGGGATCGAGCCTCACATTGGGCTCTCTGCTCCTTGGGGAGCCTGCTTCTCCCTCTCCCTCTGCCTGCCACTCCCCCTGCTTGTGCTCTCTCTCTCTCTCTCTCTGTCAAATAAATAAGGAAATAAAATCTTCTTTAAAAAGATAAAGTAAAATAAAAAAATTTATATCCATATACATTAAAGCAGAATTTTTGAAAAACTTCTATTTATTTTCTTTAAATCAATTCAGTAACTTTCAGAGCATATTCACATGCTTCAATCAGTTTCTTAGCTACATGTGTATCTAATACTATGTCATTGTTATTTTTATGAAGAATATCTTTTTTAATAAGGCTTTTTTTTTTTTAATGACATTGCCTTGAGTATTCTTCAGAATTGTATTTTATGGTTAGTAAGTTTGAAATTGTTGACACATTCAACTAATTATTCTTTGTAGATCATAATATCCTTAAATAAAAAGCATTATTTCTATAAGTGCTGAGGTACCTGGTAAACTTAGAGCAAATTCTCCTAAATAGAGGACATTCTCAGTTGTAAACTTTTTAGTATTAAAATATGTAAACATTTCAGTCCAAATATTTTCATAGTTACTCTCTTGTTTACTCCCTTCAGAGACATTTTCTTGGATTAATTTTTTTATAAAACAACTTTTGTCAAATAAGATGCTTCTTGACTCTTAAATTTTTACCAAATGCAGATGCTGCATAATTGTAGGCCTTCTCAATTTCATCCTACTCTGGCACAATATGTTGTATAAATATCCAATTAAAACTAGGAGCTTCATCACAAAATTCTCCTCCTAAAGTAAGTTTTCCCAAGGTATAATCACTGAATTTCAAAATTCAATCTTGTACTCCAATTGTGCTTCCATCATTTAATTTATGCAGTTCCTCCCATGCTTTTGTAGAGATAAATGTCATGTCTTGTTTGCAAGCTTTGTTTTCAATAATTGCAATTTGATAAAAGCTTTTTTTTTTGATAAAAACTTTAAAAGTTGAAATACTTTGGTGCTTTATTTGTTGAATATTTGATTAAAAATTTCCAGTTGATTTTGAACAAAATGCAACCAAAATTTTGTTCCTATTTAGAGGCCTTATTAACAAAATTTAAGGGTCTCATTAACAACAAAAACAAAAAAGCAAAATCAATGTTGATTAACAAAGCAGCTTATTAAAGGCTCAAAATCTCCAAAATCCTATTGTTGGCAGACAGTAAAGAAAAGAAGCATGGTCTGCCTCCCTGAAAAAAAACAAAAATTTTGTGTTTGTGTGGTTTACAATTAGCTTCATAAAAATTGTATTGTTCACTTACTTTGTGAAAATTTTGATAACTATAATTCCTATTTTAAAGGTAGAAAATAGAAGCTTATTTGGATGCAATTATGATTTATATGGATACCACAAACCAATTCAAAATAAATTTCTGCTCCAGAGGTTTGTTGATTTAACAAGTGTATTGCTTTTACCAAAATTTGTATTCACATTATTATACCAAAAAATAAGTAATTCATCTTTAATGTTGAACTTTTTATTTTACTGAATTAACAATAACATTCCACCAAGACAATATTTTACCTTCTACAGAATAAATTTAGAAAAACCTTACTTTGATTCCATGAATTGGCTGAAAATAATTAAATTACATTGGAGTTAAGTTAAATTGTTTTCTGTTTGAAGTATCTGATGACACTGATTTAAAACTGCTGGTTTTAGTTCTGCTAACAGTGAAAAGACATTAATGGCTACCACTTTATATACAAGAAAACTTGGAATTAAAAATGATTGAAATTATTTTAGAAGAACAGTCATGTACTCTAAATAAAAGTGATACTACACATCACTCCGAAGTGTGGGTTTTCATTTATAGTACATGGACTGTTCTTCTAAAATAATTTCAATCATTTTTCTTCTGTGCTCCTGCTTTTATGTGTGTAAATTATAGTCTTTGGGCGTAAGTTTTCTTAAAATAACTCTTAAATCAAGTAGATGCTGACGTTCCTTCAGCAGATTTATGTTCTCTGGTTTTTATGTGGTCATGTTATCAGTATACCCCCTACAGTGGATCATAAATACCAACAAACATCTTATACAAGTTACATGTTCATTACTAAATTTCATGAGAAATGAAAAGTTAGTACTTAACTTTTTTAAAACACGCACTTTTGTATTTTTGAGCTCGTTGCTGGTGAAAGGATTTATTGTGAAGTTTTTTTTAAGAGTAACCCAAAAATTAAGTAAATAATTTTAGATTTATACCACATGATACCAAAAGATATTAGACTATTCTCTATAAGAAGGACTGCTCAGCCTCTATTTCCCAAACATATTTCACCTTCCCCTAACCTATAATTTTCCACATGTCCTATCAGTCTGCCCAACAAGTGACCTGAAGGCTTTATGCATCTGGCAGGTTGCTGCCTGGGCATGGTTGGCTGGTACAGCAAGCTGCCAGCAGGAGCACCACATTTGAATACTTCTCCCACCACCATGTGTGAATGGAAGAGTTAACTGCCTTCTGTATCCATATAGACACATGCAGTTTTATCAGACAGCATACCTCTTTAAAAGAGAGATGTTGGTTATATTGGGTTTGGAAAGGGTCAAGAAGAGAAAACAGGGTTGTCCCTGGTTTTCTTAATTATATGTTTAAATGGTTCTCTGTCCCTTGTCACTTATTCCTTTGTCCCCTACCCTGACTTTACTGCCCATTTCATACCTTAAGCACACTTAGTGTGAACTTGGAATTCATTATTCTGAACCAAGAGATAGTGTGATGCCAACTATCCATCGCACAGAGCATAGTGATAATGAGTTACCATTCCTGAGTACCTATTACATATCAAGTACAAATCTCATCTCTAATCCTCAAAACAAAGCCATGAGCTAGATGTTATTTTCATTTTATAGATGTGGAAACCCAGAGGCAAGGCTACCTGACTGATAAGTAATGGAAGTAGAATAGAGCCCAAGCCTGCATTCTTTGTTGCACGATAACTACATTTCTAAAAGGTATCCACAGCTGGAAGTGAACCCAGTACTGTCTGTTTAATCAAAACTCAGCTCTGGCTGACTTATTTATTCATTCATTCAAAATACTTATTGAGTGCCTTCTATACACTAGGCCCCATGCAAGGGGATTATAAGGAGATGCTAATCTGGTGACCTCACACCAGGAACCCTTATTGTATTTCTGCCCATGATGCAGCAACAAAGTAACTTTGATACAAAACTTCAGTTCCAGCATGAACCATTGCAGCTGTAGCCTACGCACCATCCCAAAGCACCCAGCATTCTGCTACTGCCTCATACACCATCCTATATCCCAGCAAATGATAGGTTTGAATGCAGAGTCCTTTACATCTAAGAGTCACAACTGTAAGAGGGATACCCAACACATTTTAGTATCCACATTTTACACTGAGGCACAAAGAGAGGAAGGGTCCTTCCCAAGAACTAGAGCAATCCTAGTATCTTGTCCAGTGTCTTCTTCTTGCTTCCTCTCAGGAATTTGGAATGGAGAAGATAGAGTACATGACTTAGAGCCTCTCCTTGCATGGAGAGGCTGTCCCTGGAGTTTCTGATTGCATTAGCATTCCTGCCAACAACCACATGTAGGTAGGAATACTGTTGCTGTCCATGACCAGGGAGAATAATCAGCCTCAGTTTTCCCCAGTTCTAAACAAGCCAAAGTAATTGGGTTTAATTTTAACTTTTTTTAATGGCTTGGAATTAATAGAAGCAGCTGCTGTCCCACAGTGTGTAGGTGTCCTTCTCCAGAAGGCACAGACAAAAAAATAAAAATAAATAAAAACCCTATATATAAAATAAACTATGAAAAATAAACAATAGAGTGTGTAGGACAAAAAGGTTAATTCAAGAATTGAGCAGTGTCTTTTTGTTATCAAAAATTCATCTGGCAATATATAACTCTGTCTCTCTCCTCCCATCACTAGTGCCCATCAGCCTCTGATAAGATGGTAATCTGATTAGACACCGTGTATAAAAATGTGTTGCCTGTATCTGAGCACTCCTCACTCTCTTCTTCTCCCCCTCCCTGTGACTCACCAAGAGATTAGCTGTGACAAAGTGTGGGGAAAGAAAAGAATAGATATGCTAGTGACAGGAGCATCATTATAATTATTTGGGGGAAGATAGGATTAGAATTAGGAGTGGGTCCTGTTTGCCTAAGGAAGGTGGATTTATAATGTGGGCATCCATGCCAACTGCCTGGCTGTGCCAGACACTGGAGAAGAAAAGGAGGGGGTCAACTGGCTCAAGCCAGGTGCTGGTCTAGGTTATTCCAGCTAAATGTAAACTAAAGGCCACATGTTAGCATGGATGACAAACCAGAGATTCAGCTGCCCTTATGAAAGGAAGAGGAATGAAGTCTTACCTTAATTTCATATATACCTGGAAAACTGTTGCTTCCCATCCCTGGGTCAATGAAGAAGGAAAATGAAGACTGTTTCTGCAATTGCAATTGTTGGCTGAATTTCAGTAAGCACAGCCTTGGTATGGTGGGGAGAATGTGTTTATTAGTCAGATAATAGTGTACATCAAATAGGTAACACCTTATTAATATATGGAAGGTGATTAATATATGTTACCCCCTTTGGGAGTATTTGAGTGACTTTGTTTTGCATACCTCCTTTAGAATTTACAATCTGAAAAAATTGTTATTTTCCTTTCTGCTAATATGAAGAAAAAATGTGTCTAGTGTCTAGAAAGAATGTGGGATTGGTGGGGAAATCGGAGGGGTAGAGGAACCATAAGAATCTATGGACTCTGAGAAACAAACTGAGGTTCTAGAGGGGAGGGCGGTGGAGGGATGGTTAGCCTCGTGATGGGTATTAAAGAGGGCACGTACTGCATGCAGCACTGGGTGTTAATACGCAAACAATGAATCATGGAACACTACATCAAAAGCTAATGATGTAATGTATGGTGATTAACATAACGTAATAAAAAAAAAAGAATGTGGGATTGGAACTCATCTATCCGTATCCGTATTTTTCTGCTAGATTAAAGAGGAAATGGGGGGGGGAGGAGCAAGATGGCAGAGGAGTCGGAGACCGGGATTTCGTCTGCTCTCAGGAATTCAGCTGGATAGGGATCAAACCATTCTGAACACCTATGAACACAATAGGAGATCAAAGAAAGAATAGCAAGAACTCGCTGAACAGAAAAGCGACCACTTTCTGGAAGGTAGGAGGTGTGGAGAAGTGAATCCAAAGTGATATTTGGGAGGATAGACGGTGGGGGAGGGGCCTCCAGCGGCTGCTTCTGGCAAGTGATAGAGCCATGGAGCACAAAATCAGAACTTTTAGAAGTCTGCTCTGCTGAGGGACATCGCTCCAGTGGCTAAGTGGGGGGTGGAACCCTCGTGGGACAGTGTGGTCCCAGGACCCTTGGGGTCACAGAAAGACCAGGGGTGCCTGAGTGTGGCAGAGCTCCCAGGTATCAGAGCGGGGAAGCCGCTGCAGAGACGAAGCTGAGGAGCCGTCTCTCAGCTTGGGGTTGCCATAAACCATGATCCGCGGCACAGTCGGGCCACTGCTCCTCCAGCAGGGACCCAACAAGCGGCAGATCCGGGGAGACTCCCCTTCCTCCACTGGGAGGAGCAGCGTGAAAGCGCACTGCAGGGATCTGCTGGGTTTGGAGGCTCTACACTGAGTCAGGTGCCAGAGATAGAAATGCTCGGTCACAGGCCGGGTGAGCACAGAGTGCGGCCGGAGACTGGGGAGACGGAAGTGACTGATTGCTTTTCTCTGGGGGCTCATGGAAGAGCCAGGCCCCGAGTTCTCAGCTCCTCCAGGGCAGAGATTGGGAGGCCGCCATTTTCACTCTAGGCCTCCAAGGCTGTACGGAAAGCTTGCAGGGAACAAAAGCTCCAGAGAGCAAAGCCGAGCAGATTGCTTAGCCCGGACTGGTGAGGGCGGGGCAATTCCACCTCTGGCAAAAACATTTGGGAACCATGGCAACAGGCCCCTCCCCCAGAAGATCAGCGAGAACAGCCAGCCAAGACCAAGTTTACCAATCAATGAGAACGGCAGAACTCCAGCGCTAGGGGATTAATGCACATAGAATTCATGGCTTTTTTACCATGATTCTTTAGTCTTTCAAAGTTCATTTTTTTTGTCTTTTTTTTTAATTTTTCTTTTTCCCTTTTTCAACCAACATCTTATCAATCCCTTTTTTAAAAAACACTTATTTTTCAGTTTTAAGTCATATTCTATCCCTTCATAGAAGTTACCCTTATTTTTGGCATATATATATAAGTTGTTCTCTCTTTAAAATTTTAAGATAGTTTTTTCTAACAGATCAAAATATACCCTAAATCTCTAGCGTATGGTTTTTTTCTACTCTCCTGCCTGATCACATTCTCTCCCTTTTTTCTTTTTTCTTTTTTTTAAATCCTCTTCTTTCTTTTTTCAAACAACTTCTTATCAATTCCTTTTATAAAATTTTTTATAATTTCCATCTTTACAGTCATATTCCATCCCTTCATCATATCAACCCTTATTTTTGTACATATATAAGTTTTTCTTTCTTTAAAATTTTTGGAGGCACTTTCTTCTAAAAGACCAAAATACACCCAAAATCTAGTGTGTGGCACTGATCTATGCACCAGCCTGATCATATTTGATCATATTCTGTTTTTGTTTTGTTTTGTTTTGTTTTTGTTTGTTTTTTCTTTTTCTTTTCTTTTTCTTTTCCTTTTTTCTTTCTTTCCCTTTCTTTTCCCCTGGCTTCAGGTCTTTTCTGATTTGTTTAGAGTATATTTTCTGGGGATGTTGTTACCCTGTTAGCATTTTGCTCTCTCATTAATCTATTCTCCTCTGGACAAAATGACAAGATGGAAAAAATCACCTCAACAAAAAGAATAAGAGGTAGTACCGACTGCTAGGGACCTACTCAATATGGACATTAGCATGATGTTGGATCTAGAGTTCAGAATCATGACTTTAAAGATACTAGCTGGGCTTGAGAAAAGCATGGAAGTTATTAGAGAAACCCTTTCTGGAGAAATAAAAGAACTAAAATCTAGCCAAGTCGAAATCAAAAAGGCTATTAATGAGGTGCAATCAAAAATGGGGGCACTGACTGCTAGGATAAATGAGGCAGAAGAGAGAATTAGTGATATAGAAGACCAAATAATGGAAAATAAAGAACCTGAGAAAAAGAGAGATAAACAACTACTGGATCACGAGGGCAGAATTGGAGAGATAAGCAATACCATAAGACGAAACAACATTAGAATAATTGGGATCTCAGAAGAAGAAGAAAGAGAGAGAGGGGCAGAAGGTATATTGGAGCAAATTATAGCAGAGAACTTCCCTAATTTGGGGAAGGAAACAGGCATCAAAATCCAGGTGGCACAGAGAACCCCTCTCAAAATCCATAAAAATAGGTCAACACCCCAACATCTAATAGTAAAACTTGCGAGTCTCAGAGACAAAGAGAAAATCCTGAAAGCAGCTTGGGAGAAGAGATATGTAACCTACAATGGTAGAAACATTAGATTGGCAACAGACCTATCCACAGAGACCTGGCAGGCCAGAAAGGACTGGCAGGATATATTCAGAGCACTACATGAGAAAAATATGCAGCCAAGAATACTATATCCAGCTAGGCTGTCATTGAAAATTGAAGGAGAGATAAAAAGCTTCCAGGACAAACAAAAACTAAAGGAATTTGCAAACACAAAATCAGCCCTACAAGAAATCTTGAAAGGGGTCCTCTAAGCAAAGAGAGAACCTAAAAGCAACATAGACCAGAAAGGAACACAGACAATATACAGTAACAGTCACCTTACAGGCAATACAGTGGCACTAAATTCCTATCTTTCAATACTTACCCTGAATGTAAATGGGCTAAATGCCCCAATCAAAAGACACAGGCTATCAGACTGGATTAAAAAACAAGTCCCGTCGATATGCTGTCTACAAGAGACTCATTTTAGACCCAAAGACACCCCCAGATTGAAAGTGAGGGGTGGAAAACCATTTACCATGCTAATGGACACCAAAAGAAAGCTGGGGTGGCAATCCTTATATCAGACAAATTAGATTTTAAACCAAAGACTGTAATAAGAGATGAGGAAGGACACTATATCCTACTTAAAGGGTCTATCCAACAAGAAGATCTAACAATTGTAAATATCTATGCCCCTAACATGGGAGCAGCCAATTATATAAGGCAATTAATAACAAAGCAAAGAAACACATCGGCAACAATACAATAGTAGTGGGGGACTTTAACACCCCCCTCACTGAAGTGGACAGATCATCTAAGCAAAAGATCAACAAGGAAATAAAGACTTTAAATGACACACTGGACCAAATGGAGTTCACAGATATATTCAGAACATTCCATCCCAAAGCAACAGAACACACATTCTTCTCTAGTGCCCATGGAACATTCTCCAGAATAGATCACATCCTAGGTCACAAATCAGGTCTCAACCGGTACCAAAAGATTGGGATCATTCCCTGCCTATTTTCAGACCACAATGCTTTGAAACTAGAACTCAATCACAAGAGGAAAGTCGGAAAGAACTCAAATAAATGGAGGCTAACGAGCATCCTACTGAAGAATGAATGGGTCAACCAGGAAATTAGAGAAGAATTAAAAAAACTCATGGAAACCAATGAAAATGAAAACACAACTATTCAAAATCTTTGGGATGCAGCAAAGGCAGTCCTAAGAGGAAAGTATATAGCAATACAAGCCTTTCTCAAGAAACAAGAAAGGTCTCAAATACACAACCTAACCCTTACACCTAAAGGAGCTGGAGAAAGAACAGCAAATAAAGCCTAAACCCAGCAGGAGAAGAGAAATAATAAAGATCAGAGCAGAAATCAATGAAACAGAAACTAAAAGAACAGTAGAACAGATCAATGAAACTGGGAGCTGGTTCTTTGAAAGAATTAACAAGATTGATAAACCCTGGCCAGACTTATCAAAAGAAAAGAGAAATGACCCAAATCAACAAAATCATGAATGAAAGAGGAGAGATCACAACCAACACCAAAGAAATACAAACAATTATAAGAACATATTAGGAGCAACTCTATGCCAGCAAATTAGATAACCTGGAAGAAATGGATGCATTCCTAGAGATGTATCAACTACCAAAACTGAACCAGGAAGAAACAGAAAACCTGAACAGACCTATAACCACTAAGGAAATTGAAGCAGTCATCAAAAATCTCCCAACAAACAGAAGTCCAGGGCCAGATGGCTTCCCAGGGAAATTCTATCAAACATTTCAAGAAGAATTAATACCTATTCTTCTGAAACTGTTCCAAAAAATAGAAATGGAAGGAAAACTTCCAAACTCGTTTTATGAGGCCACCATTACCTGGATCCCCAAACCAGACAAAGACCCCATCAAAAAGGAGAATTATAGACCAATATCCTTGATGAACATGGATGCAAAAATTCTCACCAAAATACTAGCCAATAGGATCCAACAGTACATTAAAAGCATTATTCACCACGACCAAGTGGGATTTATCCCTGGGTTGCAAGGTTGGTTCAACATCCGCAAATCAATCAACGTGATACAATACATTAACAAAGAAAGAACAAGAATCATATGATCCTCTTAATAGATGCAGAAAAAGCATTTGACAAAGTACAGCATCCTTTCTTGATCAAAACTCTTCAGCGTATAGGGATAGAGGGTACATACCTCAATATCATAAAAGCCATCTATGAAAAACCCACAGCACATATCATTCTCAATGGGGAAAACCTGAGAGCTTTCCCCCTAAGGTCAGGAACATGGCAAGGATGACCACTCTCACCACTGCTATTCAACATAGTATTAGAAGTCCTAGCCATTGCAATCAGACAACAAGAAGAAATAAAAGGCATCCAAATTGGCAAAGAAGTCAAACTCTCACTCTTTGCAGATGATATAATACTTTATGTGGAAAACCCAAAAGACTCCACCCCAAAACTGCTAGAACTCATACAGGAATTCAGTAAAGTGGCAGGATATAAAATCAATGCACGGAAATCAGTGGCCTTCCTATACACCAACAACAAGACAGAAGAAAGAGAAATTGAGAAGTCGATCCTATTTACAGTTGCACCCAAAACTATAAGATACCTAGGAATAAATCTAACCAAAGAAGCAAAGGATCTGTACTCAGAAAACTATAAAATCCTCATGAAAGAAATTGAGGAAGACACAAAGAAATGGAAAAACGTTCCATGCTCATGGATTGGAAGAACAAATATTGTGAAGAGGTCAATGCTACCTAGAGCAATCTACACATTCAAAGCAATCCCTATCAAAATACCATCAACTTTTTTCAAAGAAATGGAACAAAGAACCCTAAAATTTGTTTGGAACCAGAAAAGACCCCGAATAGCCAGAGGAATGTTGAAAAAGAAAAGCAAAGCTGGCGGCATCACAATTCCGGACTTCAAGCTGTATTACAAAGCTGTAATCATCAAGACAGTATGGTAGTGGCACAAATAATAGAGAGGTATATATGGTATGATTGTGAATTTGTTCAGTATGTACATCCATTGTGTGAATGTGTGTGTGTGTGCTTTGCTCACTCACATATGCATGCATGACTGGATCTGAGGATGTGAGTTACAGGGTCCCCTCACACATGTGGATGCCCTCTTCAGTCATCAGGATGGACCCAGGATGTTGGTTTGTTCCAAGACCTGGATCAGCCTTTAGTTTCTAGGTCCTGAGAGCATACACTCCAGGTCTTGAATCTCTACATCTCTGGCAGAATCAAATGTTGGACTATTTCCTTTATGAAGTCTTCTGGGGAGTCATGGACAAATTTCTCCTTAAGAACAAACATTCTTGACCCCATCTTCATTTTCATCCTATCATTGGGATAAAAGGAATAACCTTAGAAGATGGTTGTGAGGATTAAAGGACTTAATACATCGTAATGTACTTAAATTATACACAGGGTCTATGATATGTATACATATTAGGAATTATAATTGTAATAACTATTATCATCATTGTTGTATTGTTTTCACTGATATCTCAGACTAACTATTAAATGGAATCAGAAGGCTGCCTTGTCTAACCTAACATCAACGATAAGAACTTATTTTATGGGATCCCATAAAGCTTCCCATGTTCATACTCCCCTGTAACATGGACCTTTCTACTTTCCCTTCACCAGTTGAATGCTAAAGAGTCTATACTGAACTAAAATCTACCTCCCTATGATATCTACCATTTATCTTCAGAGATGAGTCTTCTTTTCCTTTTATCATAGCTTTTTAAAATAAGCAAGTATTGTTAACTTCTCTGTGCCATTTCTAGTGAGAAAGAGAGGAAAAAGGTGACACTCTTCCTGTCTTCAAAAAGCCTACCCTTTAGGGGCGCCTGGGTGGCTCAGCCGTTAAGCGTCTGCCTTCGGCTCAGGTCATGATCCCAGAGTCCTGGGATCGAGCCCCACATCGGGCTCCCTGCTCTGCGGGAAGCCTGCTTCTCCCTCTCCCACCCCCTCTGCTTGTGTTCCCTCTCTCACTGTGTCTCTCTCTGTCAAATAAATAAAATCTTAAAAAAACAAAACAAAACAAAAAACAAAAAGCCTACCCTTTCTTTGAAGAAGTCTCCATTTACTTTTGGTGTTCATTGTTAAGGAATATACCAAGTTATGAAACTTATTTTAATATTATATGTTAAAGTAGAGAAAAAATTAATGAAAATTGAATGGTCAGAGAAGGATTCAGAGAAGTGTGTTAAAGGATAAACATTTATTTATACATTGTTTTGTCCATTAATTAACTAGTTCATTTAAAAATTATTTTAGCCTTGACAATCTACCTTATACCACATCTGTGAGTAGCAGTTCACCAAGTAGGTAAGATGGCAAGGAAGGCAGTCCAAATGGAAAAAAGATCAAATACAAAGAGATCCCATAGAGGTATGGGAGGAATGGCATAAAATTGTGTTAGGGAGTTGTGAGTAGCTCAGTATGAATGAAATAAAGGGTTCAAGGAGGAAGAAATGGCTGATGATACCAGATCACAGGAAGATCTCAGGAAGCCTTGCGGGCTAAACCAGAATTAAAGATAGAGTGCTGTTGGGGCACCTGGGTGGCTCAGTCATTAAGCATCTGCCTTCTGCTCAGGTCATGATCCCAGGGTCCTAGGATCGAGACCCGCATCGGGCTCCTTGCTCTGGGGGAAGCCTGCTTCTCCCTCTCCCACTCCCCCGGCTTGTGTTCTCTCTCTCGCTCGCTATCTCTGTCAAATAAATAAATAAAATCTTTAAAAATAAATAAATAAATAAAGATAGGGAGCTGTTTGAAGAATCTTTAGCAAGAGAGTACTGTGAGAGCAGATTTTTCTGGAAGCAGAAATAAGGCTATGAGCTGGATGGCAAGGGGGAAAAGGAGAGTGGTGTGGTACCATAGGGATTATGAGGACAGACTTCGGAGTCTAATAGAAGCTCTGTGGATTACTAACCCTGCCACTTCGGGGAATTTTTTTTACCTCTCTGAGCTTCAATTTTCTTGTCTGTGTAAAAGGGATGTTAATAGCCCCTGGCTCATGGGGTTATTGTGAAGTTTAAATGAAATGCATATAAAACATTTAACATGATGCCTGAGACATAGTAAAAATATAATAAGCAAAATAAGAGATAAACCAGAAGTGCATTACAAATGAGAGAGACATTTTTCCTACTTAGTACCAGCTTTATTTTCCTCTCTTCTTTGTGTTACTTGAAAGTCCTCATGAATTTGGCCTACTGAGCGCTTCTCAAACAGATTTTTATTTGTATTCTTAGCAGAGTCTAGAAAACCTAAGCCCTGAGCAGCATCTCAGCTTCCTTGAATGATTACCCCAGGGCCCATTACCTTCACTCTGTCTGCAAATCAGGTTAGGCATCCAACCCACGCAGGAGAGGAGCTGGGACAGCTGCAGGCATTCGATGAATTCTCTTGATAGCACATAATCAAATTTGGTGGAGATGGTAGGCTCTCAGAGTCAAGTTGCTAATCTTGGCTAGAATAGGAGAAAACTGGGGTGATCGAATTTAAAGCATGGACCCTGATCGGATATACTAGTAAATGAAGAGTTGAGAACATGAGCATCATAACCCGAGGGGCCTATCACTGTACGAATCACTAGCATATGAAGACATGCTCACCTTGTGCTCAGATCTGCGAGCCAGGGTCTGAAGCCAGTATCGCAGACCACTGATGAGAGACCTCCAGGCCACTTTCAACTTGAATGCAAATCTGGAACCTTGAGACTAGGTCATTCCACCAGCCTCACATTCTTGCATATTCAGTCATGTCACACATGTAGACAATTGCCTGTTCTTTCCATAGCCTCCTCTCTGCACTGGTCTGATCTTGGTTTTCCACTGTTCCTTTCTCTATCCAAAACTTTCCACCTTTTCCTCTGAAACTCAGCTTTATGGTTAATAATCTCACTTGGGTTCTCAGTCTTTTAGTCCACTGCTTCCTTTACCTCTTCTCTTAATCAAACAATGCTTGGTGCTTGATATTTAACAAATGTTTGCTACATAAAACAATGAAGTAAGACCTGATATGGAGGCCATTTTTCCCCCCATTACCCTCTCAAGCGCTGCTCATTCTCTTACTCCACATACAGAAATATCAGGAGGAGATGACTTTTCTCTTCACTCCCCATGCACCTTCCAGGCCATTATTTCTGTCTCATCACTGGTAGCCCCAACATTTCAAATTAGGAAGGTCTAGGGTAGCAAGCTGGTTAGAAAGGAGGAGTGCCTAGGAGGGGCTTGTCTTAAAGTTAGATTTGCATTACAAGAAGACTGTTGTTATCTGCATATTTATTTGTGGTGGCTTTGGGAGTAAGAGGCAAATGGATTCTGTTGGTGGGCCCAAGCACATCCGTAGACAGCCTATGATACTACCACTGACATTTATGGTGCAAAGCCCTGTTCCTTGATTGCTTATGCTCTTCTCTATACCACTCCGCCCTCCTCAGCACTTTCAGGTTCTCAACCATTTTAGACTTTATGTCCCATCACTTCAGCCACTTTTTTCTAATACAGTCAAATCTGTCTTGTTATCTACACCTGTGCAGCTACTCTCCTGTCCTTCTGTCCACTATCATCGATTCCATGGACTGGCACAGTTATGATGCTTAACTTCTTTCACTCACTTGAAAGGTACCCTGTGACTTCAGGATAATTTTTAAATTCTTTAACAAATCCCTTTCCAGTCTGACTGCTGCCTTCCTCTTCAGACACATTTCTCATGATTTCCCTTCTCAGTCTTTGTGCTTCAGTCATGATGAATTCCTTTCAGTTCCAACGTTTTACTTGTTCTCTCTTGCCTCCTGGCTTTTGCACACACTCATATCTGGAATGCCAGAAGTTCATAACTTACCAAGAGGGATTATGGAGGAGTGTTCTAGGTACTAGACTTGGAATCATACAGAAACAAATTTGAGTCTCAGCTCTATCATTTACTTGTTCGAGATTATGGGTAAGCTCCTTAACTTTTATGAGCCTCCACGACCACATCTGCAAAGTGGGATAATACCCACTTTGAGATATGAGAATTAAATCAGGTACTGAATGAACCCCAGAAACAACCCATACTGTGTATGTTCTGTTCATTCCTTCCCTTCTCTTTTCCCTTATTCTTCCCTCAATCCTTCTTTTCCTTTTTTCCCTCCTTAATTTTTGTCTTCTTCCCCTCTCTGCTTTTCACTTAATGTTTGGGTGAGATTCATAAGATCCAGGGCTACAGGCAAACAATACAAGCTGCCATATGTACAGAATTAGTGTCTTGCAACCTCTGCTCTTCCACAGGAAGCCCACAGCCTTACTTCCCACCCTGGCTACTTAGGCAGCCTCAGAAGGACACCAAGGTAGAAGCAAGATTCTGCAACAAACTACATGTTACAATGCTCTGGGAGCTCTTAACAATTTTCTGCAGGCTTTTTTACCTGGAGCCACCACCAATCTTGTTTTTTCTCAACCTCATCACCTATACCCTCCTCCTCACACTGTCCTCTACATACTCCTGTGTCTCATGGCTTCTCAGTTGAATGCCAAGCCCCTACAGGTGAGCCTTGCATCCTTCACCCACTGTGCCAGTAACCCTCAGAAACATACCTACCTCTAAGGAGCTTCCAAACTGATCCTAGTGGTTAAGACTTATGAAGCCATCAATAAAGAAGCAAGAGTTACTGCAAAATGTGGGAGCTGAACGGGCCTGGAATTGTCAGTGGATGATAATAGAAAAGGCACAGTTTGGGATGGGTGTTGTAGGATCAACAGGATTTTGAAGGCACAGAAATGAGAGACATTCACTGCAGGAAAGCAGTGTGAATAATTTCGATGTCATACAGCATGAGAGGGTACAGTGAGCCTACGGTGTGGATGAATGTAAAGAAGTTATGGGAATTATGACTGGAACATTTTGCCTTTTCTCATGTATATGTTTCAGAGTTCCTTATTGGAGAATGAGCGTGATGACTTAGCCAAATGGCCTACACAGTATATTAGAAGCAGTATTTCCCCAAGTGCTTCTGTAGAAAATTAGTGTCATGGAATGGTCTGTAGGAAAACAACAATAATAATAATTTAAAGAAATGTTGAATATTCTTTCCTCCCCTTGAATATTTACAATGCATATTAGCTTATTTTAAAAAGGTCTGAATTAGCCTTATAATACAAAAACCTGACTTCCCTAGGAAAAGTAGGCCTCCCCTATTTATTTCAGTATAACATCACAGTCTTTAGTTGCCCTCAAGGCACTTTAAGAGTCTGTAACTATATTGTATATTTATTTTTAATATTTCATTGACTGCTTCCTCACCAGAGTATAGACTCCAGGAAGACAAACATGTTACCTATCTTATTTACCATTATACATCAAGAATGTATTACAATGCCTAGGCATATAATAAGTGCTCAAAATAAGAGTAAACAATGACTGGGGGGCGGAGCAAGATGGCGGAGGAGTAGGAGACCGGGATTTCGTCTCCTCTCAGGAACTCAGCTGGATAGGGATCAAACCATTCTGAACACCTACAAACCCAACAGGAGATCGAAGAAAGGAATAGCAACAACTCTCTCATCAGAAAAGCGACCACTTTCTGGAAGGTAGGACGTGCGGAGAAGTGAATCCGAGGCGATATTCGGGAGGATAGACGGCGGGGGAGGGGCCTCCGTCGGCCGCTTCTGGCAAGTGATAGAGCCGCGGAGCACAAAATCGGAACTTTTAAAAGTCTGCTCCGCCGAGGGACGTCACTCTGGTGGCTAAGCGGGGGGTGGAACCCTCCGGGACAGTGTGGTCTCAGGACCCTCGGAGTCACAGAAAGACCGGGGGTGCCTGAGTGTGGCAGAGCTCCCAGGTAACGAAGCAGGGAAGCCGGCTGCAGAGGCAGAGCCCAGGCGCGGGCTCTCAGCTCGGGGTGGCCATAAACCGTGATCCGCAGCACAGTCGGGCCCCTGCTCCTCCAGCAGGGACCCAACAAGCGGCAGATCCGGGGAGACTCACCTTCCTCCCCCGGGAGCAGCCGCGCGGGAGTGCATCGCGGGGATCTGCTGGGTTTGGAGACTCCACCCGGGGTCAGGTGCCAGAGATAGAGGCACGCGGTCGCGGGCCGGGTGAGCACGGAGTGCAGTGGGAGACCGGGGAGACGGGAGTGACTGACGGCTTTTCTCTGGGGGCTCACTGGGGAGCGGGGCCCCGAGTTCTCAGCTCCTCCGGGGCGGAGATTGGGAGGCCGCCATTTTCACTCTCCGCCTCCAAAGCTGTACAGAAAGCTCGCAGGGAACAAAAGCCCCGGAGAGCAAACCCGAGCAGATTACTTAGCCGGGAGGGGGCAAGGGCGGGGCAATTCCGCCTCCAGCAGAGACATTTGGAAACCACGGCAATAGGCCCCTCCCCAGAAGATCAGCGAGAACAGCCAGCCAAGACTAAGTTTACCGATCAATGAGAACGGCAGAACTCCAGCGCTAGGGGAATACTGCACATAGAATTCATGGCTTTTTTACCATGATTCTTTAGTCTTTCAAAGTTAATTTTTTTTAACTGTCTTTTTTTCTTTTTTTTTCTTTTTGAATTTTTCTTTTTCCCTTTTTCAACCAACATCTTATCAATCGAGGGTACATACCTCAATATCATAAAAGCCATCTATGAAAAACCTACAGCGAATATCATTCTCAATGGGGAAAAACTGAGAGCTTTCCCCCTAAGGTCAGGAACGTGGCAGGGATGTCCACTATCACCACTGCTATTCAACATAGTACTAGAAGTCCTAGCCACAGCAATCAGACAACAAAAAGAAATAAAAGGCATCCAAATCGGCAAAGAAGAAGTCAAACTCTCACTCTTTGCAGATGATATGATACTTTATGTGGAAAACCCAAAAGACTCCACCCCAAAACTGCTAGAACTCATCCAGGAATTCAGTAAAGTGGCAGGATATAAAATCAATGCACAGAAGTCAGTGGCATTCCTATACACCAACAACAAGACAGAAGAAAGAGAAATTAAGGAGTCGATCCTATTTACAATTGCACCCAAAACCATAAGATAACTAGGAATAAATCTAACCAAAGAGACAAAGGATCTTTACTCAGAAAACTATAAAATCCTCATGAAAGAAATTGAGGAAGACACAAAGAAATGGAAAAACGTTCCATGCTCATGGATTGGAAGAACAAATATTGTGAAGATGTCAATGCTACCTAGAGCAATCTACACATTCAATGCAATCCCCATCAAAATACCATCCACTTTTTTCAAAGAAATGGAACAAAGAATCCTAAAATTTGTATGGAACCAGAAAAGACCCTGCATAGCCAGAGGAATGTTGAAAAAGAAAAGCAAAGCTGGTGGCATCACAATTCCAGACTTCCAGCTCTATTACAAAGCTGTCATCATCAAGACAGTATGGTACTGGCACAAAAACAGACACATAGATCAATGGAACAGAATAGAGAGCCCAGAAATGGACCCTCAACTCTATGGTCAACTCATCTTTGACAAAGCAGGAAAGAATGTCCAATGGAACAAAGACAGTCTCTTCAACAAATTGTGTTGGGAAAATTGGATAGCCACATGCAGAAGAATGAAACTGGACTGTTTCCTTACACCACACACAAAAATAGACTCCAAATGGTTGAAAGACCTCAACGTGAGACAGGAGTCCATCAATATCCTAAAGGAGAACACAGGCAGCAACCTCTTTGACCTCAGCCGAAGCAACTTCTTCCTAGAAACATCGCCAAAGACAAGGGAAGCAAGGGCAAAAATGAACTATTGGGACTTCATCAAGGTAAAAAGCTTCTGCAAAGCAAAAGAAACAGTCAACAAAACCAAAAGACAACCGACAGAATGGGAGAAGATATTTGCAAATGACATATCAGATAAAGGGCTAGTATCCAAAATCTATAAAGAACTGATCAAACTCAACACCCAAAGAACAAAGAATCCAATCAAGAAATGGGCAGAAGACATGAACAGACATTTTCCCAAAGAAGACATCCAAATGGCCAACAGACACATGAAAAAGTGCTCAATATCGCTCGGCATCAGGGAAATCCAAATCAAAACCTCAATGAGATACCACCTCACACCAGTCAGAATGGCTAAAATTAACAAGTCAGGAAACGACAGATGTTGGCGGGGATGCGGAGAAAGGGGAACCCTCCGACACTGTTGGTGGGAATGCAAGCTGGTGCAGCCACTCTGGAAAACAGTATGGAGGTTCCTCAAAAAGTTGAAAATAGAGCTACCCTATGATCCAGCAATTGCACTACTGGGTATTTACCCCCAAAATACAAAAGTAGGGATCCGAAAGGGTACGTGCACCCCGATGTTTATAGCAGCAATGTCCACAATAGCCAAACTGTGGAAAGAGCCAAGATGTCCATCGGCAGATGAATGGTTAAAGAAGATGTGGTATATATATACAATGGAATATTATGCAGCCATCAAAAGGAATGAGATCTTGCCATTTGCAACGACGTGGATGGAACTGGAGGGTATTATGTTGAGCGAAATAAGTCAAACAGAGAAAGACATGTATCATATGATCTCACTGACATGAGAAATTCTTAATCGCAGGAAACAAACTGAGGGTTGCTGGAGTGGGGGGTGGGGTGGGAGGAATGGGATGACTGGGTGATAGACACTGGGGAGGGTATGTGCTCTGGTAAGCGCTGTGAATTGTGCAAGACTGTTGAATCTCAGATCTGTACCTCTGAAACAAATAATGCAATATATGTTAAGAAAAAAAAAAAAGAAGAAGAAGAAGGTAGCGGGAGGGGAAGAATGAAGCGGGGAAAATCGGAGGGGTAGACGAACCATGAGAGATGATGGACTCTGAAAAACAAACAGGGTTCTAGAGGGGAGGGGGGTGGGAGGATGGGTTAGCCTGGTGGTGGGTATTAAGGAGGGCACATTCTGCATGGAGCACTGGGTGTTATGCACAAACAATGAATCATGGAACACTTCATCTAAAACTAATGATGTAATGTATGGGGATTAACATAAGAATAAAAAAAAAGAAAAAAAAAGAGTAAACAATGACTAAAATCTTTGTTCAACTTTGCATTTTCCAAACAGCTGATAAAGGGCAGGACTGGAATTTGAACAAAGTGCTGCCAAATTCTGGTCTCTTTTTGACCATAGATGGTATGGTTCTTGTTCCCAGGCACCACGTGGAGTTCTTGATGTTATAGTTATTACCTTTTGAAGCTTGAATGATTGTCCGATATGCCCACATTTTTTTGTTTGTATCTTTCAGGCAAAGGCTGCCACCTAAAAATGTTTACTACTACCGGTGCCCGGACCATAGGAAGAATTATGTGATGTCCTTTGCATTTTGTTTTGACCGAGAAGAAGATATTTACCAGTTTGCTTACTGCTACCCATAT
Organism: Mirounga leonina; assembly: GCF_011800145.1. Lineage (NCBI taxonomy): Eukaryota > Metazoa > Chordata > Mammalia > Carnivora > Phocidae > Mirounga > Mirounga leonina. The sequence continues at coordinate 55,921,544 of NW_023270447.1, forward strand.
ACATACACACGCTTTCAGCATTACCTTGACAGCCTGCAAAAGAGAAACATGGATTACTTCTTTCGGGAGCAGCTGGGTCAGAGCATGGTAAGGCCTACTCAGAAATAGGCAGCCTTGGGGGAGGAGCTTAGTAATGAGTTTTTATAGAATGCAAACAATGGATATTGATGCTTTGTATATGCTTTGGAACTTTTAAGTATAATTATTTTTATTGTGCTATTCTTTGCCTCTGTGGCCAAGAGGAAGTCACAGAATAAGATATGAGACAGATGCTTGTCCTTCTGAATTGAAGCTGATAATGCTCTCTAACAAAATACAAAAACTCTGCTGAGAAAAGAAGGAGGCTCCTACCAGGTGTTACAGGCCTGTTAAAGGCATGAAAGCATTTTATGAGTGTGAGCCTCTGAGATAAAAAATACATTTGTCTTTTAATGAATTCAACTTGCCTGCAGTGCAGGTTAGCAAGTGGTGTGCAGTTTGGTTGTGCTGCCCACAATGTGTTCTGTCTCTGCCATCCATCAGTTCCCAACACTTCTTCCCTCCCAGGTTTAGTTCTCTGGGTCTGGAGATTTCAGTCTTACATTCTGAATTATTTCCTATTGCTGGCATAACAAATTGCCATGAACTTGGTGGCTTACAACAACACAAATTATTATCTTACTGTTCAGGAGAAGTCTGAAATTGGGTTAAAATCAAGGTATCAGCAGGTCTGCCTTCCTTTTGAAGGTTCCAGGAGAGAATTCATTTCCCTGTTCTTTCCAGCTTCTAGAGGCTGTTTGCATTTCTTAGCTTGTAGTTCCCTTCCATCTTCAAAGCCAGCAATGGCTGGTTGAGTCTTTCTCACGCTGCATCACTCTGACACTGGATCTCCTGCCTCCCTCTTTTACTTATAAGGACCCTTGTGATTATGTTGGGCTCATCCAGACTATCCAAGATAATATCTCTATCTAGAGATCTTTAACTTAATCACTTTGGTAAAGTCACTTTTGTCATATAAAGTAATATATTCATAGTTTTCTGGGATTAGAACATAGACATTTTGGGAAACGGGTGCATTATTCTGCCTACTATTATTCTCTGTGGTCAGTGATACTTCAATTACTTGTAATGAATAAGCAGGTGACAAATTGTTTTTATGTTTCATTCTTTTTTATTTAAACTTCTGTGTTTAAGTTTATTTTTACATTTTTTTAAAATTTTTAAAATTTTATTATGTTATGTTAGTCACCACACAATACATCATTAGTTTTTGATGTGGTGATCCACGACCCATTGTTTTCATATAACACCTAGTGCTCCATGCAGTACATGCCCTCCTTAATACCCATCTCGGGGCTAACACATCCCCCGTCTCCCCTCCCCTCTAAAACCCTGTTTGTTTCTCAGAGTCCATAGTTTCTCATGGTTCATCTCTCCCTCCGATTTCCCCCGCTTCATTTTTCCATTCCTTCTCCTAATGTCCTCCATGCTATTCCTTATGTTCCACAAATAAGTGAAACCATATGATAATTGACTTTCTCTGCTTGACTTATTTCACTTAGCATAATCTCCTCCAGTCCCATCCATGTTGATGCAAGAGTTGGGTATTCATCCTTTCTGATGGCTGAGTAATATTCCATTGTATATATGGACCACATTTTCATCCATTCATCTGTTGAAGGGTATCTTGGCTCTTTCCACAGTTAGGCTATTGTGGACATTGCTGCTATGAACACTGGGGTGCATATAGCCCTTCTTTTCACTACATTTGTGTCTTTGGGGTAAATACACAGGAGTGCAATTGCTGGGTCATAGGGTAGCTCTATTTTTAATTTTTTGAGGCACCTCCACACTGTTTTCCAAAGTGGCTGTACCAACTTGCATTCCCACCAACAGTGTAAGAGGGTTCCCCTTTCTCCACAACCTCTCCAACATTTGTTGTTTCTTGCCTTGTCAATTTTTGCCATTCTAACTGGTGTAAGGTGGTATCTCAGTGTGGTTTTGATTTGAATTTCCCTGATGGCTAATGATGATGAACATTTTTTCATGTGTTTGTTAGGCATTTGTATGTCTTCTCCAGAGAAGTGTCTTTTCATGTCTTCTGCCCATTTTTTGACTTATTTGTTTTTTGGGTGTTGAGTTTGAGAAGTTCTTTATAGATCTTGGATACCAGCCCTTTATCTGTAGTGTCATTTGCAAATATATTTCATTCTTTAAGAATTGTGGATTGTGCCCCTAAAATAGGCATATTGAGTACTTTAAAGATCCTAAGTGAGGATACTGGTGGAATTGGCAGAAAATACTATACTCGAGGTTCTGATATGTGTTGGTGGAAAAATGGATTCTGCCCAGTGACTGTGAGTTCCACCTAGAAGGGAGTCCCACTTCTAAATAAAAGTTTTCAAGAGTAGGCTGTTTAAAAGACATAGAGTCTGGTCCAGGATACCCCCAAAAAGGAGAGAAATAAAGAGGGATTGTTTATGACTCAGGTACCTGAGAGTCAAATCTGATCTCAAAAGCTAGTGGTCATGATGATATTCTTATAGTCTGAGATTCTCTATGCACTTAGATTTTGCTAAACCGTCTTCCCAACAGTGCTTCTGATGGGTGCATGGGTGTCTGGTGCCTATATATTTCGAACTGAGAATTGGGGCACATGGTGTATCAGTCAGCATGCTAGCAGGAAACAGGTGGCAGCCTCCTATTAGGATAATTCGAGGAGGGCTTAATAAATGGGCTATTTACAAGGTGTGGGCAGTGTGTAGGGAAACCACAGGGTATAGTGCATTTCCCTGGGGTTAATAACAGTTCAAAGGGTGTGAAGGGAAGGAGTGGTTACCAGAACCCAATAGTAAAGAGTCATATAGTGGGCCACCTTGAGTGGAACATTGAGTGACCTTCAGATAAGGAACAAAGTTAGCCTGAGATGACCCCACAAAGAGGGAGGTGAGAAAAATAAGTACATAGAAATATAGTAAATACAAAGAAAAATAAATACATAGAACTCATTCTCCTACTTCCCTCTGATTTCCTGCTAGGGGTCCTTATTGACCAGCCCAACCAGAAGTCAGAGGACAAGAGATCCCATTGATGTAATCCATACAGATAAGCCACCCTGGTCAGAGAAAATGGAGAAAAGCAGAGAGTGAATGTAGCAAGACAAATAGAACATATTAAGCACATATAGATTGATCAACAATTTATTACTGGAAACAGTGAGATTATCTGAGATAAGACTGCCAGAGAAATTCTGAGATGAGTGTTTGCCAGACATATGAATTGTGATATGAGTTAAGACAGTGATAAGTTCATTCAATACTTGTGACTCTTAATTTTAAGGGCAGGATTTGTATATTTCATTCCTGTGTCCACCCAAGCCCTTTCTTAGATTTATGCCGAACAGAATGGAGGTACATACTGAATGGCTATTACATAGATTATTGAATGAGTGGAAGAAAGAATCCAGTGTGAATCCAGGGTGGAATTCTACCATCACATCTGTGTTTTAGGCAGCAGGATGAAGAAGATATGGAGAGAAAAAAGAAGATGCAGTTACATAGCATTTTCTCTTCTATCCCATTTCATAGAACTCATACCCACCCTTCTCTAAAGTAAGGATGAGACATGAAGTCTTCGTTCTGGGTGACCATGTTTCCAGCTAAAAATTGGCAGTCCTGTAGATATATAGGAGAACTGATATTGAAGGACAGCCTGATACCTCTGCCACAGGAAGCCTAAATTTCGTTTTCAACTCTAATACCGAATTACTCATATGACCTTGAATGTTACTTACCCTTTCTGGAGAAAAGTTTTTCATCTATAAGATGAAAAAGTTAGACTTGAATAGTGTTTTCCAATTATTCTTTGAGGAACTCCTTGGGGAGAAAAAGAGAAACAAGTTGAGACCCTTGTCCTACTTCAGACTTTATGAGGGGCACTGAGGGATATAAAACAAATCTTGGTGTTCTTCCAGAAATGTATTCTATACCTGAGGAAATAAGACCTATTCAAACAGAAATAATATTTTTAAAGTATATAATTAAGGATCTCACGAGTTGTTTAGAGAGTTAATGGTCAGACTAACCATCAGGGAGAAGATAAGTCTTTAAGCTGAGTCTTATAAGATGGGTAGGAATACGAAATACAGAGTTGGGGAGAAGTCAGTCCAGACAGCAGGATATAGCTAGAGTCATTGCATGGTGACAGTTGGTTAGAAGTCTGGTTTGATTAGAATAGGGAATCTTCCTACTAAAAGATTGGGATAAATAGGAATATCAGGGCCAAATTCTAGAAAGCTTTAATTGTCATATTAAGGAATTGGGGGGGGACACAGATGTGGGGTCAAGTACTTTATGCATATTATCTTGCTTATTTCTCACAATAGTTTTATGGAGTAGGCAAAATTATCCCAGTTTGGGGATAAATAATCTAAGTCTAAAAAGATAAGTTACTTACTTAAAGCTATATGGCTAGTTCATGTCAGAGACAAAGTTTAAACCCATGGCTTCTACCACCACATCCTGGCATTTTGATGGATCACTGACATTTTCTACATTGGACCAATTGAGAGCCTCAGTAGATTTTTGGGAAAGGGATTACCTTATCCAAAGCAGCATCTTAAGAAATTAAAGTTAGTGGAAGTGCAGCGTATACCTGGGCTGGCCAAACTAATTTAGGGAAACTCTATGGGTTGGACCTCAAAGCAGATGCCAGAGACTTTAAGGCTTTCTGGCATACCTTTGCAGACAGGACAATTCTTCATTACCAGGGTGTTTGGTATGGCTCATGTCTGAAGGCACCACTATAATTAGTTAATCCTTATTCCAATTTGGAGGGAGGATAATTATAAGTGGGAAGGCTAAACATGCCAACATCCAGATCTCAGGGAAAGTAGGCAGAAAGCAAGATTTTGAGTAGTGCTGGAACTATTAATCACCATGTCCATAGCTGCTATTGCTACTAATTATGTCATCTGAAGTGGCATCTTATTTTGTTATTCACTACTGACCCCATCTAACCTCACCAAACAAAATCCCTTTGAATATGCATCAATGCTGCAATCTGACATTTAAGATAAATATATCATGGAAAAGATCTTTTTTGTTCCTGTTGTCTTAATTGTTCTTATTCTTGTCTTTATTGAGGTATAATTAATATACCATATAATTCATCCATTATAAGGGTACAGTTCTGTGAATTTTAGTAAATTTGTAGTTTTACACTATCACCACAATCCAGTTTTAGAACATTTCCATCATCCCACGGGTACGGGGAACACAAAGTTTGGGCAATTTTCAAGTCTGCCCTGGCTTTTACTTTCCCTTCTGTGTTGTGTTTACCATGAGCATTTGTGCAGCTTCAAGGTTGTTCAAGAGTGTATGACTGCCTTGAGCCTTCTCAGGTCTCTACTGAGCCTGCACCCAGTCTCAGCCAGGAATATGTTTGTCCCAGCTATGCAACTGCAGGCCCTCCTTACTTGCCAACCTCTGTGATGAATGTTTCCACAGACAATACTTCCAGGTGTGGGCACTGCCCACTTTTCCAAATTGAGTCCTTTGACCATGACAGAGAAACTTCCAATCCTCCTTAGAGTATGGCCTAACCTAACAGACCCCTACATTCACCAAGCTTGGGGGAAGATGGAACAACCACAGCACATCACAGATTCCCATTCTTATTACCCAAAGTTCAGCAGTTTTTTAAGCATAACAGTTTTGAGATTGTTGTATATCTTTGGTCAATTTCCAAAACACTGAAATGATTGTGTCAGTTTTGTCCAGCTTTATGTTTGTTTTTTAGAAATAGGATTTACCAATACACTCTTTCCAACATAGCCAGAAGTAGATTTTAATTGACAAATATTAGTTTTTAAATCATATAACCCTTGTACTGTCAGGCACAGTAACTATGGTATTATTTTCATACATCATTGGACTAATTAGATGAACACCTAACTCTGCGTGTATGTGTGTGTGTGTTTGTGTGTGTGTGTTTTGAAAGGATTAGATGGAAAGCCATTCCTGTACTTAGGGATACTTGCCAAAAGGAAGTGTCTAACAAAGAAAATAATCGGATAGTGTATTTTAGGGAATCACTAGAAAATCATTTATATGGGAAAAATATTGTCTGGGTTCTGACACTGGCTAGCTCTGTGACTTTGGGAAAAGCACAGCACTTCTCTTTGGGCTTTAGAAAGTCAGGCCAGATTATTTAAAAGCATCCTTTCCAATTCCAACATAAATTATGGTTCAAACGTTCATGATATCCTGATTGTATGTTCTGAGTCAGACATCAGCCTGCTGTAATGTTGCCTCTTAATCTGCTCTTTATTTTATAATACTGGTAGTTAATTGAGTGCTTAGTATGTGCTAGGCCCAATGTTGTGATCTTCATACACATTATGTCACTCAATCCTCACAACAGCCTTATTATGTGATTCATACTGTTATTGAATGCCTAACATTGAACAAGCATGGTTCAGGTTCTAGGGATATAGCAGTGAAAACCAGGTAGAAATCCATGTCCTCATAGGGCTTATATTCTAGTAGCAAGAGACAGACAATATTCTATAAATTAAATCAGGAAAGGGGATGAATTTTGGGGTGAAGGATTCACTTAGAAGAATTTAAGCTCTGAGATATATCAGTATTACCTTCTTCCATTTGCATTTTTAAAAACTGAGACACAATGAGATGAAGTAATTTGTCTATACCATAAAGTTGGAACTTGAAGCCAAACCTTTGTAGAAGCCAAAAAATGGACTCTAAAGCAGTCCTGGCTAGGGAAATATTTTATTCACCTATATATATTCATTTACTAAATTCTTACAAAGCCATTCTTCAATCCTGTAAATATCTGATGAGTACCTTCTGCCTGACAGGCTCTATACTGGGTGTTGCAGACAGAAAGATGAATACCAAACACACCTTGTCCCTGAGAAATATTCAGTGTAGTGGGCAACACAGATGTAAAAACTAATAATGGCAATGATGGTAAGAGACTTGATATAATAGAAGTAGTGGGCAGAGAAGGGGCACAAGGGAGGAAACAAATCCTTAAGTCGAAGACATCTTGAACTGAGAATCAAAATATGGATACAGAGGCTGAGACACATGATGAGTCCTGACAGTTTTGTGTGGTTCCAGATCACAAGAGCACAGGATCAGCCTAAGAAGAACAGAAGGAGTAGTGATGGAGAAAGAAGGAGAGGTAGGTGGAGGCTGACCCACGAGTGCCTTGAATGCCAACCTAAAGAATTCGGACTTTATCCTGAGGGCAGTGAAGAACCAGGCAGGAAGGATCATGATCATTGTGTCACTTAACTCTTCCATCTCCAGGCTGCACCTGCTGGTGACAGCAGATCTAGAAGTCAGGTTAACTCCTGCCTGTCTTTCCAGTTGGCTTTTTTTTCCCCTATAGACAGAGATAATTGTTAGCCAGAAGTACCTAAAGGAAGATTACCACCACAACACCATATATAAAAATGAGAATGCCATAGAAATGCCTAGAAAAGCTGGTCTCTCTGATCTTAACAACTCACACAGTCTCTAGAGTTGGCAGACTATAGGGGTCACATTCAAATTTAGCAAATATATTAGGATCCTATCTCCTATGGGCAAGGACCTAAATTGTATAGACCAATATTTTCTCTTAACATTCCAGAAATACAACTTTTCAGCCTCTGCTCACACATTTCTTGAGGCAGCCTGAGCCCCATATCCAAGAGAAAAAAGTTCCACCATTCCCAGAAAGAGCCACCTCCCTGTAACCTCTTTCCTTGACTCTAGCTCCACCCTCTGGGTCTACTTTGCATGTACTTGCTTCTATAGCCCTGGGACATGTCTGTGAAGACAGCAAGCCAGTGACCACACCCCCCTCATGAGTCCTCTCCAGGCTAGTCCTTTCCTTCCTCCTCTGCCCCCATAATTCTACATTTCTGCAAATTCTGTGGTTTCTAAACTTTGTGCCTTCTTTATTGTTCTCTGGACATAATCTAGGTTGTTAACTTCCTTTATAAAATATCAGAACTGAATGTAAAACTTTATAGGCAATATAAGCCTCCTACAGCAGAATAGGATTATTGTCTCTCTTGCTCTGAATGCTAAATCTCTAGAAATGTAACAAGAGTTTATATTAGCTTCTTTTAGCAGTGAAGTCTTCCTATAGTTGATTTTTGTTGTTCATTAAATAAGGCTATTTTAATTCCTCTGATTTTTTTAAATGGACCTTTTATTTTTAAATAATTTTAGATTTAGAAAAAAACAAGTTGACTACCTGTGGGTGCCATCATGGCAGACACAGCCAGTCAGGTGCTCCTGGGCTCCGGTCTCACTGTTGTGTCCCAGCTACTCATGTACATGAAAGTGCTCATCCAGGTGGAATATAAGCCTCTTCCTCCAACAATAGGACAAAATATTTTGGGGCAACAATTATGTTAGCTTCCTGGTCTGTTTTGTTATGCTTAGCAGTTTGTGAGCATTGATGGGAAGCATGGGTTGTTCATAGTCTTAACTCCAAGACTGTGTTCAGGAGTCCTTGGAACTGGTCCATGGTAATGCTTTACAGCTTTACCAGTAGTGTGAAAAGGTTGAGGAAATAGGACCTGGAAATGTACAGAAAGAAGTCACATCTTCCTTCAACCAAGTTATCAAAGAGAAAAATCGAGAGACAATGGCTTGTTCTGCTGCTACCCTCATCACACATCCTTTCCACGTGATCACTCTGAGATCTATGGTACAATTCACTGGCAGAGAATCCAAGTACTGTGGACTTTGTGACTCTATCTTAACCATGTATCAGAAAGAGGGCATCCTAGGATTTTTGTGGGTCTTATTCCTCACCTTCTAGGGGACATCATTTCTTTGTGGCTCTGAAACTCACCAGCCTACCTTGACAATCCCTATGCACTGGACAGTGGGGTTTTCACCATGTATGAAATGAGAGTTATTCCCAAGCTGTCATAGGATTTTTTGCCAATATGTTGACCTACACCTTTGTGCTTATCTCTAATCTTATGGCTGTCAACAACTGTGGGCTTGCTGGTGGATCCCCTCCTTACTCCCCAATATATACTTCTTGGATAGATTGCTGGTGTATGCTACAAAAAGAGAGAAATATGAGCTGAGGAAATAGTTTGTTTTTCCAAAAGTTCCCCTTTGGGAAGACTTATTGTTGTGACCTGAGAATGTTAATTTGAAGATGTGGGGCAGGGACAGTGACATTACTATTGTCCCAGATGCACAGAATTGTGGGAGAGAACGTTGCTTTCTATATAGTGTGGCATACTTTTTAAATAATCATTTAATCTTGAGAAAATGGAAAAAAATTGAAAGGATAACTTCACCCAGTTTCCTCTAATGTTAAAATCATACACAACCATGGAGCATTTGTCAAAACAAATAAATTAACATTGATACATTATTATTCACTAAACTACAAAATTATATTCAGATTTCATCAGTTTTTCCACCGATGTTCTTTTTCTGTCCCAGGATCCAATCCAGGATACCACATTAGCCTATAAATTTTACAAGTATAATTGTGACCCCTTACAGTTGTCCTACTATTGGTTTTAATCCTTTGTTCTAACTTGCTGTGATCATTTTGATTCTTGGATTCTCCTATCTGTACTATCAGTGTCTTCACTAAGATTTTTTAAAAATATATACTTTTTAAGCATTAATTTTTTTTTAAAGATTTTATTTATTTATTTATTAGAGAGCGAGCGAGAGAGAAACAGCATGAGAGAGGAGAGGGTCAGAGGGAGAAGCAGGCTCCCCGCTGAGCCAGGAGCCCGATGTGGGACTCGATCCCGGGACCCTGGGATCATGACCTGAGCCGAAGGTAGTCACTTAACCAACTGAGCCACCCAGGCACCGCAAGCATTAATTTAAATATATAAGTGTTTAGCAGGATTGAGACCTGAGACCAAGGACAGAGATCCATGCATATTACCAGAGACTTCTCTGGAATGCCTAGATTGGCATTTTTTAAAATCAATTCTATATCAGTTCCTGAGTTTGATTATGCTACTAACTGCAGTAGCATAAGTCATCTAAGTGAACAAGGTTTTACCTGCCTCCAAGTCAACTCAGTTAAATTCAATTTAGTTTAGGACCAAAGTGGGCAAGTGTAAGGAGATTGGAAAAATTTAAGATTTGGAACCTGGCAGCTTCTACAACAGTCCTTATGTGGATTTGTGAAGAAAAGCCAAGATCTCAGAAAGTAGCTAGACGGAACTGATGGACCTGTAGACAGGCAAATTAGAGGACAGAAGACAGTAACACAGAAAAGAAACTAGAGAGGGCCAGCACCATTCTTATCAGCAGGGTAACTTCAAAATAAAGTAGCTCCTTTCCATTCTTTCTATTCCTTCCCCATTGTCCTTTCTTCCCCTTTGAAGTAAAACATCATGGAATTGCAGCTGGCAACATGACCAAACAAATGTATGAAAAATAATTACATCTTTTTGGCTGGGTTTTATATTGAGTAATTGTTTGAAGTTAGTAATCTCAATTATTATTCCCTAATCCACCTCTCAGGAGAGTTCTGTGGACCCCCATCTGCACCAAACCTTGTCCTGATCAGACAATCTAAATTAAACAAGCTCAGTAGTTTTGGCTCCCTTCCAGCAGGCCACTTCACAAGTCACTACTCTCTTGGCATTGTTTTTGCTATTCCCTCCAAAAAGAGTCTCAATTAATTGGAGGCAGATCTATCCTCCCAGCATCTGGTGAGGGACTTCCAACTTACCCAACTGCTACAGGTAGCTCATCCATTCCAAACCTCAGCCCTGGGTGAGCAAGGGCCTGGAGAGGAAATGCTGGAATTGTGACCCTGGGTTCTCCACTGCTAGAACAAGGAGGCACATGTCTAATTTACTCATGCTGCAGAGACTGACCCAGATTACCATACACCTGCTCCAGATCTGGGTTTTCTAGTCCAGTGAATGTATCACCATCACTCCAGTTACCCATGCCAGAAACCTGTCCTATTTAACTTCTTTTTATTCACTCCTTGCATACTATCTGTTACCAAGTATGATTGAGGCTATAACTCAATATCCTTAGACTCTATCCCTTCTTTATCTCTGCTGCCAGTGCCCTAGTTCAAACTATCAACATCTCTCAGGGAATTACAACAGCTTCTTTAGCCACAGGTACATGATGTGAGGTGAAAAGGCCTCTAAGCTCTCTCTCTCTTCTGCTCACCTAACTACGTCAGCATTATAGTGGCTGCCATAAAGTCCCATCCTTTCTCCTAACCTTGTGTTCCCCTCACTGCCTCATTGATCCTCTGGTACCTGCCTTACCAAGAGACAGTAGACTTTTCACTGAACACTACTCAGCTAGCTTGGCAGATGGCATCCTTGGTGCTAACAGATTGCTATTTTTAGGCCATTTTTTCCTCTTCCTTTTATAAAAAGACATGTTTTGAGCCTTATGCCATCAATCTATATAACCCTCTGCCATTCCTTATTGCTGTCATCTGCTGACTTCTTGGACAGTTCCCTCAATCATGGAGAGCTTTGGTCCATAATTGTCTTTTCTGCTACTCTGCTGCCACCATATTGAATAATTTGAGTATCCATGAAAATGACTCACTGAACACCCCGTCCTCTCAGTGGGTTAAGATAAAATAACAAATTCTTAACTTGGTCTACAAGATCCTGCATAATCTGGCCTCTGCCTGCTTTTTCAGCCTGTCTCATATCCCTGTCATTTTGCTCTCTCTGCTCTACCCACACTGGCCTCCCTACAGTTCTTTCTTTCAGCCATGGATTTTCTCTCCAACTTGTATACAGACTGGCCTATGTACCTGGAATGTTCCTTCTTGATGGCCCTTTGCTTAGCTACTCTCTATTCTCCTTTCAGGATCCAATTTGAACATCACTTCCTCCTCGAATTCTTCCCTGATATACTATTCCCCAGACTAGTTTGAGAGCCTCTGTTACATGAGTCCATAATATACTGTTTCCCCTTTAAAACACTTGTCACTCTTTTGATTACTCATTCTCTATCTATTTTCCTCCATTCATGGTTTAGGGAATATTTTTGTATTTAGGGTATGTATAAGAGTGGGGGCAGGTGGAGAAGGCATGCTGTTACAGCCAAAATTCTTTCTGGTACCACTTGGTATGGTCATACTTTGTCACTTTCTCTGAAGCCATATTTCCATTTTGTGGAAGGTATATCAGATATATAGCAATCAGAAGGTAGATAACATTAGGACACAAGGTCATTTCTTTTATGTGAGTCAGAGAATGTCAAAGCCAACAAGAACCTTAAGTTCTTCAAGTTCTGGGATTTAAAACCATGTTATCTATATCGCTGAGGAGGGATTTAGGCTATGAACATGCCTAAAGGCATGCCATTGAGGAGGGAGGAAAAAGAGGGACTTCTGTGAAGGCAGGGCTTTGGCCTCTCTTATACTCCCTGCTGTGCACACCATGCATGCCAGGCCCTATTCACTGGCCTTCCTCATAGACTTAGTTTAAAGAAAGGACTCAGCTGTTAACAGTGTTTGCAAACTTCTCTCTCTTCCTGCAGCTGGAAACTTTGGGGCCCAGAGAGGGGAGGGAACTTTCCTGAGTCATCCAGTGAGTTAGTGGGACAGTGCTAGCTGGAAGCCCAGCTGCTAACACCTCAATTGTCCATTGTAGCCCACTGCCTCTCACTCCCAAATCTGTCTGCAAAGTTTTCTTATTTGTCTATTCTTTCTGCAAACATTAACTAAATACCTACAAGGCAGTGAGAATAAAATTAGATGCCTAAATCAGTAGTGTGAGCTGTATGGTTTAGAATCCTGACTCTGCCACTCATTAACTATGTAACCTTAGGCCAATTATTTAACCTCTCTTCCCTCACAGATTAGTGTCCCCCACCCCGCCACCGCTTCAAAAAATATCCATAGAAACTCCCTCTCCAGTTATAATTTAAGTAGGAAGATGATCAGGGCTAGAGCCATATTGTGGTTTTAATTTTGGTTCTGCCACTTATATCTTTGACATGTCAAATAACCTCTTTAAGCCTCATCTGCTAACTAGGCACTGTGATTTAGCTTTAGGTTATTGTCATGACAAGACACTTCTAGTAGATATTAGATAACAGATGTGAAAGTGCTTCCTGAATTGTTTGTAAATATTTGGATATAATGCATTTGCAATACTGATTTCCCTAAGCAGACTCTAAGCTCCCTGAAGGTATACAATTTGTCATATAAAAATGAGAACAGCTAACATTTAGAGTATTTACTCCATGTCAAGTACTATTCCTAGCTGCTTTATTATCATTTAATCAGCTTCAGCAACTTTATGAAGCAGGTACTACTATTTTGCACATGAGGAAACAGACATAGGGAGGTTAAGTAACTTTTTCAAGAGTATACTACTCATAAGTGGTAATACCTGTTTAGAAGAAATCAAGATATAGGTTATTGGTGGAGGGTGGGAAGGGAACTATAGGAACATGGACAAGATCTTAAGAACTGTATAGGTGAGGTAATATTTGAGCTCCTTTCACCCATTAAGTCCTCTAAAATAGAGCTCAAATATTACCTCTTTTATACAAAAAGGAAAAGGGGTGAGGGGAGGAATAAAACCCATCTGTCAACTCGTTCTGATGTTATCTCTTGGCCATTCCCAAAGGGCAGAGGTATCACAAAGATAGTGGTTGGAAACAGAAAGACAGGCATGGCGGCTGACTTCTTACAGGCTCTTAGGGAAAACAAAATAGAATTAGCTGCAAATCATTATTATCTATTTTCTAACAAAAATGTCCTGCTACAGGGAGACTTGATAAATGAACCGGACATTTTCCTAGAATCCTATTAGTAGCATTCTGCTTGTCTCTGTAGGATTGTTAACAGACATGGGGAAAGGAGGGATGAAAAACATCAAGTGCTACCTGCCAGGACCTCCTTGTGGTTCACCATTCTCCCAGTGAGGCTGCTGCTGCCATTTCTTTTCTTCTAACACTACACTGCTGATCTCTGGTTCCTCCTTTTCCTGCTTCCTTATTCTCTTTTTTGTTGGAAAAAAAAATTCTTTAAGTGTGGATTTATCTGTAAGAAGTAACACTATGAATTTCTTTAGGAAATTTATAGGAGTATATCTTTGTGATCTTGGGTTAGTCAATGACTTCTTAGATATGACACCAAAAGCAGAAACAGCAAAATACAAATTGGACTTTGTTAAAATTAAAAACTTTTATACTGCAAATGATACCATCAAGAAAGTGAGAAGACAAGTTACAGAATGTGAGAAAATACTTTCAAATCATGTATCTGAAAAGAAACTTTATCAAGAACATATAAAGAGCTCCTACAATTCAATAAAAAGACAAAAAAAAATTTTTAAATCCATAGTTTAAGAATGGGCACTGGATCTAAATAGGCATTTCTCCAAAGAAGTTAAAAAATGACCAATAAGCACATAAAAGGATACTCAACATAAAAAAAAAAAAATACTTAACATCATTAGCCATCAGGGAAATGCAAATTAAAGCCACAGTGAAGTATCACATCTCAACCTCTGGATAATAAAGGAAGGACAGGGGCACCTGGGTGGCTTAGTCGGTTGAATGTCTGCCTTACGCTCAGGTCATGATCCCAGGGTCCTGGGATCAAGTCCCGCATAGGGCTCCCTGCTCAGTGGGAAGTCTGCTTCTCCCTTTACCCCTTACCCCTCCCCCCTGCTCATGCACTCATGCATGCTTTCCCTCTCTCAAAAATAAAATAAATAAAATCTTTCAAAAAATAAAAGAAGGACAGTAACAAGTGTTGGGGAAAATATGGGGAAACTGAGACCCTCATATATTGCTGGTGGGAATAGAAAATGGTGCATCTGCTTTGGAAAACATTTGTTAGTTCCTCAAAATGTTAAGCTTAGAATTACCCTATGGCCCAGCAATTCAACTCCTAGGTATACATTTAAGAGAATTAAAAATGTATGATCACACAAATTCCATAAAAAGGAATAAAGTACCGATGCCTGCTATGACATGGATTGTATTCCTCTTTGTGGCTGTACAGTTGCTGGGTTCACAGTAAGTTCTCAAGAAATTTTTGTTGAATACATATATTGGTTCATATCTCTCTTAAAAGGAGAAACTGTGGGAAATGTTCAAATTCCCTGTTTGCCTTCCCAAAGAGATATCATTTCAGAAAAAGGAACATAAAAATCCTACCTTGTTTTCTCTATTGTGCCTTCTATTGGATTAATTTATTAAATGTTGTATTCCTTTTTTCCTAAATTATTTAACTTCATCTTCCAGTATCATTTGATTTCTCTGGCTTATTTACCATAGTTTGGCATTAAAAGACAATTATTTGCTGAGAAAAGAATAGAGGTATTCTCTTCTCCAAATTGTATTTTATAGGAAAGGCATTTTCCAGCATATTTCCTACATTAAAGTGGCTAATAATAAGATATTAATATGCACTGCAGCTACTTGAATCAGCCTCCTCTTTTTCATTCAATAATATTCATACATATTTAAGAGTTTCTTAACTTTGTCTAACTAGGTCAGCAGAGTATTATCCAATCTTGATATTATTTGTCCAAGCTGCCATTTTACAGGAGTTGGGAGGGAAGACAGATGGCTGGGAGTTTCCATCTCTTTCTCCCATTAATGATGCCTGTGAGTGGCTGAAGTCATGAAAGTTTAGACCTACAAAGGCCCTGAAAGATTTGTCTTCTAACACCTTCCTTGCCCAGCTAAGGAAGTGAAGAAATCTATGGTATCTAGGTGTATGACCTTGGTTTCCTGATTAGGAATCTCATGTTGTTTGCCTGTCATCAAAGAGGACCACTTTTAGTCATGTTATTTACCATTTTCTCCCCATACAACACATGTCAGGCTGTTTTTATGTCATGTAATCATTTCATCTTCAGGACTAACAACAGGTTGCCGTTATTATTATCTTACCTAGGTGAAGAAACTAGGGCTTATCTCACATAGCTAGTAAGTGGTAGAACTAGGATTTGTACCCAGGTCTGTCTGACTTCAAAATGTATGCTCTTATTCTGCATGGGTCCTTTCACTGACTACTCTTTGTTATTATGAGCACCTAATAAGATCATGGAAGTGCTCACAAACAATGAATCATGGAACACTACATCAAAAACTAATGATGTAATGTATGGTGATTAACATAGCAATAAAAAAATTAAAAAAGAAAAAGATCATGGAAGTGCTCACATGGCAGTGAAGAGGGCTTTATCTTCTTGAGTCTCCAGGGTTCTTTCTCAGGACAAAGTTGCCTCTAAGGCCTCTATTTTGCCTCCTTCCTGGCTTGCATCCTGGCCTCGCCTGCCTCCATCTTCTCTGTGACTGTGTTCCTACCCTTGTTCTTCTGGGCTTCCTTCCTTTAGCCTACTTGGGGAGGCTGATTCAGTCCTTCCAGCTTCTCCACATCTTTGCCCCACAAAACAAGGCCATATGTCCTTTTCTATTTTAAGGTTCTCTGTTACACCTGCAGGCACAGAGTTGGGGAAGAAGGTAGCAGATTAACCTAAAGCAAAGATGAGACAACTCTCCAGATTTCCTTGGTGTTAGTTCTTGCTCTGGGTTCCTGTTCCTCCATAATTATCTCTGAGTGGGTGAAGCTCATTTCGCTGCCCTTCCTTCAGGCCCACCCTTCCTTAGGTCTAGGAAGACCTCCTTCTCCAGGATCCTTCCTCTGTGCAGTCTGACGGCCTAAATGTATTCAGGAAGAATGATAGGTATGTTTCCATCTCTGAGGTCTTCCTCAATACTGGAGCCTCCCATATAATGGGGCTTCTGCCTTGTCCAGCTCTGCTCTACCCAAGAGTGATCCTTTCTGGTTATTTCCTCTCAGAACTCTTGAAGTCCAGCGTGCACAGATGACCTGTTGAAGGTGCCACAGAGATGACCCCTGTCCTAGGACAGGGAATGCAGCTAAGGTTCCATGGAGTCAAGTATAGGCCTGAGGGCTGGTAATTTTGTGTAAATGTATCTACATTTTCTTTGAAGCCTCGGAAGTGCTGTGCCTATGGAGGGCATTTTTATTAATGCCATTGTTGATGATGATAGTAATAACAATAGCCACAGGAGTAACAATAAGCATGCCACTCTCTCACATGGAAAAAAAATGTAAAAGTTTTGGAGTCAGACAGATCAGTGTTTGAATTTCAGCTTCACCACTAATTCATTACCAAATTTAGCAAATTATTTCACATTCTTCTGCCTATTTCTTTATCTGCACATTTGGAATAATAACCCTTAATTGTCAAGGTATTTATCAGGAGTAATATAAACCAAAGCTAACACTTATTGAGCACTTATATGTGCCACACACAGTGCAACCTAAGCTTTTGGTGTGTAAATAGCTTGTTAACTCTCACAACACCTTTTGAGACCTGTAACTCTGACCATTTTACAGATTAGGAAACTGAAGCACAGAGAGTTTAATTAACTAGTTTAAAATCACACAGCTAGTAAGTGGTAGAGTTGGGACTTGGCATCTAAACCTAAGCAATTTGTCTCAAAAGTCTGTTATTTAAAAAGATGAGGTTTATAAAGCAGTTTCCATATTGCCTGGCACAGATTCGTTTCTCAATTGGTAACTATAATTTAACAGCATATTGCATTTCTAAAGACGTACACAAATGCAAAGTGGTTTTTTTTAATATTTTATTTATTTATTTATTTGACAGAGAGAGAGCACAAGCGGGGGAGGGGAGGGGGAGGGAGAGGCAGGCTCCCCACTGAGCAGGGAGCTCGATGTGGGTCCTGGATCATGACCTGAGCTGAAGGCAGATGCTTAACCATCTGAGCCACCCAGGTGCCCCCAAAGTGTTTGTTTTTATATCTTTAAGACTTTGTCTCTTTCTCATCACTTAGTAAAGAATGCCTAAAAAGCTATGTCTACAGGAGAAGGGAGTGAGTTTTGGTTATTTACCTGGTACTTTGATCAAGGTAGACAACCACATTTGACAATCTTGGCTCCAGTTGGTTTATTTTAGGAGACCTAAATTATTCACTTGGAATGTCTACACTGATTACATTGACCAGAGAAAAAAATGTCAGCACAGCTTCCCACTTGTGCTGACTGTGGGTCAGGCTGGTCTCAGAGAAGTAGCTTTCCTTGGGGTGGGGCCTCCTTACACAAATGTCAATGTGGCAGGGAAGTAGAGGTAAGAAGGGGGACATGTTATTGTCCTCAACGTACATGCTATTCTTTTTTTTTTAATTTAATTTTGTTTTATTATGTTATGTTAATCACCATACATTACATCATTAGTTTTTGATGTAGTGTTCCATGATTCATTGTTTGCGTATAACACCCAGTGATCCATTCAGTACGCGCCCTCTTTAATACCCATCACCAGGCTAACCCATCCCCTCACCCCCCTCCCCTCTAGAACTCTCAGAACATGGATGCAAAAATTCTCACCAAAATGCTAGCAATAGGATCCAACGGTACATTAAAAAGATTATTCACCACGACCAAGTGGGATTTATCCCTGGGCTGCAAGGTTGGTTCAACATCCGCAAATCAATCAGTGTGATACAATACATTAATAAAAGAAAGAACAAGAACCATATAATCCTCTCAATAGATGCAGGAGAAGCATTTGACAAAGTACAGCATCCTTTCTTGATCAAAACTCTTCAGCATATAGGGATAGAGGGTACATACCTCAATATCATAAAAGCCATCTATGAAAAACCCACAGCGAATATCATTCTCAATGGGGAAAAACTGAGAGCTTTCCCCCTAAGGTCAGGAACACAGCAGGGATGACCACTCTCACCACTGCTATTCAACATAGTACTAGAAGTCCTAGCCACAGCAATCAGACAACAAAAAGAAATAAAAGGCATCTGAATCGGCAAAGAAGAAGTCAAACTCTCACTCTTTGCAGATGATATGATACTTTATGTGGAAAACCCAAAAGACTCCACCCCAAAACTGCTAGAACTCATCCAGGAATTCAGTAAAGTGGCAGGATATAAAATCAATGCACAGAAATCAGTGGCATTCCTATACACCAACAACAAGACAGAAGAAAGAGAAATTAAGGAGTCGATCCCATTTACAATTGCACCCAAAACCATAAGATAACTAGGAATAAATCTAACCAAAGAGGCAAAGAATCTGTACTCAGAAAATGATAAAATCCTCATGAAAGAAATTGAGGAAGACACAAAGAAATGGAAAAACGTTCCATGCTGATGGATTGGAAGAACAAATATTGTGAAGAGGTCAATGCTACCTAGAGCAATCTACACATTCAATGCAATCCCTATCGAAATACCATCAACTTTTTTCAAAGAAATGGAACAAAGAATCCTAAAATTTGTTTGGAACCAGAAAAGACCCCGAATAGCCAGAGGAATGTTGAAAAAGAAAAGCAAAGCTGGTGGCATCACAATTCTGGACTTCAAGCTCTATTACAAAGCTGTCATCATCAAGACAGTATGGTACTGGCACAAAAACAGACACATAGATTAATGGAACAGAATAGAGAGCCCAGAAATAGACCCTCAACTCTATGGTCAACTAATCTTCGACGAAGCAGGAAAGAATGTCCAATGGAAAAAAGACAGTCTCTTCAACAAATGGTGTTGGGAAAATTGGACAGCCACATGCTGAGAAACAAACATACATGCTATCCTGAAACACCTAACAACCTCTTCAGGACAGAAAATGCCCTCATGTGGCATATAATCAGTCTTTCATCCAAGAGCAGAGCTTTTCCACAACATCCAATGAGTGACTCTCCAGACTCTGCAGGCACCTCTTAAAGGCATGGGGAGCTCACTACCTCCCATAGCAGCCTATTCCAACCTGGGACAGTTCATATTTTTTATTCTTCTGTCATGGAGCCAGTGAAGTAGTCATTGGTAGAGTTTTGAAGGTACATGATCAAGAGACCTAGGAGGCACACAGAGAAAGTAGAATGGAAGGAAAAGTCTAGTTTGTTTTCTTTTCTTTCTGGTTGTAGTGGGATTGTCAATGTAGGAGTTTAAGCAAAAAAGTGACAGGTCAAATTTACTTATTAAGTGTACTTGGGCTGCTGTGTGAAGGATGGATTAGAAGGCAGATCGCATTATTAGGAAGTGTTCTAAGAAATAAGACAGTAGTAAGAAAGATGAAAAAGAGCTGATAAATTCAAGAAATATCTAAGAGTTAAAATTCATAAAACCTGTGACTAAATTAAATGTTATAAGTGAGGGAGAGAGAAGAGTCTGGCTTCTTTGAGCTGGTGAATTATAGAGCCACCACACTGGGGAAGAAGGGGGATCCTGAGGAATATGTTAAGTTCAGCCAGGATATTCAGTAGCCAGTAATGTTTGGCAAACTCACATATATTTCTAAAGTGGTTCAGTCATGTCAGGAAAAACTTCTAAGCAAGTAGCTGGTACTTGAAGTTAGGTGGGTGATGACTTACTGCTTCTCTTCTCCTCACTCCATCACCACTATCTGGGGCCTAGAAGCATGCTCTAGTCTCTAGGAGAAGAGAGGGTGAGGGTCTGAGGTGGGGCTTGCCAGGTTTAGGTTGAGACTGACCTTGCATTCCAAGAAAGGCATGTGGCCAGCTCTGAGTCCGGTGGTGTAAGGATCTGAGGCGCACCTCAAGGGTGTGATCCGGCTTATAGCAACAAGATCCCACATGTAGGAAAGATAAAGCTGCTTCTGTACTCCCTGCCTTGACAGGATTGACCCAGAAACTGAGCATGGCTAACCTTCAAGGTGGAGACTGCAGTGCCTGCAGAATCAGAGTTGCGGCTGGGTCAGCCAGGGGCTAAGAACTTTTGTCGCTTCCCACTGCTACCTGGTAACTCCATCCTAGACTTTCTACTTACCTGGTGGGCTCCTCAGCTTGTCATGTGGGAAAAGACAAGGCCTATGATACTAGTGGAGGAGAATGAAAGAATGAGTAGAACTAAGCAAGCAGAGCTTCCTGTACATTGTCTTCTCAGAATCCCCAGTTCCTAAATCCTTACTTTTGGGGGGCCCTTAAACACCTGTGGCCTGTGGTGACTAAAAGCATTATTTGCAGTTTCCCCAGGATAATTTCTCAATTTTCTGCTCCACTTCCTCTCTAGAAGTTGTTGTGTATCTATCTGATCCATTCATCTTTTCTTTAAATTCATTCACTCCATATGGTATTAAGCACCAACCATGCCAGAGGTAGCAGTTGTGAGCATGATACACATGGTCTCTTCCCTTCTGGAGTCTGAAGTATAGTAGTATGGTAGAGGGCCAGAGTGGATGACTAATGCTGGAGGGATCCATTAGGGTTTTTCTGGAGGCAGATAGAGGTAGGGTAGAGATAGATAGGGACTTTGCATCCATTGAAGGCCTAATGTAAGCCAGGGGCTTTAAATGATTTACCACTTAAACTCCCAATTCTCCATGAGGTAATGTTATCCTGTGTTAAAAATAGGAAACTGAGGTTCAGAGAAATATTAATTTCTAATACTACATAGCTACTGACCACTGATATAACTTGGGCTTGTCTAAGGCCAAGTGATTCTCCCACTGTGTCATACCACTCTTCTAAAAGTCATCCAAGAAACTCAAAGTTAATAAGCGCTTAAGGGATGCTTGAATTCCCCCAACACTAAATGTCAAATGTGGTATATGCATATACATATGTGCATTTTTCTGGAAGAGGATTTGTAATTTCCACCAGATTTCCAAAGGTGGCTATGACCTGGTATAGATTAAGAACCACTATCTTATACCCCATTCTAGACTTCTTCCTCTTATGTCTACCTGCAGGTGACTGTCATTGAACAGCCAGTGTAGTATATTGGAAAGCCATGGAACTGTCACACAGGAGTTCTTGACACCAGCCCCAGCCATGCCACTAACTCACAGTGTGGCCTTCTGCAAGTGTCTTCTTCACACTGAGCCTCACCTGCCGGGACTCTGTGAGCCATGTGTGGGCTTGAGGACAGTGTTTCCCAGCTAGACTGCAAAGCACATTGCAGGCGTCAGGTACTTGGCAGACTCCAAGTGGCAGTGTGCAGAGTGACAGGCGTTGAGACTGGTGGTGGCAGCTGAGGAGGCAGATTCCTGCTGTCAGGGCTTACTGAGGGGCCTGCTTGCCCAATCCCTATAGATCATGAATAATTCTATCAGATCCTGAATCCTTGGGTGGGCGGCCTTCAAGGGCACCTCCTCCAACCTTCCAGCCAATAGGAGTCAGAAGATAGGCCCCTCGGTGCTGAGTCCATCACCTGTATCTTTAATGTGAATATGGCCCCAGCTGGAAGGTGCTTTCTCCCTTTTTTTTCTCCATTTTGTCAAAATGCCTAGCTCTCGAGTGACTGAATCAGTACTAAATATTTAATGCATTAAGTCAGCCTTCCCAGGGCCTTTGATCTGAAACTTCTTAAAAACATCTTAAAAGCCCTTCAGAAACTGGTTAGTATTTCATTACAGTCACTTAAAATAGATTTATTTTATCAAAACATCCTGTCAGAAACCCTGAAGGCAGGATGACTAACCCCCAGTGATTCTGACAGGATTGCCTCCCCACATTAGGTGCCCAGAGTCTCTGGACAGCCTCACCCACATGCTGAGGGGTGCAGCTGTCACCAGCATCCCTTGATGGCTCCAGAGCTTCAAGCAGAGGAGGTGGCCAGGCTTGTCAGAAGCCTGGGGAGGCTACATCAACAACACCCCCATGAAGGGAATGAACATTTATTGAGAGTCTGCCACAAGCTAGGCCCTTACCTGGGGTTCTCGCTTGTTGAATCTATGGAATCTTTGCAACAGTTCTGTGAGGTCTTTCTGTTCTACCGATTAGGAAACTGAGGTTCAGAGGTATGTGTGACTTGCTCAAGGTCATAGAGTAGAATTAAGATAGCAACCCAGGTCTAGCTCAAAAGCCTATGCTTTGTTTTGTTTTGTTTTTCCACTGAGATTGGACCTTTCACTGGTAACTCTCAGTTGTTTGTTTCTTTATAAAGAAAAAATAAATGAAAATAGCATCTTATAAAATTATACAACTACTACATGCTAACATAGAAAAGGATAAGGAAGAAATTAAAAATCACCTGAAATCCTACCATCTAGATAACTATTTGTAGTCATCTCTTGAATGTTGATTGTATTAATTAATTGATATTTTGCCACATTCTGATAGTTTCTTTATTAGCCACTCAATTCAGCTTTCTTAATCCCCTACCATTTCCTCAGCTTTAGATAGGGGAGAAATTGGGGGCTGGGGCATGTGTGCCACAATCCTTTTTTCACTGCCAACCTGAGGGGATGAAATCAATTCCCAGAAAACTCCAACACAGTGAAGGGCTAAAGTAGGCCCCAGAGTGGGGCAGGAGGTTCTGTCCTTCCCTAGCCACTGGCTAATTGGATGATCTAAGGAAAGCACTTTGGTGAAAGAAATAGTTCCTGCCCTCCTAGACTCACAGCTAGTGTTAAGATCAGTGAAATAATGAGGTAGAAATAACAAACTAGAGAGTATTGTGCTGTTGAAGGGAAATAGTAGAAACAGAAACACTATGAGAAGTAGGGTGCCTCCACACCACTGAGTAGAGTGACCTTGCCCATCTCACTGTTTATGTCTGTCAACTTAATGTAATTACTAATACTATTCGTTTTCATTCTCAAAAGTGCTCTGACTTGGGTGATAAGTTTGGGGGCTACCTGAAGTATTATTGGTCATGTATGATTAGGCAGCTCTAAGGAAGGACGACAAAGCAATCAGGAAGGCTCCCTGTAGGATGGGGCTGCATGTGGGCTGGCAGGGCAGCTAGAGCTTCAGAAGGCATGGAAGAAGGGGCATTTTGTTAGTGACTAACATGCAGGAATAGAAAATATCAGGAGGCTGGCCCTTCCTGGGGAGGGCACATGAAATAGGTTGCTGGTAGAAAAGGCATACATGGTCACTCTGTCAGAACCTGGCCCACCTTCCATGCTCCCATGCAGGACAGGTTTGAAGATAACATTTGGAAGCATTTAGCACTGAGGAAATGTGAAGCTCTGTTCCAAGGTGGCAAACATCCCTCCTGAATTATTTTAACAACATTGTAACTTTTCTCTCTACTTCTGCCCTCACCTCTCTCCAATCTATTTTCCATAAGCCTTAGAGCGATCTTCTAGACCCAAATCTGATCTTCAGTTTTCCATTCAATTCTCAATCCTCCATTTATCTTGGTGGATAAAAACTAAAACGCCTTTACAGATTAGGCAAAGTCCTTCATGATTGTGCTCCTACCAGTGCACTCAGCTTCGGTTTTCTTAATCCTTGACCTCTGACTTTATGATCCAGATATAATAATGGCTTACCTTTATTGGACATTTATAATGTCCCAGGCACACTTCCAATTATTTTATACATACTAACTCTTTTATTGCTAACATTCTATGAGGTAGGTACTATTAGTAGCCCCAACATTTTACAAAAAGGGAAACTGAGGCATGACAGGATTAAGCTATCCAAGTGGTAAAGCTAGAATTGGCAGCCAAAGAAGTTTTGGTTCCAAAGCCTGTACTGTTAACCATAATATTATACAGACTACTTCTTGGTCCAAAACATTTATCTTGTACTTTGTGCTCTTTCTTCTGCCTGCAATGCCATTTCCACCAGTATGCTCAGAAAACCACTAATCTAGGGTTCAGGAAGCCATTTCAGTCAGTCTCCCAGAAAAAATAGTTGGCATTATTCCCTCCCCCTCCATTTTAAAAATATTTATTTAGGTCAATTCAGCCCTGGCTGGGCACATGAGGATAGGGAGGAAGGATGGGATAGCACAGAGTAAGGAAGACCACTTCCTCCAGCATCTTTTATTACATTTGAGACAAGACTTTTAACATTTAATATTGTCTAAATCTGTGGGCCCAACAATAAGGACAATATAGAGAAGACAAGATGAGAGTTGAGAAGGTAATCAGAGATGGCTTGCTGGAATGTAGGGTTTAAATTAGATCTCAAACAGTGATAGAATAATCAACTTTTTGAGTTGTAAGGGACCTAGAGGCCAGATTCTTCCAAACTGGGAAACTGAGGTTCAGAAAAATGGCAGGTCTGATTGCCCTAGCTCCCAGCTTAGTGTTCTGCGCTGTATCCCAATGTAAGCAATTCAGATATGCCTGGGTAGCTAGAAGGGGCAAGAACTTTCCAGAGGGTGTAGAGTTGGAGAGCAGCAAATGGAATACATTCTGTAGGTAGGGATAACCAGAGTGTATGGTATGGACAGTGAAGTGAGGAAACTCAGGAAAGCATCTTCTGTGGGAGAGATGGTACCTATAACCTTTTTAAATTGGAGGATTGCCTTGGTGTTGTGAAGCTGCCTCCCTTTCAACTTTGTAAAATAAAGGGCTCCTCAAAGCGTATCTGTTCTGTCATTATTTTCTGGATCATCAAGACTCTCAGACTCTCAGTGCCCTTTAGAGAAGCTTCTGCCTCTGCTGCAACCAGCTTCTCATTAGAATTCCTGGACATTGCCCAACGTTGCTAAGTGCACTGTAATGAACCCGTGATGAGTAAAGAAGAGACTGAGCTTGCTGCAGTGACATTCTGTGGAGGTTTCCTGGACACCCCCAGGATACCACAAGCAAGTCATATCTTCATAAGCATTTCATATTCAAATATTCATCTTTTTTGTCATATTAATTTTCTCCAACTCAGTTAAAGGGGCTCTTGGATCCCTCACTCCAGAGGGTTGCACTGGAACTAGGAACAAATGCTTGAGCTGAAGGAGCAGAAAGAAGAGTGGAATTTGGGACTCAGGTCAGGAATAGTTCCTGCCTATGGCACCAGCAACCACAATAGTTCTGTGGGATAATTCCTCTGGGAACAGGCCTATTTTCTAGTGCTATGGGTTTGGATTATCCATTATGATAATAATGGAATGCTCCATATTTCTCTTTCAATTTTATGAGAACTACATACTCTTGTGTTAAATACTTAGCACAGTGCGTAGTGTGAGACTCTTAGCAGATGCTCATTTTCTGCCTCATAGCACAATCTTCTCATACATGTGCCTTTTGGTATATATCTCCTCCTTTCTTGTCTCTCTCTGTGTGTCTCCCCATGTCTTGACCTGGGTTCAAGTCTTGGCTCTGCCCATGCCCGTTCCCATGTCTCCTGATAATCCCATAATAGTTTATTGAGACAGCAAAGTGAAAAGCACTGCTCATCAAACACTTTGCCCCAAACTCTTTCCGGTCTTATCTTCCTCTGTCCCAACAGGCGTGCTATCTTCTATCTATCCCAAATTGCTCGTTGCACTTAAAGGACAATGTAAACTCCATTTGTATATTGCAGGCTTTTGCACAAATGGCCTATCTCGCCTTTTCTAAGAATTCCTACTCAAGCTTAAAGAGCCAGATCAAATATCCCCATCACTTGAAGCCTTTGCTAACTGTTCAGGCAGAGTTAGGCCTTCTTTGTTCCCCTTGGTGTTTTGTGCTTCCCTGTAATCCAGCACTTTATGCCCAATGTTATCTTTGCCACACTTCCCTGCTAGATTGTGAACTAATTGTGGGCAAGGACTGGCTCCAATTCAACACTATACCCCCAGTGCCCAGTCTGGATCTGAGATGGGTGAGATGCTTCCTGTAAGTGTGTGGGATGACACATTAGGGACTATGACTCATTCATGGGCCACCTGCTCTGGGACAGCTTTATGAGAGATACTTTTTATGTTATTTCATTTCATTTAGTCCACTCGGTCTGGTGCTCTCTCCAGCACATCCCTTTCATATGCCCATTATACAGGCACCCTCAGTCAGGGCACCCTCAGTCAGGACTTTATCTCTTAATTGTCTGTTTTCTGACTCCATTTCTTGGAATGTCATATACCCAACACTAGGAGCTTCCTGCCACTTGGATTTGTTCAACTTATATTGAAAGTGAAAAAAAAAATCCCGGACACAGGACAGTAAGAGTTCTGCCAAGAAAGCTATCATTTCATATGAAGGGTCCCACATAAAAGTATGGGTGCTATGCTGAGTGAGGGAGGTAGATTAAATGGAGGCCAGCCCCTGAGACACTGTGGAAATGAGAAGTTAGTCTCTTGAGTTGGTGCCAATGAGCACACAATTTAAATGATGGCAAAAGGGACTCATTAGACTATTCAGACACTTTGGAATTTCATTAAATGCAGTGAAAAGACAAAGTCCCAGGGGGAAGCTAGGGAGATGGATGTCTGCCCACATCTGGCTCCCAAAGCTCTGTAGGTAACCAGGCGATGGATCTTGTTTGGGCTGTATTACTAATGGGACTGATGGGCAGATTTGAGCAGACAGGACTGAGGTGACTCCCAGTGATTATTTCAACAGATTTTAACAATAGTCCTAGGTACTAAATATGATCCTGACTCTCAGGAGAAAGAGAAATAGTTAAGGCATCAGTTGTATCTGCCTTTAAAGAAAGCCTCCAGTCTAGTGTGGGAGGCAAGACTCACACATGAGTAACTATGATGACAGATGAGAAGGGCCATGCTGTGAAAGAGTCATTGGTATGGTGCTGTTGGAGTTCAGGGAGAGAGAGAGTCACTTCTACCTGAGGCAAAGAGTGGTTTGTTGATAAAACTACATAAAAAGCTCCTAGTACAGCACTTAATACATAGTAGGTAGTCAATAAATATGCATTCTCCTCTTTTCTTTTTCTAATTCTCCCCATATCAAATCTTCAAATTTATTTTCAATGCTTCATTGATTCATTTATTCGTTTATTGTGTTGTTGTTGTTTTTTTTTATTCCCCCTTTTCCATGCTGTAGGACAAAGTACATACTTTTATGATAGGGAAGTAAGCAGGAAGTGACCTTGCTTCAGTCCATGCTGGACCTGGGTCAAGGCTGAACACAGAAGACAGGTCCTAATCCAACCAAGCCTTTGCTCACCTGGTCTGTGCATAAACTCAAAGCATCTTCCATATACCTATGCATGCACGATACAAAAGCCTATTTTTATTTCTAAAATCCTTTCTGGCTGGAGTAGGAGTTAAACTTTATATTTCCGTCAATGTTCAATACCAAATGGCTTATGGAACCCTGGCAGAGTGGTTTCAAATAAGCATTTTAATGTAGAATAAAGGTCAACGTGCTGGAATTTGAAACATTAATCCCTTTGCTCTTAAGGAAGACTGTACTTTAACAGAATAAATAACAGATTAAATAATAAGAGTTCTTGAAATTCCAATGAGAAAAATTACACATTACATTGTTGAGACTTGAAACCAATGAGACCTTAATATTCTCTCTTTCAGTGTCCTATTTTAGGTTGCCAAGATTTAGAAGGTAAAGAGAAATTGTTCTTTTAATTTTCTATTGTTTTGAAGGTAGAGAGAATGTTTGAGTCTTTGAAGGTTAAGGGATCAATTATATTGGAAAATAAGCCCTTAGTTCTATGGGTAGAATAAGTGCATCACCATAGCCTAGAGAATAGAAACTCCATGTTAATTATTTCAACGTTCAGTGAACACGGCCTCAGAAAGGGACAGAGAAAACCAACTGTCAAAGTAGGCTAACAAATTCTGCCCAATGTAATCACCCCAGGTGACCATTCAAGGCTGAGATCAGATACTACCTCCTCCTAGAATTTTCTTCTTAATTCTCAATCAGTGGTTATGACTTCTGCCTCTGAACTTGCATAGAATGCTGTTTACACATCTACTTTTCCTGAACTTTTCTATGACTGTCACCATGTCTGTCTTTCCTTTGCTATGTTCTACATAAGTCTTGAGTTCCTTGTTTTGTTTTTAAGATTTTATTAATTTATTTGAGAGAGACAGAGTGCGCAAGCAAAAGAGCAGCAGAGGGAGAGGGAGAAGCAGACTCCCCACTGAGTAGGGAGCCTGATATGGGGCTTGATCCCAGGACCCTGAGATCATGACCTGAGCTGAAGGCAGCCATTTAACCAACTGAGCCACCAAGGCACCCCGAGTTCCTTGTTAATAAAAAGAAATACCATAGATTATGCTTCAGTTGCATTCCAGACATTATACTAAGCACCTTAAACACAATATTTATTGTAATCTTTAACCCTATAGGGTAGAGGTGATTATCCCATTTTATAGATGAAGCAACAGAGAATTAAAGAGGTTAGATTATTTGCCGCAGGTTGCAATAGTAATATACTGTAGAGCCAAATTTCCAACCCAGGACTGTGGAAGCTATATAATGGGGGTTCTTATACATAAAACACCAGAGGTTTGGGTTTATCCTGAGGGAAATGGAGAGTCATTGATGGCATTTAAGCAAGGGAGTGATTTTGTCAAACATAAATTTAAGAACATCTCTCTGGCAAGAGAGACTGGTATGGGAAAATTAATGAGGAGACTGGTTACAGTGATTTTGGCTAGAGATGAGAGAATTATCCCAACAGTGAGAGTTGAGTTGTTTAAAAGAGATATTCAGGAGTTATAATTGACAGGGCTTGGAACCAGTGGGTGTGGAAAGAGGATTGGGGTTGGAGTTAAGGAGAACTGGTTTCTGGTTTGGGAGCCTGGGTAGACTGTGATGCCACCTACCATGATGGGAAGCATAGCTCACCACAAAGATGGCCACTGAGAGGACTTTTCCACCAAAGAACCAAATCAAATAGAAGGTTAGAATCATCCTGCCCAATCCCTGAGTATTCATAACCTCTTGCAGTTGTATTCAGATGCCCCATTTTATAGGTGAGAACACAAAAGAATAAAATTAGGGGGCTTGCGCTAGTTCTTCCTTAGAATCTGATCTATAATGAGAGCTAAATAACTACTTGTTAAGTGAGAGTTTCAAGTTGATATTAGCTACTTTGAGCACCATGTTTGATTGTTCACATTGTAACTTCTGACACTTTGGCTCCTCTTTGGACTCTCCGAGGGTGGATGAGAAAGGGGAGGAGAATACAAAAGACTAAGAACTGTAGGCCACTGAAGCTTCCTTGAAGAAAGCAGATTTGCTAGCTCCAGAAAGTGAAGCATAATACTTGAAAGAGAAAGCAAAATCCATAGGGAATACACTTAGTCCAATTTGAATCTGAGCTTATCAATCAACTGACTAGTTCTAGATGATGTAATTGGTATGGGACAGAGCCTCACACTCAACTCTGAGCTTTTGCCTCTCAGTCTTGTGTTCTTTTCACTTCTATGACTGCCTTCTGTTACTCCTAAATTCCCTGCATTTCACACCAGCTGAAAAACTAATTGTGCTTCCAATCTTCAAAAGTGTTTTCTGTTCTTAGTGATATATACAGTAAAGATTTTGTGCCAGTCCAGAAATAGGCAACATTATACTAGGCACATATAACCAAAATTTTCCATAATCTCCCCAAATATGCATTGGTTATAAACACCTGAAATATTTTAGAACTAAAAGAGTCTTTAAAGCTATCTAATCCAATCCAATTATTTTACAAAGGGAACGGCTAAAGTTTCAAATAGTTTAAGTGACTTGCATTATGATAGTATGTTACAAGGCCAGCATCTGAATTCAGGACTTTTTCTTACTCAAAGCAATAGAAAAGTATAGACCAAGATTAACTTCCTCATTTTGCATTTTTGAAAACTGAAAATTCATGTATTTATCAATCCAATAAAAAGCCATTTACTGAGTTTCCACTGTATGCTGGGGACTGGAGGTACAATAATGAATAGGAAAATTAGATTCCTGTCTTCCTAGGAATCTCAGTCTAGCAGGCAAGATGGCAAAACATACTTAATCACAATGGAGTGACATGTGTGCCAATAGACTATACAGAAGGGAGATCACCTGGTCAGGGAGGTCTCTTTGGTGAAGTGATACTTCAACATAGCATAATGGTTAATAACCTGGGCTCCAGCCAGACTGCCTGGGTTGAAATCCTGCCACTTACTGTGACCTTGGGCAAGTTACATAACTTTCCTGGGTCTTAGTTTCCTCATCTGTGAAATAGGAATAATAATAGTACCTACCTTCCAGAGCTCTGAGGAGTATGAAATTAGTTAATATTTATAAGGCACTTAGTATTTGACACATGATAAATGCTGTGTAAGGGATTTTTAAATAAAATAGAGAAGATGCTGAGATCCAAAGGATGAGAAGAAGTTAACTAAAGAAACAGGAAGGCAGAGAAGTGTTCCTGACAGAGAATAACCCTATCTACAAACTGAGGAAAGAGTGTCTGTTTCTAGGAACTGAAAGAAGCCAAGCATGGCTCACAAAGAATGGGCCCTGCTGATGCTGAAAAGAGGCATGCAGGGTCCAGATCAAGGGGCTTGAGGGTCTTGTAGATCATATTAGACTTTGTCCCAAAACAGTGGGAGTTCAGGGAAAGATTTAAAGCATAGAATCTTGATCACAGTTGGGTTTTTGGTAGTCTTTCAGGCTGCTTTGTGGGATATGGATTCAGTGGGGGTGGGATGGGGTGCAGAGACCTAGTGATAAAGAAGAAGTGAGTTAGGGTCAAGGGCAAGATAGGACTTAGGCTTCCTGCCTTTTAAACCGGAGCTTTTTCCACACTGCACAGCATTTTTCTAATGTGCTTTGATGGAGGCACATCATGCCAAATGCATTCTTTTCACTTCTGGACGTTTGCAGTGCTTACCCTTTGAGCTGCATCCCCTTCATTAAGTGAATGTCCTGTTCCCCTGACCAAGAATGTAATTACCGAAGGAGAGATCAGATTAAAATTGAGTTTCTGTAATGGGCCATTTGTTTGGAAGGGAGCCTGAAGGTATTTCTGAGGACTTTAATCAAAGGGGGAAAAAGCCAATAGAACTTCTGTGATGATGATGATGATTATTAGGGCAATTGAACTCCAAGCACAGCCAGCTTCTATATCAGTGAGTCATTGCTTGCTTTTCTGAGGCCCTTAATTGGATGAGATTTGTTTTCTTATGTAGTCTAGACTGTCAGGGATGGAAGGGACCTTAAAGGTCATCTAGTTCAACCTCACAGCAAAGCTTGAGCTCTGGCTATGGCATTTTCATCAGTAAGTCTTCCAGTCCTTGCTCACATACCCGAACTGATGGGGAACTCATTATCTTTTAAAGACATTCCTTTCTATGGTAAACAACTCTGAAAGGAAACTCCTATTTCTGTGGAAGTGAACTGGTCCCAGTCATGTGCCTGTCTTGATTCTGCTTCTGGAGCAATGTGGGGATTATCTGCCCCATCCACCCTGCCAACTTCAGAAGAGCCATGGAAAGATCTTCAGGCAGCTGCATGTTCCCCCTCAGCCTTCTCTTCTGCAGTTGTCCTCTCAAGTGTGTGTCCTTGTATCTTAGTAATTGTGAACACAGGCTGTAAGAAAGAAACCTAATATAGTCCAGTGACTTAAGGAATGATGTTTATTCATCTTTCACAAATTGGTTCTTTTTTTTTAAAGATTTTATTTATTCATTTGAGAGAGAGACAGAGATAGAGAGAGAGATAGAGATAGCAAGAGAGAGCACCAGCAGGGAGGAGAGGGAGAAGCAGGCTTCCCGTTGAGCAGGGAGCCCGACAAGGGGCTCCATCCCAGGACCCTGGGATCATGACCTGAGTCAAAGGCAGGTGCTTAACCGACTAAGCCACCCAGGCTCCCCACACAAATTGGTTCTGAATTGAACAGTCTAGGTTGGCAGCCAGCTCTGTTCCCCACAGTTATTTAGGAACCAATGTTCCTTCCAGTGCCCTAATTCAGCTTCATCTAGGGCATTGTTGTCACCTGCAGAGTCAAGTCAGGCCCCCTCAGGTTCCAGCTAGTGGAAAGAGGAAAAAGAGGATAGAGAGATAAAGCCCACTGCCTTAAGGCTTAAGCCCAGCATGGCACACATCACTTTCATTTGCATTCCACTGGTCAGAACTTTGTCACATGGCTAGACTTCACTGCAGTGAGAATGTTCATAGGAAATGTGGTCTAACCATATGCTCAAGAAGAGGCAGAGAAGAAATTTAGGGAAATATCCACCAGCCCCCACTATACCATGTACGGTCAGGTAGGCAGGTTGTAGCTTGGATGCGCCCCTAGTTTCTGTTGCCAGTTTCATTCTCTTTGGCTCTTTCTAAGACATGTTTCAGAAAATGAAAGTAATAGAGACTACAGAGCATTTGAATGCAGATGTCCCAGCCCCATTCTTATTAACTGAGCTCTTGAACTAGTCTTTTAACTTCTCTAAATACCTATTTCATCATTTATGAAATTGGGAGAAAAATGTCCCACAAACTCTTGTGAAGGTAGAAAGGAATAACTGAAGCAATTACACTTTTTAAAAATGCAGATAAACATGAAATGGTTTGGCTTCAACCTTCAAGCTGTTGCCTTTAAACTTTCTCTGGCTATCCAACCTAAAGGATTTTTTCTCTTTGGATCACCCAAAGCACCCAAACTACCATTTCAAAGAGAAGCCTACTATAAAGGGTTCTTAAGACAGAGTCTTTTACTTTGCATTCATCTGCAATCTGAAGAAACAAATGGAAGATTTTGGTAGTGACCAGTAATATTTGGAGTAGCAACAATTATGGCAATATCCATTATGGGTAGCAATATCTATTTATTATGCAGTTGCTATGTGCCAGGCTTTGTGCCAAGTGTTTTAAGTGTACTGTCTGATTGATTATTATAATATGCCTGTGAAATAGGCATTTAATCCCCAATTTATGATTGAGAAACCTCAGGCTCAGAGAGTTTAAGTATTTTGGTCAGGGTCTTAAAGCTGGCAAGTGGTAGACCCAAGACCTATTTAAGACTAAAAACTCTTCCTTTTGAGTTAAGATTTATCAACTCATGGGGCCAGATCGTGTGCAATTCTGTTTGGTTTACTGGCTCACTCAGGAAACACAGTCCTTTTTTATATGCTAGCCACTGTTCTAAACACTGGGTAATGGAGTCAAGTAGGTCATCTTAGCTGATGACTTCATCTCATTCTTAATAGAGAAAACAGTAGCCATATGATGAGATATCAAAATTCACCAACCTACTTGCATATGTATCCATACATTGACTTTACTTCTGTCAGAATGAAAACATACCCTTGCTCCTGTCTGAAGTTAACCTCCTGTATTCTAGACCCTATCTGATCCCTATAATTATTCCTTTTTATCTATATCTTATATTTATCACTTTCTTGATTTTCCTATATTCAAGCAAATAAGCCATGATATTTTCTGCCTTTAGATAGGAAGAGAGAGAGAAGGAGAAAGAGTATTTTCAAGCACTCCTCCCTTGACCTCATGTTTCCCTCTGACTACATCCCATTTCTCTGCCCCACTGTATAACAACCTTTTCCAGTGAATTATCTATACTCATTCTTCCCACTCCCTCACTGTGCATCAGTCTTCTTAGCCCATTCGGGTTGAGCTTCTATCCCCAGTGGTCCTCTGAAATGGCCTTTATCAAGATCATCCTAAACCAGCATCCTGCCAATTCCAATGGTCATTTCTCTGTCTTCATGTTCCTAGGTCTCCCAGCAGCATTTCACACCATTAACTCATATCTTCCTTCTTAAAATACTTTCTTCTCTAGGATTTCAAGACACCACACTTCCCTGGTCCTCCTCCTCCTTTTCTTCTTAATTATCCTCTTCAGTGGCCATTCTTTCTCAGAATCCTTTGATGGCTCCTTCTCTACGATAGTTTGAATATTGAAGTACCCTTACCTCTCTGCCTTCTCATCTTTTCTCTTCTCCAGTTATACTGGTTCTCCCAGTAATCCAATCTGTTCCCATAGCTTTAAATGTCAGTTATACATTAATGAATTCCATATCTATATTTTCAACTTTAACTTCTCCTAAACTCTAGACTAGTATAATCAAACTGCCTACACCACATCTCTATCCAGATGTCTAATAGGTATGTCAAAACAAATACATTCTACTCTTTAACTCGTCTTTTCCATCATAGTATATGGCCACAGGTAAAAACCCAAGGGCCATCATTAATTTCTGTCTTCCTTTCACACCTCACATCCAATCTATTAGTGAGTTTTGCCAACTCTGTCTCTACTAAATGTCCTAATCCAATCACTTTCCTCCATTTCCTCTGCCATAACTCTAGTCCAAGTCAGTCACTATCACATCTTGCTTGGACTATTGAAACAGCCCCTCACTGATCTCCTTTCTTCTTGCTCTGTAAAGTCCACTCTCCATACAGCAGCCAGATCATATCATTCCCTGGTTAATTCATTTCAATGGCTTCCATTCTAACTAGAATAACATCTAAGGTTTTATCGTGATCAGTAAGGCCCTACAGGACCTGGCCTCTGCCTATTTATCCTACCTCTTTCTCTTCACTCAGTCACTAAAATCTAGCTACTGTGACCTTCTTACAAAAACACAGTAAGTTCATTCATTTCTCCAAGACTTAGAACTCTTCCCATAGGGGAATTTTCATCATTCAGCTCTTAGCCAAGGTCCTCTCTGCAGGGAGAATTTTCCTGATCATTCTAGTTAAAATGCACCATCTAGTCACTATCACATGATGTCATTTAATTTCCTTCATAGCCTATATCAGTAGCTGAATTTATCTCATTTAATTTTTGTGTACTCATTTAAGACTGTTTTCTCTTGCTGAAATGTAAATTCCTTGGGAGGAGAGCCTTTGTTTTGTTCACTGCTATATCCCCAGCATTTAGAATAATGCCCAGCTTCCTTAGTAAACATTTAACAAATATCTGTAAATTGACCAAATGGATCTCTGCTTTCAAGGTCTTTAGTGTAATAAGAGAGACTTAAATGTAAACAGTGACCACATAGTATGATTTGTGCTGTAGCAGAGAGAAGCCCAGGACTTGTAGGAGCCAAAACAAGCACCAGGCCAAGCTAGTGGCATCAGATGAGGTGAAAGTGGAACTAAAGTTTGAAGGATACGTTGGTTTTAGCCAGGTGAAGAGTGGAGGAAGAAGAGCATGTATAGAGGCATAGTAAGCCTATGTGGTGCATGTTTCATCAGAGCAGGAGTAATGGAGAAGGAGAAAGTGCATAGCAGCCATGATAAGAGAGGCCTAATGTGGTAGGCTTAGTGTTTTGAAATGTAGGTTTATATGGAGAGCGAGTGAAGCAGCCAAGTGAACAAGCCTCATGATTTGGGCTCAAATTATGTTTGAAAATTTGTATATTTTTTTAACTTTTTATATTCAGACAAAGTCCCCTTAGTTGCATGTGCTCTTTTCACCTGATAATACTACAGAACATGGATTATATAAACATTGGAATTACATATACGTACCTGACATAACTATGCATGTGAAATCTATCCAATACTAAGAACTAATCTACTGAGAGTTTCTGTAGCAAATACAGCACTGTCTATTAATATCTTAATTAATATATATAAATTGTATGTTATAAATATAATTTGATTTATGATTTCATAGAAAGTGTCTTTAGCATCACAAATAAGCCATATATTGTAGTGTTTCTGGTATAAATAAGTGATTATGACTTGAGTAAGACATGCAGGTTCTTGAGGCAGTAATATCCTGGGCACTTACTACACCACCAAATGTGGGTCCTCATAAATAGCTGCATAAATAAGGTATTTGCCTTTTATATACCCTTGGTAATTTTAAATGGAGACAATTCCTCCAAACAACATATGCATGTGGACATGCATGTGTTAATATATATGACCATAGCAAATACTTAGGCTACATTATAAAGCATAACTGATACATATAAAAAGTGCTAAAAGCATGGTACAGGGAGAGTTCTGCCTTGGAATATCCAGGAAGTTTTTGAAGAAGCAACATCTGAGCTAGATTTTGAAAGGTGAGTAGGAATATCCCAGATAGCAAAAGAAGGAAATGTCATTTTAGGCAATTGTGAAAATGACACAAGCAAAGGTATAGAGGTGTGTGTGAGAGTACATGGGATGTTCCAGGAACTGTGAGTGAATGTACACTGTGGCTGGAAGACAGGTGGGGAATAGGCAGACATGAGAGTGGAAAGTTTTGTTAGGATCAGGACAGTTAGGATCAGGACAGAAGTTTTGTTAGGATCAGGACCTTGAAAGACATGCCCATACATTCAGACTTTACCCTGTAGGCATTGTTGAAACCCAAAGGATTTGCAGAACTGTGTCAAGAGAAAGTGGAGACCAGAACCCTGCCTCTGCCTCTGCCTTCGCCTCTACCTCTGCCTCTGAATCTCTGCTCTCTGGCCTCTGCTCCCTCATCTGCCAAAGAGAGGGTTGGACCAGATGATCTCTAAAAGGTCCCTTCCACAGCTCTTAAATTTCTTAGGCTAAGTAAGTGGCCCCATCTGTTATGTTGCGGTGGTTGGGGTGGGGGATGAACAGAGTTAGTCTATCAACATGCTGAAAGGCAGAATCACTGCTCTCAAGCTAAATTTCCCCTGGGACACTCATTTCTGTGCTGACCTCTCAGGCCAGGGGAGCCAGCAGTAATAAGATACTGATGCTGGCAGGCCTCCTCCCTCTACCTGCCCAGTCCTATGCCTGGGAGGACCTCAGTGAAGACTTATGAAAGTCTTCTAAATTGAATTCCCCTTCTCTTATCTCACACTTTATGGGGATACTAGAGATATCTTAACTTGGCTAGGAAAAGATAATGCAGCCTCATTTGTCCCAGCCATGGGCTCTCAGTATTGACCAACAGGTTGGTAGCAAAGGCGGAACATTTGCCTATAAAGAGAGATTGCTCAAGGCAATCTTCCTGCTGTCTTAGGAGAGACTTGTTTCGTCTTTCATGCTTTTATTTGTTATCAGCCTTATCCCTATCCTGTGGTCTTTGAAATATTCTCTTCCAGAAGTGGAGAACCTTAGATCCTTCCCACACTGTTCACATAGGCATCGTCAGCACATATACATAAGGGATCTTCCATATGCCAGGCATTGTATTAGATAATGAGGGTAAGAAAGAAGTCAGACACAACCCCCACCCACAAGGAGCCCCAAATTTGGTGAGGGGGGGCAGAAACATGCACAGATAGTTCGGCATCAGTTGTTAGTTACCATAGTGAGAAGATATTTATTTATCCAATCTAAATTTTATGGAATGATGAGAAAAAGCCCTGTCCTCAAGTAGCTCATAGATGAGTCTTTCACAATGATAAAGATGCATTCTATTTTAGGTATGTATAGACAGTGTTCAAAAGATATATAAATTTTATCTCCTGTGACAGAGGAGTGAGAGAGTAGGTCAAAAAAGGTTTTATGGTGAAAGTGGTATTTGAGTTAAATCTTGAAAAATAAACAGGCTTTTTATCAGACTGTCTTAAGGGTGTTGTGGGAAGGGGACAGCATGACGAAAGGGAAAGTAAGAACATTCTAGGTGGAGTCTCAGCATAAGAAAACCTAGACCTATGAAAAGTCAGGTGTGTTCATGGAACCACATTAAGATCCCTGAATAAGGCTGCATTTTTATCTTTTAAAATGGTTGTATTTTATCCTGCAACCTTGTTAAACTCACTTAATAGTTCTTGTAGCTTTTCTGTAGATTCTGTCAGAGATAGATAGATAGATAGATAGATAGATAGATAGATAGATAGATAGATAGATAGATATATGTAAAACAGTTGTTTTATGGCTCAGAATGTGGTCTACATGGTAAATGTTCTACATGCACTTCAGAAAAATATATATTCTGCTCTTATATATGAGTGGAGTATTTAATAAATGCCAATTATGTCAAGTTGGTTGATATTGCTGTACAAGTCTTCTATATCCTTCCTAACTTTCTATGTATGTATTCTATCAATTACTGAGAGAGGACTGTTGAAGTCTATGACGGTTAATTGTGGGTTTGTTCAACTTTATCAGCTTTTGCTTCGTGTATTTTGATGCTCTGGTATTAGATGCATAAACAATTAGCATCGTTATGTCCTCTTAATGAATTGACACCTTTATTTTTGTGAAATTCCCCTCTTTATTCCTGATAGTCTTTGCTCTGAAGTCTACTGTGTCTGATATTAATATAGCCACTCCAGCTTTTATTTCTTTATTAGTGTTGAAATGGTATATCCTTTTCCCAAACTTTTACTTTTAATCTATATGTGTCTTTATGTTTGAACTGCATTTCTGAAGGTAGCATATAGTTGGATCTTGCTTTGTTATCCAATCTGGCAATCTCTACTTTTTTTAAATATTTTATTTATTTATGTGAGAGAGAGAGAGAGAAAGCACGAGAGGGGGGAGGGTTAGAGAGAGAAGCAGACTCCCCACCGAGCAGGGAGCCAGATGCAGAACTCGATCCTTGGGACTCTGGGATCATGACCTGAGTCGAAGGCAGATGCTTAACCCACTGAGCCACCCAGGCGCCCTCTACTTTTTTAATTACAGTGTTTAGACTGCTTACATTTAACATGATTATTTTTTAAGTTTTTATTTAAATTCCAGTTACTTAATATACAGTGTAATATTAGTTTCAGGTGTACAATTTAGTGATTCAACACTTCCATAAATACCTGGTACTTATCACAACAAGTGCACTCCTTAATCCCCATCATCGATTTAACCCCTCCCCCCACTGACCTCCCCTCTGATAACCATCAGTTTGTTTTCTATAGTTAAGAGTGTGTTTCTTGGTTTGCCTCTCTCTTTTTTCCCCCCGTGATTATTTGTTTTGTTTCTTAAACTCCATAAATGAGTGATTACTCAGCCATGAAAAAGAATAAACTCTTGCCATTTGCAACCACATGGATGGAGCTAGAGTGTATTATGCTAAGCGAAATGAACCAGTCAGAGAGAGACAAATACATATGATTTCACTCATATATGGAATTTAACATGATTATTGATAAAGTTTAATCTATAATTTTGCTCTTTGTTTTGTTTGTCCCATCTGTTCTTTATTCCTTTTTTCTCTTTTACTGTATTCTTTTGCAGTATTTTTGAGTATTTGTTGAGATTTCTTTTTTTTTTTTCTTTTGGCTTCCTTTTTATCTCCTTTGTTGATTTATTAACGTTAACTCAATTGTGCTATTTTTGTGGTTGATTTAGGGTTTGTAGTATATATCTTTAACTATCACAGATTACCTACTTCATATAAGCATAAGAAATTTACAGTAGTATATTTCTGCTTCTTCCCTTCCAGTCTTTGTGCTATTGCTGACATACCTTTTACTTTTATATGTCTTACAAATCCCATACTACATTATTATTTTGTGTAAACAGTGAATTATCTTTTAAAGTTATTTAAGTAATAAGACACATCCTTAAATATTTATTCATGTAAGTATCATTTTGGTTCTCTCTCTCTCTCTCTCTTTTTTTTTTTTTGTGGTAGATAGATTTCTATCTGGTATCATTTTCCTTCTACCTGAAGAACTTCCTTTAACATTTCTTAGAGTGTGGGTCTGCTAGTAATGGATTCTTTCAGCTTTTTATGTCTGAAAAACCTTAATTTTGCCATAGTTTTGGAAGATATTTTTGGTAGAGAAGAATTCTAGCTTGAAAGTTTTTTTTTTTCTTTCAGTATTTCAAAGATGTTGATCTATCATCTTCTCACTTACATAGTTTCCAAGGAGAAAACTATTTTCATCCTTCCTTTTGTTTCTCTGCACATAAGGTTTCTTCCTCTGGCAGCTTTCAAGATTTTCTCTTTATCACTGGCTTTGACAAATTTTATTTTGATGTGCCTGATACAGTTTTCTTTATGTTTCTTTTACTTGGGGGGGCGCTCATTGAGTTTCTTGTATCAACAGGTTTATAGTTTCCATCAAATTTGGAAAAATTTCACCCATTGTTACCTTGGACATTTTTTATTTTCATCCTTCATTTCAGGAGTCCCAATTTCTGTATATTAGGATTATTGAAGTTGCCCTACAGCTCACAGATGCTTTGTTAATTTAGGAATTGGGACAGGAGGGAGTCTTTCTGTGTGTTTCTTTTTGGATATTTTTATTGCTGTGTCTTCAAATTCACTAATCTTTTCATCTCCAGTGTCTAATTTGCCATTATTTACACCTAATACATTTTAATCTCAGGTATTGTAGTTTTTATCCATAGAAGTTCAGTTTGGGTCTTTTTTATATCATTCATGTCCCTTCTTGACTTTTGGAACACATAGAATACAGTTATAACTATTTTAATCTCTTTTTCTGCTAATATTAACATCTGTATCAGTTCTGGGCCCATTTTGATATGACTTTTCCCCTCAGGAAGAATTTTCCTAATTCCTTACATTTCTGATATTTTTTACTAGATGTCAGACATTTATTAGATGGCATAATTTTAACCTGTTGTGTTAAATATTTTAACATGTTGGCTTAAATGTCTATATTCTTATAAATGTTCTTTCTTCTAGGATGTGGTTAAGTTACTTTTTTTTTTATTATGTTCAGTTATCCAACATATAATACATCTTTAGTTTTTGATGTAGTGTTCAGTGATTCATTAGTTGCATATAACATCCAGTGTTCATCACAACAGATGCCCTCCTTAATACCCATCACCCAGTTACCCCATCCCTCTACCCCCCCTCCCTTCTGTAACTCTAAGTTTGTTTCCCGGAGTCCAGAGTCTCACATGGTTTGTCTCCCTCTCTGATTTCTTTAGAGATAGTTTTGTCCTTTCAAGTCTTGCTTTTAAATTCATTAGGTGGTTTCAGAGTAGTGTTTGGCCTAGGGTTAATTATTCCCCGCTACTGAGGCAAATCCTATGTGAGTATTCTACTCAAATCCCCTGTGAATTATGAGGTTCTCCAGTTTATCTGATAGGTATAGGCACTGCTCTTGGCCTCTTATGAGTATCGGGCACTGTTCCCTCTAATCCTCTCAGATGCTTCTTTCCCCAGTCTTAGTTTTCTCACATACATGTACCAATCATTATTCTGCTGAATATTCAAGGGGAACCCTTGACAGATCTCCAGAGTGTTTTCTCTTTTCAGCTCTGTCCTCTCCAGTTCTCTGACCTGCAAACTCTAGCTCTCTAACCTGCAAACTCTTAGTCTTTCCAGACTATCGGCTTCATCTCCTTAATGCAGCAAGTTTGCCAGACTCTACTTGGGTTTCCCTCCCTGTGTCGGGTGCTGGAAACTCTCAAGGCATAAGCTGGAGCAATCTTATGGCCCACCACATTAGTTTTCCATCTTATAGCCATCCATCACTGTCCTTCATTGCCTGATGGCCAATGTCTTAAAAATTATTTTTTCATATATTTCATCTGGTTTTTGGTTGTTTCAGGTGGTAGGATAAATTTAGTCCCTAATTATTCTATCTAAGCCAGAGGTATAAGTCCTCCCGAATTCTTTATTATGGCATAAGCCCCTCCTGATATAGAGTCTAGTTACCCCTTTATCTTTACCTTCCTCTACTCCCTTAGGCTCACTGCCCACTATAAAATACTGCAGATACCATGCTGTGACACTTTTCTATGTTCCCTCTGCCCAAAAGGCCTTCCCCATTTCCCATCTCCTCCTTCAGAATAACTTTTACTCACTGTCCCAGACACAGTTTAGGCATTACGTACTCCTACTTATTTTACCTTCTTCCCCTA
The DNA here is from genome assembly GCF_011800145.1 of Mirounga leonina. NCBI lineage: Eukaryota > Metazoa > Chordata > Mammalia > Carnivora > Phocidae > Mirounga > Mirounga leonina. The sequence goes on from NW_023270447.1 coordinate 55,963,868, forward strand.
GACCAGGTTATGAGCTTTGCATCTCTCTATCTTAATTGTTTCTCAATTGTCTCAAATAGTGTGTCATGGAAGTATAGATAGATGTTATAAGATAGTAGAAATTAATGGGAAAATGTTTTCTTAAGCAGTATTAAATAGTTTTTCATTTTATTTTTTAAAGATTTTATTTTTAAGTAATCTCTACACCCATTGTGGGTCTTGAACTCACAACCCTGAGATCAAGAGTCATATGCTCTACTGATTGAGCCAGCCGCGCACCCCTACAGTTGTTTTTTGTTTTGTTTTGTTTTGTTTTTTGGTTTTTTTTCTTCAAGTCTTTTCAGAACCTAATGTGCATTATGAGTCTGCAAGAAGATGAGAAAACTGAGTCTCAAAGAGATTTTATTTTTTATTTTTTAAGTAAAACAACAACAAAAATAAACCAAAGAAAAAACATACTAGCCAAGGCCCTGTTTTACAGTGGGTAGGCTGGAATGTGCCAGAGAACTCCCCTATTCAGGTCTCTGTGGGAGCACAGAGACCAGTGTAGCAGTAAAAGAGCTATATCCCTAGTCCTGGGCCTGCCCCTAATTTATTATGTGACCTTGGACAAGTTATTTTCCCATTTTAGACCTTAATTTCCGTATCTTAGAAATTGCGGTAGAAGCTGGATTTGATGAGGTTAGACTTAATCTTCAGCCTGTTAATCCTCTATGCCTGCTGTGATTTCACCAACCTTCCTTGAGCTCTTTCTTGGTGAATTCCTATAGCCTCCCAGAATTCATTTTTCCGATTATCATGTTGTTGTATGTCTCTCCTAAATAACCCAAGTAGAAGACTCTTGCCTCAGCTCTGAGAGTATCAGCTTCTCTTTTGGCATGCCTTGCACATAACAGAATCCTAATAAAATTTCTTTAGTCTTTCCTTACTGTGTTCTCTGGTTCTATAACTAGTCTTAGATCAGAACCCTGGGGACCTTTCTAGGCTTCTCCTCTCCCTCATTCCTCATTTATATGATTATCAAGTTTGATTCTGGTTGCTTCTATCCCTAGATATCTCTTCAATCAACCCCCTTATTTCCTACCCCTAAAAATATAGATATTATCATCATCACTATTATTATTATTATCACTCCTCTTAGTATAGCTAAAATAATAAAAGCAAACTGGGGCATAAGAGATTAATTTTCCCAGGAATTTACAGCTAGTAAATGCCTGAACCATGACCAGTACCTAAGTTCTAATATACTTATTTTCTCAATTAACATTTCCTTGTTGAATGAGTGAATGAATGAATGAACAAATGAATGAATTTATGAAATTAACTTGAATTTCCTACATTTCCATTATTTCTTTACCTGACAAAAACTTTGGATAAGTTTTCACCATAATTTTCCTTTGTTGAGTTGCACAATAATCTTGTTTAACTCTGAAAAATGAGCAAGGTCCAGATTCCCCTGTGGGATGCCTGAGCTGTCAGTGAGCTCTTACCAATATCTCTGAACATGCTGAGTAGCTCCCCTAGAACCTCCTTGTCCTTATTTCCCTTTGAATATCTATAAACCTGGAAGCAGCCACCAAGTTAGAGCCTAACAGAACACACCGTTCTCAACCTCTTCTCCTCAGCCCTCTAGGAGGTTGCTGTTTGCACCATTTTTTACCCATAATTGGGACAATTTATCTAGATGACAACATAAGTGGAACTGTAGGGTTTTTTTTTTTTTAAGTATCAGAATATACTGGCCTTCCATGTGACTATGAAGGGGAAAAAAGTTAAAATTTTTTATTGCATTGAAAACAATTTCTGTCTCAGGGATGTCATTTCTGATGAGTAACAATTCCAAAATAATGTCTCTACAACTGATCATGCTTATATTAAAAAAAAAATAAAAAAGCAAATTCATGTTTTTTATCCTGTCATTCTGTAAAGCCCAGTTTTAATTCTTTAGCCAGACATCACAGCCCTGTCGTTGATTCCTACCCATCTCTCCAGTCTTATTCCCTACTGCTTGTCTTATACTTTACTCTTCAGTCATAGTGAACTGCTTGCCAGATCCTGAACATACCTTTCTACCTCCTTAATATGTCATCAGTATGTCTCTGGAGGGCGTTTTACCACTTATCTTACCTAGTGAACTCTTTGCTGTCTTTCAAAACCTTGGTCAGGTGTCAACTCTTCTCTAGAGTCTTCCTTGGCTCCCATCCCTCCCCAAGATAGAGTTGACTGCTTTTCTGTGTACACACTTTTATTATTGCCTCTATCACTTTGTTTTCTATTTGTTTGATTTCAATTGTGTCTCCTCATGTGTTTCTAGGAAGTTATTAAGCTTGACACATATTTGGGGTTCAGGAAATCTTTGTAGTTAAACTCTGATCCAAACCAATATTGGTAGAGTTCTTTGCATTTCAGACTAGAAGGAGACTTGGAAAACATTTAAAGGCTTTGCTCCACTTACTGCTGAGGAAACTAAGGCCCAGAGAAGGCAATAATTTGCCCAAGATCACATTGTACATTTGATAGCGTTTGTCCATTGTTAGGTAAATCTTTATCTTTGCTAAACCAGCGAATTCAACATTCTTTTTTACAAGAATTTTTAGTGTTCTTTTTTCATATTCTAGTCTAACACAGTGGTTAGGAGCATATACTATGGATCCAGATGTTCTGAATTTCAATTACAGCCGTACCACTCATTATTGAGAAACCAGTACATAGTACATACTTTTTCTGTTCCTCACCTTTCTCCTTTAGACAATGAGGATAATGATAATTTAACTCATAGTCTTATTGTGAGGAATGAGTTACACCCATAAAGTCCTTAAATAGGGAGTAGAACACCGAATGCACTCAATAAACTTCCCTTATCATGCATAGAAGTAAGGAGAAGAAGGAAACAGGGTTAACTCAGATTTCTTATACAGAAAAATGATTGGGAGGCAACAGAAGGAAACTAAGACCCTGGCCACATAACATTACAGATGTTCTTGATTGGCTCCTAGTGTTGCTATGTCCGTGGGTGAAGGAAATAAAATTCATCCAAAGGATCTTGCATTTTTGTTGTTGTTTTTCCTTGAACACTTATAGCCCTGTTAATAGAAGTAAGACCAATGTGTAGGCACAACCAGAAGTCAGATTCCGTCTCTGCTTTCAGATAATCATTCCAATATTCAGAGCTGCCTAACTATGAAGCAGGCTGCCTAGGAAGATAGCAAGCCCTCATAACTCTATGCATTTAAACAGAATGTTAGCAGCCACCTAGGGGCTCAAATGTATCAAGTTCAAATATGGAGTAGATAGTTGAAGCATATGGGTCTTAAGATCACTTTTAACTGCTTCAATCTTTTTTTAAAATGTGTTTTATTTTACAGTTCTAAAGTTCTAAGGTTCTGTGTTTCCTTAAATGTATGAATCTATGATTCTATGATTACATTGGATTAACTGTCAATCCCAAAGATTGTGTTAGGCAGCAATCTGGCTATCCTTTTTATAACAGTATCTTTAGAACCTATTGGGAATTTTTCCATATGGGGCTTCAAGGTATTTTAAAAAGTGATTTCTGGGAGAGGCATCCATTCAAGGCCTTTACTAAATGCTCTTATACATAGTTCCTTTCCACAGCTATATTTTTAGCTCCTATAACCATTCAAGTTGAGCATAATTAGAAGAAAACAATAGCTAAAGCAAAAAAGCACCATCTCAGCATTTTGTAAGGAACGGATGTGGCGGGAGAGAAGCAGCTGCCCACTGCTGTACTTATATTTAGAATCTACCTAGGGACAGCTCTGACAGAGCTGAGTTTGGTCTAGTTGAAGGAAGGGAAAAAAATAACTGTAAGATATTCTTATCACCTTTGTGACTAATCATCTATAAAATAAAGTTATTATATATGTATATATTTCAGAGATAACTCTATTATAGACAAAATTTATTGATTAGAACTTTATTGTATACAAAATTGGGAAGTACCATAAACAGCCTTTAAAATTGTCATTCAAATATTTATAAACAATTAAATAATAATAATAATCCCTGAATCCCTGAATTGTCTTTTGATCTAGTGTTCTTCCCTTACATTTTGCATCCCTACCTGTACAAATTTTATAGAACTTATCCTCTTTGGCAAGCCAAATGCCCATTTTATCACTTAAGATCCTCCAAAATCAAAACAGTTTAATGACTTCCCATTCTTCTTAGGATAAAAATATTGAAAAAAAATTTTTTTGGTTTGTTTTTCTGCTTTCCCTCTCCTACCTTGTCCAGATCTCTGTTACAGATCCTCATATACTTTATGCCTTCACACTTACCACTTTTGAATTTTCAAATTATACGTGTGATCTTTTGATTGATGTCTATCTCCTCCATAGACCGTAAGCTTTTGAGGTCAGGGAACATGCCAATTTTTGCTCCTTCTATATGCTCATTCCTTAGCACAGTCCACTAAAACGTAGTAGACATGCAATAGATATTTGTTGAAAAAATGAATTAATGAATTCTACTTTAAAATATTCTGTGCCACAAGATTTGAGGGCTTTAGCTATTGTTTTCTTCTAATTATGCTCAACTTGAATGGTTATAGGAGCTAAAAATATAGCTGTGGAAAGGAACTATGTATAAGAGCATTTAGTAAAGGCCCTTGAATGGATGCCTCTCCTAGAAATCACTTTTTAAAATACCTTGAAGCCCCATATGGAAAAATTCCCAATAGGTTCTAAAGATACTGTTATAAAGTATCTTTACTGGGTGGCTCAGTCGTTAAGCGTCTGCCTTCGGCTCAGGTCATGGTCCCAGGGTCCTGGGATCGAGTCCCGCCTCGGGCTCCCTGCTCGACAGGAAGCCTGCTTCTCCCTCTCCCACTCCCCCTGCTTGTGTTCCTGCTCTCGCTCTCTCTTTCTGTGTCAAATAAATAAAATCTTAAAAAGAAAAAAATATTCTGTGCCACAAGATTTGAAAATCCCAGTTTTAGGATGCAGGTCAGTGATTTGAGGAAAGCAGAGATACTAATTTATAGATCAGTGCATATTTATACACACATAGAGTATATTATGGGTCCAGTTAGAATGTAGGATTTTAGTTTGGAAAGAATCAGGACATAGTTAATTGGGGAAGGGAGGAGTCTTCAATGTTTTCTAGCTTTTGCCAAGTGGGATTAAATTATTTTGATGGTTACTAAATAGACCATACACCAAGATCTCCATTTATAGAGGGCACAAATTTGTTGTTAACTCTTTTACAGCTAGGTGTTTAATTATTTATCTTTGAGTACACAGGTATTCTTTGGTTCTTTTACTCTTTATCCTCAAAACAAAACAAACTGATTGAAAACATTGTAGGTATTAATTAAGGCAATTTAGCCATTGCCTTGTCTTGTGGCTTTTGGGATCTTATTTAACTCTGCTGCTACAAGGGCATATCTCTATGTGACTGGGTCATTTAGATTCATTTAGGAATCTAGACTACACTGTTTCAACAGAAGGGTTTACTATATGAAAATTATTACCAGATGTGGAGGACTAAAAGTGCAAAAAGGGAACACTGAGGTAACCCAGAGATTATATTGTAGGAAGCTGCTATCACTGCTGGGATTAGGGGAACAAAAGGGATGAGTTGGAGTCACCAGAACCTAGGAGTTTAGAGGGGGACTCTGTAGCACTGAATTCATTTCTCTGAGGAGGAAGCATTGCCTGTCTGTGGCTGGTACCTCTGAGAGGCATGGAGAGGTTGGTTCTAGGAGTGTCAAAACAAAAAACAAACAAACAAAAGAATTGGAAGCTGGAGCAAACAAACACAGAAAGCAGAAAAGCAGTCTCTTCTCCCCTCTTCTTCCCGCCTTCCAAATTCCCTTTAGTTACTGGCAGAACCTAACAGGAAGCCAGATAGAAAAGAAATCTGGGAAATGTAGTTTGCAACGTTATAGAGCAGAGTATTAAAGGGTGGATTTGGAACTGAAAAACAATAGGTAAATAACTGGCATATAACAAATGATGTCCACCTCATGCTTTCACCTTGGAAGATGGAGCTAATTTTCATATATATAAAGATGTTCTCACAATCTTTTCAAAAGGGAAGGGCACAAAGTTCCCGTGGTCACTGCCTCCAACTCTAGGTGAAGTCATGTTATCTCTTTTAATCACAGTCCCATTTGAATAATATGTAATCTAAAGGATAACTTTAAAATAATCACCAACAATGAACTTTATATAAAATATTGAGGGAAAGGAGGAGGGAGGAAGAAATAAATTCACACACACACACACACACACACACACACCCATAACAAGCAAGGAAGAAGAGATGTGCATTTGCTGCAGCACTCATTTTCTAACTGGTCAAAAGGTATGATGATAGTTATAACTTCCTTTTTCAATTACCCGTTCTAGTCCCCCTTTACTCTCAGCAAATTTCTCAGCTTTTTGGTGTTCTTTACCTGGTGCAGTGACCCAAATCTTTATTTCTGAAGGGTATGCCTCCCCAGTGAAACTTTATTGGGTAGTATTTTTCCATTAACATTTGTTACTGGACACGGGAGTACTAGAAAGCATCTTAGAGAATGTTCTAGGTTCCAGAATTATTCCTTTTTGCTCCCATTGTGTTACAGCAACCCTGTCCTCCTTCGTAATCAGGATCAGTCACCCCAACCAATACAGTAGCATGGATTGTTTTCCTTTTGGTTTAGTAGCATAAGGAACACTAAATAATCTTAGCTTTCACTTTAGTGGAACCATTATTGTGTTCCTTTAGCAACTAAGACCTCCTAAACCAGCAGAGCCCAATGTTGTTGGGATGATAAACAAAATTTCTGTGACTGGGTTATTAAATGTAATATAAGAGGAACCAATCTCATTTCTACCCCTGGACTCTTAGATGCATATATTCTGCCTGTGTGAGAAAAAACACCATATGTTGGTCATGGGTTCAAAACATACATGATATTGTATAAGAGAAAATCCCACATTTTCAGTTTCCAAACTGGAACTGGAACTGAATCTTTGTTAGATCATTCCACATCCATCAGGCCAACTGTTCTGGTAAATGAGGTATGTGTTAGGACCAGTAAGTACTATATGAATGAGCCCATTACTGACGTATTTTTGTAGCAAAATGAATTCATTTTTCAGAATTAATGCTGTGTGGGATACCATAAGGTGAATAAGGATTTCTGTAAATCCATGGATTGATGGTGCTGGCAGAGGCATTGAGTACAGTGAAGGTAAATTCAAATACATAATAAATGTACATTCCAGTGAGGACAAATCACTGCCTCTTCATTATGGAAGGAGATCTTATGTAATCAACCTGCCACCAGGTAACTAGCTAGGAGTGACTAGCTGGGAATCCGTGTTGGTCTCTACTACCAGCAGATTAGATACTCTGGAAAAGTCCATGTTGTAAATCCTTGCACAGCCCCCATCCCTGTTGTTATGGCCTTTTTAAAAAAAAAAAAAAAAAAGACTTTATTTATTTATTTGACAGAGAGAGACACAGCGAGAGAGGGAACACAAGCAGAGGGGATGGGAGAGGGAGAAGCAGGCTTCCCGGGGAGCGGGGAGCCCGATGTGGGGCTCGATCCCAGGACCCTGGGATCATGACCTGAGCCAAAGGCAGATACTTAATGACTGAGCCACCCAGCACCCCTGTTATGGCCTTTTTTTATACTGACTCACTGAGTAAGGCCTTGGATAAGGGATTTACTGACATCCAAAGAATATATTACCTTAACCTAATTGTTGGGAACCTCCTCTGCAATTGGGTATTCTTTGGTGAGCATTCACATAATCTTCACACTCTTTCCATTCCAGCAATTCCACTTTCATAACTCTTGCCCAGATCCCCTTGACAACAGTCTTCTAATCCTGTTCACTACAAGTCCCTGATCATCTATCTAGCCAAACCATTAGGCTATAAATCAGTGAAGACCATTGATCTGTTCAAACAAAGTGAACAACCAAATATGTTACTTGAAGTTCTGATCACTGGAAGGATTTCACTTTATTATTGTCTTCCAGGACACCCCTGATTAAGGACTGTAAAACTGTAGCAGTCCACTTCTGATTGTTGCCAGCATGACACACAAAATCATTCATAAACCACACGCAAGTTTTGGAACTTCCTTCCTGTGAGGTCATAGTTGGACTGAAGAAAAGGAAACAATGCTGCAGGAAGAGATGCTATAGGAATCCAAGCTACCTGTTCATACAGTTGACTTGTGCCTTCGGGACTTACTGGACTTACTGGATGATGGATTATAAGCCCAAATTTATGGCTTGGTGGGTCAGATTACAGACAGTTCTTGATGAACACCCCAGGCCACATGATCACTTGATGTCCCAAGGTCAAACGTTTAGTCTTTATCTTATGACTTTATTTGCTTTAGCTTACTACTCTGTGGCTGTTCTACTGGAGCTCGCCATTTGCCAGTGATTTTGGATCTCATGGGTTGAAAGATCCCAGTGCAGAGCACCTTTTACTACAGGCTGGTCCTGTAGCCTTCTCTTGCTGTGAGCTCCATTCAAAACTTGTGGCATTACAGGTTACTCAGTAAATGGACCAGTACTACACAGTCATATATGGTATATTTTGCCTCCAAATTCCAGGGAGGCCCACTCCTATCATTGTGCATATTTCTTAGAGGTAAATACTACAAAGCATAACAATTTATTTTTCACTTTAGAGGGATATTTCAATATGCTCCAGACTCCTAGACACCTTAAAAATTTCACTGAAATAATAGCCTCCTAGTTTTTTATAAGGTTTTATCTCTTACCTTCTATCACACATGTGTCTTCTAAAGCATCTGTGGTACTAGAACCTTCCTTCTCAAAATACTGCTATTATACAATATCTTGTACAAGTGGGATGATCTGCAGGATGTCAAGATGATCAAGATATCTGCAGACTAGATTAGGATAAAAAGCAGGAGGGTCAAAATAGCCCTGCAAAAAGATAGGAAATGTATGTGATAGTCCCTGTCAGATAAAAACAAACTGCTTCTGGTAGTCCTTGAAACTGATAAAGAGAAAGACATTTGCCAAATCAATAGGTTATACCAGGTGCCAGGAATAGTACTGATATCATCCAGTGACTGTATCACTTCTGGAACAGCAGCTGTAATTGTAGTCACCACCTGTTTAAATTTATAGTATTTTGTAGTCATCCCCAAAGATTCATCCACTTATTCCATAGACTACATAAGTGAGTTAAATGAGAAAGTGATAAGAATGTTTAATAGACTCAGTTCTGTTTGGGTTCATAAATCTCTCCTCTACCAACCTTGTCAAAAGCTAAAATTTATGGGTATTTATCTAGTCTTTATGATTGATGAAATATAGGATGTGGCATTTCCCATCAAGGTGTTCATATCTCCTCCTCAAGTTTACAACACGAAGTTAAGTTGTATACTCCTGCCCGACTCATTCTAAATGTGGCAGCCATAGTTGTTTCTCATGCAAGAACAGTAATTGACTAAAAGTCCCACTGCTGCACTGAAACCCACTGCTGTGTTTGCACTGAGGCCATGCTTTCCGTGGGCCACTCTGAGCAAAGACTGAACTCAGTTGGGATATTAAGGCTGTCTTGTACCTGGGTAATAGGGAACTCCTCTGGCAGGAAGATTTGCCTCTTGGACTCCCTATTCACCTTGCTGATCTTTCCTTAGAACTCGTTGAGTCTAGAACACTTTTATCCAAGCTCCCTCCCTTCCTTCCCTTGCTCCTTTACTCCAAGTCCTGCCTTGAGTACCTGCATCACAGTCTGACCATTCCCAGCCTCCTGCAGGTCCCTCCCCATTATCTCCCACAGGCATTTCCCCTACTAAAATTATTGCTCATCTATACTATTTTGATGTCCCATTCTCAAAACACCCAAACTAACACACCTAGTCCATGATATAGTAAGATGGGATCTCCTCTAAGATATATTTCTTTATTCTCTGGAGCACAATGAATAAATAAACAGGCACACAAGAATCCAAAGCTACTAGTTCTAGCAGGCAGAGCTACTAGTTTATGTTTTTTGTGCTTGACTACCTTATTTTACAAATGAGGATAGCATTCCCTAGGATGCAATATACCATTTCTAGTTGCCCTTGATTTCAGTTCCATCTGATGTTATCAGGGATGCCTAGATGTTTTCTGGGAGCTAAAATTATTGAATAGGTACATTTAGATGTGTTTGGTGGGGGAGATGGTGTTGGGCAGGGATTGAAGGAAAAAGTGCTCTGCCTCCAATAGCAATGCTGATGAAGTAGAGGAATGGCTTCCAGTTTTTAATGGCTTACAGCCCCTAAGTCTCAGAGATAGTGGTCTAGAGATGAAGTGGTTTTTCTACCTTCTTTTAGGTGGGGGGGCCTGTTCTATTTCTTGAGGCAAAGCGTAAATAGACCACTGACTGTTTTCTTCAACCGAGCTCTGGCAGTTTAAATTAGAGTTCATAGAGGTAACTCCCAGTTTCTGGCAATAGATTGATTGTCATTCTAATTATGGATATTATAAGTTCTTGTTACTTCTTTGTCTTTCCTGTATATTTTATTAGGAAGTTGGAACAGGCTGCATAGGACAATTTACTCTGAAAGCTGGTATTTCTACAATTAACTGGCCAGGAAACAGGATCCAAATATATTATAAAATAACTTCATCTGTGTTTTATTTTCTATGCCATATTTCAAATAGGTAGCTTGGCATTTTGAAATTACATCCATTAATAGTTACGAGAATATCACCAAAACAAGTTAGTGAATTTTTGGTACCATTCATATCAATTAAAAAAAGAAAAGAATTTGCTTGAAGATTTCTCTAGCTCCCATACAACTTTTATTCTGTTGTGCGTATATACTGTCCCAAGACACACACACACACACACACACACACACACACACACACGCCATGGACTAGAACTGGGATTAGGTGCTCAATTAAGAGAATGTTTTAAGTCTGTCAACTTTGGCTCAATCATTTGATCTATACAAGCCTGGTAATACCTATAACAAATGGGATATTTTAGAATTCAATCAAATAAGAATCTTCTAGTTGCTCCTGTTCTACCTCTTACTGCCTAACAAATAGTAGGTGCCAAGAAAATAGTTCTCTTTTCCTTCTAATCTAGAATTTATTTCTCTTTTGATCCACAACGTTTCTCAAAAATAACATCTGCCAAAGTCTTTCTAACCTTGTGTTATCACTGATCACTGATCTTGGTCACAAACTAAGCCTCTTAACCTTGCCTGCCATAGGGTAACTTTAGGTTGACACTGTCTGTTAAAATAGAGGTTCAGTGTAGGGATTTATGAAATCAGATTCCAGCTACACCATAGGGAAGCCATGTAACCTCAGGCAAATTATTTAACCCTTCAGAGCATTAATGTCTTCATTTATAAAATGGGATAATGATGCCTTCTGCACAGGATTGTTGTGAGAATGAGATGAAGAACCATCCATTAAGGGCACTGCACAGTGTCTAAAACAGAGAGGGCATACTGAAGTAAGCTCAATAACATACAGCTGAGTGCTGATCCCGGCCATGGACTGGGAACAAAATTGGAATTTTAATCAGGCAAATCCTACTGTTTTATATTTCACACTATTTCACTGATAATGGCCATATGAGAGAATGTGGATGGACTAAATCCATATCCCACCTGGACCATCTCCCTTTAGTTTTTGCATCTTTTCTGCATTCTGTCCAGCTTTCTATAATGAAAGCAACCAGGCATGGGAGCTTGATGTGAAACAACCCCTTAGTATAAAGTGAGAGAAGCTTAGAGCTAGAAAGGAGCTTAGAAACTACTACATCTAAACCCTTTATTTTAAAATGAGGAAACTCCTAAGAAAAGACGTGATTTACTTAAGGTCATTCAGGAAGAAAGTGCAAACACAGGCCTCAAACATTCGTTCTCTCAGTGCAGAGGTCTTCCCTAGCATCAGAGATTTGTGTAGGTGGAGGAACAACTGACAGAGAAGAGCCCTGCACCAGTTCCCTTGGTTCCCAAGGGAGGGCACACTGCGCCAGGCTTATCCATTTTAGGAGGAGTAGAGTCTTTGTAGATAGGCATCTGTGCAAAGGACTCACAAGCCAAACAAACTGCCCACCAGCCACATACTTTTTTTTTTTTTTTGAGGTTTATATGCAGTGAAATGCACTGAATTTAAACATTGGATTCCTTGAACTTTGATGTCTACACCTGTGTAACCATCCCAATCAATACTTAGAATATATTCATCACTCCCAGAAAACTCCCATGTGGCTCTTTTCCATTCACTCTCCATCACTTCATAGGCAACTCTTGATTATATCACCAAAGATTAGTTTTGCCTATTCTTGAACTTCATATAAATGAAGTTATATAGTATGAACTCTTTTATATCTGACTTCTGTCAGTCAACCATCCACATTGTTGAATGCATCAATAGTTTATTCTATGTTCTTTTTTTTCTCTGAATAGCATTCCTTAGAATACTCAATAGGGGTCACAGATTTAGCATGTAGTATGTAATCTTGGGTAAGCCATGTAAACTTTTTAAGCTTCAGTTTACTTATCTAAAGGATGGGAATAATATGGTCTATCTCTCAGGGTTGGACATAAACCTATTAGAACTGTGTATGAGAATTACAGGCAGTTGTAATCATAGAATCTCAATGCTCCTTTTACTCTAGAAATTCCTGTGAGGAACTCTTCTATTTTTCAGATGAGGACGGGGAGGCCCAAGGCTTCTCTTCAGGAGTAACACTCAGGGCTTCTCGATGCCCTGCACTGTGCTTGTTCTACTACTCCACATACACTTTGCAGAAAGGCTTTATTAGGCTATTCCAAATAGTATGCAACAGAAAAGTGCTTTCTTTCTGAGGACTGTCAAAATACCCTCCCAATGAGAACCTAAATAAATAGTTTTCTGAAACCTTTCAGATTTTTTAATAAGTCAAAATACACTTTTCTGACAGCATAATTGCTTTTCATAGTGGGGCCTTAAATCTGCACTATAAAAGAATAATGCAACAGTAGATCATTTGTGAAAACTTAATGAAAACGGAGTTAGGGAACCTCAGAGTCACTAGACCTTGAAATTCACTTTCAGAAACTAATTTGCAGTAAATGCATGAGAAACATATTTAGACATGATAAACTTCCAGGCTGGTGCTGGGCAGGTGTGGAAGTTTATCTTGATTAACTCCTTTGTTTTAATTAATGCCAAAGAGCAAAGTGTGGGGATCCAGCATTCTGTCAATGGGAGCCATTTTGAAGGGAACCATCAGTATTTCTATGTTCTGGATCATCTCAGTGGGACTGCCTGCTGTTGAGGATTGTGAGACCTTCTAAGACACCACACTTGCTTCTCTCCTCTCTGGTGCTGATCTCATTAATAAAAACAATTAAGTCTCCTACTTATTTAGAGCCAGGTCACTAGAGTGGTTAAGTTCAAGTTATGGAGTTAGACATCCTAGGTGGAATCTCCTCTATCACTGTGAAGCTGTATGATCTTAAGCAGGTAATTTAACCTTTCTGTGCCTCAGTTTCCCTCTCTGCAATATGGAGATAATAATAATCCTCAAAGACTTGTGTTGAAGATGAAATTAATTAATATAAGTAATATGCTTAGAATCTGCTTACCACATAGTAAGTATTCAATGAGTGTTAGGTATTGTTATTTTATCATCATTGTAATACAGAAATGGGCAAAGAGCCTTCCATACGTCTTACCATTGAACCATCATGACAATCTTACAAGGTAGATACTATTATCTCCATCTTAGAGATAAGGAAATGGAGATTCAGAGGGGTAAGCTTTAATGGACTGATGTGATGGAACAGAAGAAAACAGACTTGTGACTTTGGTTTCACTTGAGAGCTGTCTAGAGTTTAGTTCATGCATAAGATAGCTTGACAAAGACCTACAAGTTCCTGAAATTTTGTTGTCTGTATTCAGAGACTTAGCAACCATTTGTTCCTACAACAGTCAAATCACCATTTTCCTAAACACCTACAGTGACCAAGGTCATTTCAGTTTTCTCTTTTTCTTATTAACTACTCACTCTTTAAAGCTCATTGCAGTCAGTGAGGAGGAGAAGGAGGTTGCCATTTCCTGGCCTTGAAGCACTAGGGCCTGTTAGTGAAATGTTGAGGGCTTTTCTTCTTTTCCTTGAGTTGGGAGAAAAGAAATTCTCTCAGCCATAAGACTCAGCAGCAATCCATGAACACTGACCCAAAATACCTTTAAGGAATTGGTTGGAGTCAGGAATCCAAAGGTTCTTCTTCATGCTACCTGGATTTTGATCTTGGTTGCCAGGGCTCCTGGTATGTGTAACCAGGAGAATGAGCCAAAATGAGCATGATGACAGCCACTTGTTCTGGAAAGTAAGATGCACCCAGGGTGTCAGTTCATTAGCTCATTTGATATCAGGAAAACCTTCCAGGAGGTAAGACAGGGTAGGGATAATACCCAGAAAGTGGTTTATCCTAGGTCTGGAAGTTACTTTACGTAACTTTGAAAAGGCTCATCCAAAGTATGTCTTTAGGCTACTATTTCCTTCCCTTTTCTGAATTCTGACTTCTACACCTCTAAAATGAGGGCTCTGGATCAGAACAATTACTTGAAAGCTTTTTTAGAGCAAAGGAACCCTTTTCTCAAAATCTGTAAAATATAAAACTGAAACAAGAACTCATTCCTTTTTGTTGGAAGGAAGTACCAGAATTATTTTTTAAATTTATTATTGAAGTATAGTTGATATATAATGTTATATTAGTTTCAGGTGTACAATATAGCAATTTGACAATTTTATGTAATTGATGTGAAACAACCCCTTAGTACAAAGTGAGAGATAAGCCTCAGTGCTTACCATGATAAATATGGCCACCATCTATTACCATGCAATATTATTGCAATCCAGTTATTATATATAAAAAGTATTTTTTACTATATTCCTTATGCTGAACTTTTCATCTCTGTGATTTATTTGTTTTATAACTGGAAATTCACCCATCCCTCACCCATCTCCCCTCTGGCAACCACCAGTTTGTTCTCTGTATTTAAGAGTTTGTTTTGTTTGTTCATTTGTTTTGTTTTTAGATTCCACATTAAGTGAAATCATGTGATACTTGTCTTTCTCTGTCTACCCAAGTTATTTTTAAGAGTTTCAGTGATTGATGTTTTTTGGTGGAATGGAGAAGTGAATAAGACTTAGACATGATATAGGGCCTGCGCCACCAGGAACAGGCCCAAGACTGGCCTTATATTCTGAATAGGTGCACTTATTATTTATCTTAGACATCAGGTCCTGATTGCAAATGTCTGTTGACTTATATGGTTGGGGAACCTCCCCTCCCCAACAAAGGAAGAGTATTTTTAACTAAGGACCAGAAGGAAGGAGGGAAGGAAAGAAGGAAGAGAGAAGGGAGGGAGGGAGGAAGGGAGGGAGAAAAATTAATACTCACAGTTGAGCATTTTACCCTTTTCAAAGCAATTTTATGGGTATTCATTAATTTAATCTTTACAATCTCTGTGAGGCAGGTAGAAATATATTTATTTCTACTGTAAAGATGAAGAGGCTGAGGATTTGCAATGAGATTTGGGAGGAATAAAGTACCCTGTTAAATGACAAGAAGAATTGGGGAATAGCCTTTGAAGAAGGAGGCTGCAAAGTATTTTCAGACAAGGAGAGGGCATTGGGGAAGCATACCAGACAGAGAAACCACATGAATAAATGTCCAGAGGACTGACTATGTATAATGCAACCAGGAAATGAGTGTCCCCTGTGTGTTATGATATTAACCAGTGTGAACCAGTTGCCTTATGAGTCCAAACATATGGGAAGTTACTAATTTGGGGAATGAGGGAGTTTGAAAATAATTGGGAAAAAAAAAACTCTGGAGCGAGGAAGGGAGAGACCACAAGTTGGGGCTGGTGTTTATTTAATTTTATGCTACAAAATTCTATATTTTCTGGAAAACCAACAAGACACATGTTTGAATTTAATTTTTTAAATTGCAAAGTTAAGTACATGTTATTTTGGATTCTGAGTCCAAACATTTGCTTGGTATTTTCCACACATCTTTTCTGCTCCAATTGGAGCACATCAAAGTTCTGGTTTGTCTTGATGCTGGGCAGACTTTCTGCTGAAGGCCGTCTGGTTTTCTTAAAATGCCACGGGGAAGATGGTATTGCAGGCTATGAAAAACAACGGAATTGACTTGGGGAGGAGGTGGTCGAAAACGTGGGGAGGCCAAAGAGAGGAGGCAGTCTTTCTCTGCCATGGAGCCACTTGATGGCCTTGACAAGTCCTTCCCCTCTAGGCCTCAGTTTCTCTATTTGTAGAATGAACAGTTTGGACATTTGAGGAGTTAGGTAACATGGGGGGCAGTTAAGTAATGATATTCAAAATAATTCCTGATTTCTCATCTCCTCTGTCATTACTGCTCTAGCTCAAGTCCTAATCATTCTGTCATGAAGATACTCCTCTCCTAGCAGTCCCTTCCTTCATTTATGCCACCCTGCAGCCTATAGTCCATACAGCAGGCAGATTACTCCTTTTAAAATGAGAGTTAAATAATTTAATTTCCCTGTTTTCAACCCTCCATACTTTCTGTTCTGTGCACATGCCATGCTGTTTCATATATTTTTCCATTTTGTACATCTAATTCCTTCTCCTGCCTGCCATTGTCTTTCTATCCACTTCCTATTAGAAAATATCCACTCATGCATTACAACTCAACTTAAAAGAAGGGCATCTCCTCCAGGAAGCATTATCTCAGCCCCTTCATGCTAAATGTGTTCTTCCCTCCTGTTACCTCTGAATCTCAATACCTAGCATACCCTCTAGCGGAGTTCTTTTCATGCATTCATGCAGTGATAGGATTGTTTACTCAGTTATCTACTCTACCAGATTAAGAACCCTGCCCCAAAAATAGGGGGCCATGTCATAATCACTGTTGTATTTTTAATGCTTGACACATTGTCATATAATAAATACTTATTGATTCGAGTTTTCTAGTAAATGTAAATGAATGAACAAATAGTGAATGATGAGTGAAGTTTGATGGTGAAGATGATATGGGGCCTTAGAGACAGAACTGCAGTGATGGTCATGGTGATAGTAAGTGCTCACACATCTTGGTGACTTCCCATGACAGAGAGGAAAGTTCAACAAGAGAGCATGAGGAATGTCTTAGGTCTTGGAAACAGTGTTCAGTGAGTTTTCCACCACTGCATTGCATTTATGAGAAAACTCTGACAATGAGGGTGTGTATGTGTGTATGTGTTTCCTCAGTGGTAGAGTCATTTAAAGTGCATTTTTTTAAACCAAACACTACAAGATGGCTCCGTTCTTAGGATGGCTCTTTTGTTGGACTTGTCAAAGTCAGCCTTGCAGTTCTGACAAGGAGAAGACCCTCCCTTCCCACCATGTGACCTTAATTGGACTCACTTATGATAAACAGGGCATGGGGAAAATTTGGTAAAATTTTTCTGCCTGGCGTATAGCAGGGTAATAAAATGCATGCTGTTGTATAAGATGCCTTTGAACATTCAGCATCCAGGGATGAGTAATGATTACATCCCTCTTCTATTCCTAGCTGACTCCCGGTAGAAGAAAAAAACTCTCTTTCAGCCCTTGCCCAATGTCACTTATTACTGCCTTTATAAATTGAAAACATTTTTCTGCCATAAAATTCCCTGTGATGAATTGTACCATCGGCATTAGCGTTTTTTCCATCGTTTTCTTCTCGATGAGCTGGCAAAATAAAGAGAATAAAACGGGTATATTCTTTTCTTTTGGAGAAATCCAATCTCTGCAAATGACCCCCTTAAGACTCTCAATGACTGTTTCTATGGATTCTGATCTTAAAAAATCATCCAACTTGGGGGCTTGGGTATGTGTATTATCATGCAGTTAGTTTATTATTGAGCAATAGTCTGTCTGAAAGTGATTTTGAGGATGACTTCATTAGCGGAACTACAGAAGTCTCCCCTTAAGTGATCTGAACAAGGAGATTGAGAGGGAATTTAGGACTTTTATTTAAAACAATGCTATCTTGGGCCCTTTTACCAATACATCACGCCTCGTTACCTGAGCAGAAATACACACTTGATTACCACATTCTGTCTTCTTTTTGAGTTAGTCCCACGTTTGGAATAGAAGAAAGCTCGGGCTGATGTCCATTTTTAATACTAAGCACCAGGAATTGTGTAAGGTGCTTCTTGTATCAAATCCTCATAACAGTTTTATAAGAAAATATTATGCACATTTTAGAGATGAGGAAAACAAATGTCAGAGCTTTTGAGCATTTGTGAGTAACCTGTCTGAAATAATACAGATAGTTTAAAATGAAGCCAGAATTCCAGCTCAAGCCTGTTTTTTCCTAAAAGCTGTGTTCTTTCCTCTGCAGTATGCTGTCTCCCACATATGATGCAATGGAATGGACCAAGTGATCAAATGATAGAATAATTTTAATGTCATTGAATGATTTTTCTTTTGGATACTTAAATCTGACATGATATGTAGGCTTTCAAAATGTGTTCAAATGTAGGCAAATGTAAGTTGTCTTTCTTTACCTGACTGGAAGAAGCAGAAGGCCTCTGCTAATATTGCCTTTGTCTTCAGACTACATCATCTTTATCCAGCAGAGTAAAGACAAAACGGTATCTAATTCTGTTTAGGATTCTCTGTTTACATATTTCTCTCCCCCTAGACTGTGAGCTCTTTGAGTGCAGGGATCTGGTCAGATTCATTTCTACAGGTCTTCAATGGATGTATACTTAAGGGATAGATGAGTAAGTGGATGGAGAAATTTCAGGTTGAGAGAGAGGGACTTTGAGAACATCAGAATTTAAGGGATGGGTAAATTAGGAAAAATGAGTGAAGGAGAGTGAGATAGAGCAGTGTCATTGAAGCCAAAGGTAAAGGGAGTTTTAAGGAGAGAATGGTGAAAAGAGTCAAACACCAAAATAGTATTTAAAAAACAAAATGAGGATTTAGCATCAATAGAATCATTGCTTGGCTTGGTGAGAATGATTTCAGAGAAGGTGGAAGTAGTACCCAGTTTAAGTTAAGGAAATGGAGAAGTGGAAGCAATAATAACAAGCAACCCTCTGGTGGAATGTATGTGAAGTGAAGACATGTTCTGTTTACTTAGAGATGTAAAAGGGAGGATTTTGAGGATTTCAAGTTGTGAGACTTGAAAATATTTGTGAATATATTGAATGTATTTTTTTCTGTTTCATAGAAAAAGCAAAAGGCATGGGGAGAAGTGGAAAACATGAACTTTGATCCAGCCATAAAGCCTCTCATTGATAACCTGCTATTCTGTACAGGCTTCAAGCCACCAATGATGAAGATCCTGCCCATTGCCCATATAAGATGTGGTCTGAAAGTTAGCCAGAGGCTTGTGTTTCATACATCCTACAGAAGACATATAAGGCCTCTGGGCATTTCCATAGTACCTCCTAAGGGAGTATAATTATGATGTATATCCTTAAGCTTCGGCAAGACAAAGAATTCTCACAATACCAATAAAACAAGAACCAGTGCTCTCTGTTACCATTTTATACTCTGAATACCTATCTCTCTTATGATCAACAGAAGAATTAATAGAAATATCTTCAGGCGGTACATCCAAATGTCTTTCTTTTGATCTGACCACATAAAAAGGCAGATGTGTGTCTGTGCACGTGTGTGTGCATACGTGTGAGTGTTTAGAATTCAGTTGTCTAGCTAACTTTTAATTATTCACTCTGTAAAAAATAGTACTACTCCAGCTTAGGTGTATAACCTCAAATTGTCAGGACCTGTGTGGTACTTTAATGACGACTAGGAGCAAAAGTTGCCATGTATGAGCAGACAGCTCACCAAATCAGACTGAAACCACTGCTACCACTACAGTGAAATTTGCTGTCACAACCTCTCTCCCTTGATTCCTCTGCTCCTTCCTAGGACAAAGCCACATCAGACAAATCACCATTCTCCAAACATACTTGGTAATTGCAGACCTCTGAGTCCTTTATATGTATTTCCCTTTTTCTTGAAATAATGCTCATCTTTTTAACATTTCAAACTCCTCCACATCCTCCAAGGTCTAGTATAAATGAAGCCTTCTCTGATCTCCTACCCAAAGAAAGGAGTTACTTTAACTCCAGCCTCATAACATGCCTGACATTTCCTAAATGTTACCTGATCTTGACAATTCTGTAGCCCTGCTTTTCTCAGTTTGGAATATCTTTTTGTCTGCCTTTCATCTCCACCTGTTCACATCTTAAAACCTGAGAACATTAAAGCTGAAACAACTCTTAGAGATCATAATTTTTCAGATGGGGAAATTGAATCTCAGAGAAGGAAAGCAACTGGTAAACTAGCAGGACAACCAAAACTAGACCACAGGTCTCCAGAAGAGTGGAAGGGTAATGTCTTTTGAGTTAAAACAACCTGGGTTCAAACCCAGGCTCTACCATCAACAAACTATTTGATTTTTTTCATCATCCTCGAGCATCAGTTGCCTTATTCTTTTTTTAATTTTTATAAAAGATAATATCTCTATGGTTGTGAATTTCATTTAAAATGCCTACCTTGATGCCTGGCACATGATAGATGCTCTCTAGTTGTATGTATGTATATATTTTCACTTTAGATAGGCAATGTGATATAGTCACATAATAATAAAAGGATTTTTGCAATAGGATTTTGCAACTGCCTATTATTTATAGACCTTGGACAAGTTACTGAACTTTTTATGTAAAATGGAGGGCTTAGTATCTATTTGTAGGAAATAAATATGTGAGGATGAGCAAAAATTTGCATGAAGTACCTAATGTCTGTACACCAATATATATCAGTCATTCAATAAAGGTCCCTTATATCATTGGCATTATTTCTACTTTCATGATCTCATTTAATACTCACAGGAATTCTGCAGGATTCAAAGAGTAGATGTTATTATGTTTATCAAGAGGTATAACCAAGATTATGGGCTGGCAGCCATATTATGAAAACTCTGAGCCTTAATGACTGCTCAGAGTATGACATACACATTTAGAAAAACCAAGGAATAGGCACTGCTCAGAAATCAGGCACGTGGGTGGACTTCCAACCTCTGGGAGAACCAGGTGCCAGGACTGACTCAGGTATAGCGGCAGGATCAGTTGGAACTTGAGTTGGTCTGAAGGTATGAAAGTCCCAGGTATGAAGTCTTTCTTATCTACCTCCTCCCAGATAGAAGTGTCACTCTCTTATTTGTACCCTGCCCACACATGCCCTGGTTCCGTCACAGGAACTGTACTTCTTCTATTCTTTCATGTGCTCCAATTCTGTCCAATTTGATTGTGAACTGTTAGGGCCTTTTATGATTCACATCTGGAGTCTCATTTACTAGCATATCCTCAGTGCTTAAACATAATATTTTGTTGACTATTACTTCACACAGAGCCCGACACATAGTAAATACACAGTGAGTTTTCAGTAAATGAATGAATGAATGAATCAAATGAAACAATATATGTGAAAAGATTTTGTAAACTGTAAAATGCTGTTTGTAGGAGAGTGGTTATCAACAGTGATCATTACTAAGTCAGCCAGTAAGCTCCTTTGGACCTTAATATGTTGTTCAAACCTCAACAGTTGGGCATTCAAGGCACAAAATGGCCACATGGTGAGCCACAGAGGTACAGGCTGAGTCAGAAGGGATGCTATGAGGTCGTTTATTTTCCCTTCTCTGAAAAGCTCTGGTAAAGATCCCATCTTTCAGGCCACCTGAAACCCCTGTGGGAGTTCCCCAGGAACATCATACAGAATACTGGGCCCGCCTGGGAGCCATTATCCTGTGTGAGATGACAGGTCTGGAAAAAACAACATGATTTGTACACATTCCCAGCTGTCATTGAAGCCGCTGCCTTAATGGATTAATTAGCTCTCTGTGTATTAGCGCGTGTATTGGTGGCTGGGCTGCTCAGATGCTCATAGGCTTCCATGGACAGTCAGAGAGGTGATGACAATAATAACAGAAATAATAATAACAGCTAATATTCACTGAAAGCCTACGATATGCCAGATAATGTTTCAAGTACCTTGAATGGATTATTTTATTCTCATAATAGCTCATAAGGTACATACTATTATTATCTCTATTCTACAGGAGGAAACAGTGGCAAAATCAGAACTCAAACCCAGGATGCTTAAATCCAGAGTCTGTAAGCCAAATCAATAATCTTATCCCCAATATAAAACTGAAAAAACAGAGGCTCAGATGTTAAGTGGCTTGCTCATAAGTGATTGAGCCCCTCCAGTCCTGCCAAGTGCAGACCTGTGCAGAGAGAGTCAAGCAGATCCATGCATAAGTAAGTAGCGGGGCTTGAGCAACCCAGGTCCTGTATGACCTCTGGAAGCAAGGCAGGACTCCAGACTCAAAAGGATTGGGTACTGGGGGAAGGTCTCAGCCACAAGAGCAAGGCAGGGTCCTAAGTGTCACAGAAACACAATGATCAGCAGTAGGCTGACTTAGTACTGCTTCCCCCAAGTCATTGAACAAGTGCTCTTTCCATTCTGCTTTCTCTCTCTACACCCAACCTTTCCCCTTCCCAATTCATTAGGAAAAAGATTAAGGAAATGCACAATTACCAAGAGCATATTATTTGAAAGCATTTCTAATGTGTAATTTTTGGTGATCTTCTAAACAATTCTGTAAAATACATAGTTTTATTTTTCTCATTTTGACAAAATTGAAGTTAACAGCAGTATTGTGCCGCAAATCACACAGCTGCTAAGTATTTGAGTTGTGATTTTAACCTGGGTCTATAGTACATAGTAACACTCAGTAAATACTTATTGAAGTGAGTGAACGAAAGAAAGAAAGGAAGAAAGGAATAACAAGGTCGGGGATCTTTTAAGTGCACCAAGTTGCTTTTTAGGATAATTTAAGGCTGTGGTTCTTGACAAGGGCTGCTCATTGGACTACTTATAAAAAATACCAAATTGCCCGCCTCTGCTTCACTGAATCAGAAGCTATGCTCAGGCATTGTTTTTTGTTGTTGTTGTTTTTTGGGGGGGGGGTTTATGTCCCAGATTATTCTCATGTGTAGCCAGGGTTGAGAATCACTGGTCTTTGGAAGGACTGGGATTTCTCCTTGTCAGACTTAGATGTGCAGAGCTTGTAAGTGGTTGTCAAGTGGCTCCTGCTCTTAGGGGAAGTAGGCTGTGTAGCAGTGACCTTGGCCTTTGGGTAAGGTTTGTGCCACTCAGACTGCTGTTGTTCTGGCCTCTCTTGTCAACCTGGTGGAATATAGCTTGTTTGCCTGCCTTGTCCTCAGACTGCTATCACCTGCCTTGTCCTGGACTTGGCAGCATGAATTCCTTCCGTCTTACCAATGGCAGCTAATCCAGCACTGCCAGTAGCCTATTGGGATGCTACGTAAATTTCTCCTTTCTCAACCCTCCTCTGCCCCAGAATCCCCAGCCCTGAACTCACTGCCACCCAGTAATCCACTTCTACCAGCAAACATCTCGCCCTTGCTCTCTTTTGTTTCCTCTCAGTATAACAGACTTTATGGGTTTCTACTTCTTAGTCTTCTGTGACAAAGAAGGATATTGTGAAAATCAATTGCTTAGGTCAAGGAGAAAGTATTGATTCAGCTAACAGTGCTCATGCTTCAAGTGAGTCAGACGGTGAGGAAGATAAAAATGACTGGCATTTCAGGGGCCTACTCTGCCAATTCCATGATACATACTTGAGAAATGAGCTCCCAAGAATCTTCCCTCCTGTCCAATTTTTGTGGCCTCTTGGGGCTGCCATTTTACTATCAATCCCACTTACCCTTACCCTCCTCTGTGCTACTGTAGTGCTCTGGGCATTCCTCCAGAACTGCACATATGGTAATATTGGTGTAATGCATGCGCACGCGCACACACACACACGTACACAAACAAACCAGACTGGGATCTCCCTAAGGTCAGAGAATTACAAAGTATATTCTGTTATCTCTGTCCCCATTTCCCAGATCAGGTCCTGGCATAGAGCTGGTATTATATATGGTTGCATAGTAAAAAAAAGCATTTCACTAAATGTCTTCACAACTATTATTTTATATTGGACCCATGGCAATCTTAGAAGATAATGTTCAGGAATTCATATCCACATTTGGCAGAGGAAGCAGCTGATGGATTTTAACCCAGAACTGCTGACTCTATAGCAGAATATATTCTATGACAAAAGTGTTCTATGTCACCACTCTCCATGATGAAGTCATAATATCAGCAACTTTTAACACAATTGACCACTCACGCCTTCTCAAATTGCATTCTTCCTTTGGCTTTAGGAAACCACTTTCTCTTAATTTTCTTTCCAGGTCACCTTTTACTGGTTCACTTTCATTTCCTTAGCCTCTAGACATTGAAGTATCCTGGAATTTGGTCTTGGAAGTTCTCTTTTTCTCAGTTAGTATTACATACTTGATGATTTCATCTAGTCTTATGGCTTAAAATACTATATATCAGCTGATGACTCCTAAACTCTTTGTAGTTTTTTTTTTTTATTTGAGTGTAGTTGACACACAATGTTACATTCATTTCAGGTATACAACATAGTGATTCAACATCTCTGTATATTATGCTATGCTCAGCGCATGTATACCTACCATCTGTCCCCCTACAACACTATTATCATTGATTATGTTCCCTGTGCTGTGCCTTTTATTCCCATGACTTAGTCTTTCCATAAATGGAAGCCTGTACCTCCTACTCCCCTTCACCTATTTTGCCCTTCCTCCTACCCCTTTTCCCTCTGGCAACCATTAGTTTTGTTCTCTGTATTTATGGGTCTGATTCTGCTTTTTGTTTGATTGTTTATTCATTTGTTTTATTTCTTAGATTCCACATATGAGTAAAATTGTATGCTATTTTGATGACTCCTAAACTTATGTCTTTACCCAGATCTCTTGCCTGAACTCCTGAATCATACACCTGATCACTTACTCAACATCTTGGCTTGGATATCTAGTAGGCATATGAAGTGGTTTGTCTAAAACATAGCTTATAATTTTTAATCCCCAAAATTACTTTTCCCATAATCTCTCCTGTATTTATAACTGATAATTCCATCTATCTCTTTTGACCCCTCTCGTCTTTGAAATCATCTTTGATTCCTCTTTCTTATCCAACAGCCTATCCATCAATATACCTTATTGGTTCTATGATAAAAATATATACAGATTTCTGATCATCCTCATCATTTTTACTTCTATCTCCATTATGACTCCCCTGGATTCCTGAAATGACCTCCTAACTTGTAGTCCCAGTTCTGCTGTTGCCTTCCTGGCTCTTCTACATCTACACTCACTACAATTTATTCTGATTATCCCTGGAAGCTGTCATGATCCTCTGAAATTAAAGTCATATGGTGATAGTTCTCTGCTCAAAATCCCTCAGTGGCTTCTCATCTCACTCAGAGAAACAAAAATACAAAGTCTTTACAATGCTCTAGAAGGCCCTACATGATGTGTCCCTTACCTATAGCCTTTCTGACCTCTTCTTTGCTGCCCTCTCCTTTGATCACCCTCTTCATCCACACCAGCTTCCTTGCACTCACCAAGCATACTCTTGCTTCAAAATGTATGCCCCTGCTAGTCTCTACCTACAATACTCTACCCAGGTATTCTCTCATTCTCTCTTCTTCTCTTCCTGCTCAAATGTCACCTTATCAGTAATTATTTCCCTGACCATCCTATATAAGATGGCAATTTGTCACATTAGCATTTCTTGCTCCTCTTATTCTGCTTTTGTTTCTCCTTCTGACTTTCTGAGTATTTTTTATTGACTGTCTTCTCCACTAGAGCATAAGTTCTAGGAAAGCAGAACTTTGTTACTGGTTTGTTCATTGCTGTATTTCTAGTGCTTAAAACAATGCCTGGCACTTAAAAGGCTCTCTAATCATTGCTGAATTAATTAATTCAACAAATATTTATTGAGCATCTGCTATAATCTTTTGAATCTTTTGAAGGTCACCCATGATTCAGATAACTTATAAAGTACTTCTCACATATTATTGTTATGTATTTGTTAGAATACATTTGTTAGAACAGCCATGAAAAGTGGACATTAGCACCTGCAATTTATGAAAGAGGACATTTGAGCTCAGGGAATGAAAATGGCTTGGTTAAGATTATGTAGGAAAATAGTGGCAAATTTGGCTCTAGAATCCACATTTTCTCATTCCTGCATCCCAGGCCTTAAGCATGGTGCTAGATACTAAAATTTATGGGCAGAAATCCCTGCCCTCAAGGTGTCCATAATCTAATAGAAGAGGCAAACAGATAAACAGATGAGTAAAATATATGGTTGGTCAGTGATAGAGAAAGGCACAGGATATCATGGACGTTCAAAGAAGAACGTCCCTGAGGGGAGAGAAAATGGGCATAATTGAGAAAAAGGAAAGGTAAGAAAAGGTTTCTAGAGATGTGTAGGGTCAAATATTTAAGGATGAATAGCAGTGAGACAAAGAAATGGAGTAATGAGAAATGCTTGCTTGATAAACTCCAAAATACCAGTAGTTTAACCCAATAAAAGTTTATTTCCCATTTACATAATTGTCCCATTTACATAATATGAGTTCTCCTGCTCAGCAGACAGCTTTCCTGTATTTAGTGATTTGGGTGGTGCCTTGAGTTTGTGGGGACCCCAGGCAAATATTTTTTATTGAACTTCTGTCTATATAAACAAGTTGATGAACAAAATTACAAAACTCATGAAAGCCACTGTGACTATTAATGTATAGTGATTTATTGAAGAAGATTTAGAATAATGTGGAGAAAGAGATAGCTATATGATTTTTTATTGTCTAATCCACTGTATATGAAGATCATTCATAATATCTCAGCACCATCTCTTTGTGTTCTTTATTGTCAAATATGTGGTTCTACTTAATTCCATCCTTCTGATTTCAAGAAAAAAAATAGCAACCCTGTCATTACCACAATGCCATGACTCTTAGGAACCTGTTTATATTGAAACAATACAGACCTTTTTGCCTCTGTAGTTCTTTTTAAGATTTTATTTATTCATTTGAGACACAGAGATACAGAGAAAGAGAGAGAGAGAGAGCATGAGCCAGGAGAGAGGCAAAGGGAGAGGGAGAAGCAGGCTCCCCGCTGAGCCAGGAGCCCAATGTGGGGTTTGATCCCAGGACCCTGGGATCATGACCCAAGCCAAAGGTAGATGCTCAACCATCTGAGCCACCCAGGCGCCCCTGCCTCTGTAGTTTTATATCATTTATTCAATGCTGGTTGCACTGGTAGTCATGACACTGTATTGTCCATCATGAAAGATGGCTTTCAGGGAATCTTTCAAAGCTGCTTTTGTGCTTTGTTGGTGTTGACCAAAAATGCAAGTCTTCCTCAGATATGCAGAAAAATGGAACCAATAATTTGCTTCTTAGTTATACTATGGCTTCTTTTTGAAATTTTACACTATAAAATTTCTATTCTCTTGAACTCTTCTCTTCATAATAAAAATTATCTTCTCTTAACTCTTTAGGCCATAATCATTACATGCTAGAATATGAACTCTTTCAAAATTGGCTGCATCCCTGACTCCATTATACAACTCAAGCAAGAAGAGTAGGCTAGAGTCTGTGGGCAGAGTAAAAGGAGTCATTTCATTGGTACAAGGAATGTCCATTCCTCAACTAACACAGCTTTAAACAACCTGAAAGCAAGTGAAGCCACAGATAAGAAGGGGCCATTGACATTGTGAAGATCTCAAAAGCCCTCAGACAAGATAGGTATCGCCACCCTCAGAGGACTGCTGGGCAGACACTGGTATGGAGCCTATGCAGAGATGAATGACTGCTCTGAGTGCCAACAGCAGAAAGTACATAGAGTAAAGAGAGAGTTGACACAGGAACCCATACCCCTGAGTTAACATACCATACACCAAAAGTTAGCAGTTGACATTCAGTAGCCTAGAGCCCTGAACTGGTCCTGTCATGTGCCTAATGTCAACACCATTCTGGCAACACAATCTCACGTGATCCCCTAAAAGAATTATCATTCCAGCTAGTGGAATGATCCTTTCACCAGACTACCCTTCTGGAACCAGGACACTACCCAAAACCCCAGTATGAACGTTCAAGTATGTGTCCCAGAGCTCCCCTGGGCATTTGGTCCACCATTTGGTCTACATATGGGTTAGAGGCAGGAGCAGCTACATAGTCTATGGAAGCCAATACAAAATCAAAGTGTGGGTCCCTTGTTAAAAAAAATTATTAAGAATTATAAAATAGTAACAGCAGAACAGTAAACCAAACACAGGGCCCTTATAAGCACAAGGCACAGGTCACATGCCCATGAAGCCAGCCCTTGGCAGAGGGTCAGAGATCAATGCCCAGAGGGAAAAATGGGGACTGGTTTAAGCTCAGGACACCCTACCCAGACAACACTATCGGCCTCACTGGTTCCAGGAACTGAGGGGGACCTAGAAAATTTTGAGTAATGTACTCCAAAGCACAGGGCCTCCTGATATGGGGGACCTAGAACAAGATCCCTCAAGGACTGCAATGTTGGTGATTCAGAGGCCCAGGATCCTTTCATCCTTGTGAGGAAAAGCATGGAGAAGCCCTAATACCTGATTTTTATGGGGCAGACCTGAAAGCAGTATACATCACTTCCACTCACAATTCATTAGCTATAACTCAGTTATATGATGACATCCAGTTGTTAGGGGACTGGGAAATATAGTTCCTGCTTAAGTAGCTACTTCTTAGTGACAATCATATACTGTGGTGGCAGAAGGGAGAACAAGAATGTTTGTTGTAAAGTTAGCCTCTTTGTCTCAAGTGGAATTGGGGAGCAAAAAAGTATTCACAGGAAAAGCAAAAGCATGAGAAAAGACCCTTAAACAAGCAAGGACATGGCCTGTGCAGAAACTATGAAGAGGTACTACTGGAACATAAAAGATGAGGTGTAGAGTGGCTAAAAGCAAGGCTGCAGAGGTCATTAGGGGTCAGGTTGTGGAGAGTATTGCATGTTATGCCAAGGAGCATGAAATTTATCCTGAGGAAAATGTGAAGTAATTGAAGGGTTTTGAGTGGGGGAGAGTGATGTGGTCAGAACTGTGTCTCAGAAATATCTCTGGCTATGATGAATTGAGGACAGTGGTTGGAATCAGGGAGTCCTTCAGTTAACAAGCCATTATGAGATGCTGTGTCAGTCAGGCTCATTCACAACATAGAAGGTACTCTTGGTATGTTAAGTATAATCTCTGCAGGGGCTGGAGAGTGAAAGTCAGGGAAGGAGCTGTGGGAAAGCCTCATGGACATGCACAGAAACAACTCTGGCCTGGAGTTTATTAGCACGTGGTTGGCAGTTGGAATTCTGGACATAGGTGAGATTGGCTAGAATATCAATAAATCATGAGTACTTGTTATTATGAACGAGTGAATAAGTGAATGAATGAGTGAATGAAGATATATTTGCTTTTTCCTATATCTCTTATTCTCTCATATCTAGGCCTAGTTACTTAAGTAAAAAAAAAAACAAAATAGATATTAACCTTGGATCCCTATATTATGGCAAAATAAATTCCAGGTGGATTAATATCTAAGTATAAAAGGCAAAACTTAAATACTTTTAAAAGAAAAAACAGGAGAATATCTTTTTTTTTGAGAGAGAGAGAGAGACGGAGCAGGGAGAAGGATGGGGGAGGGGCAGAGGGAGAGAGAGAATCTTAAGCAGGCTCCATGCCCAGTGTAGAGCCAGAGGCAGGGCTTGATCTCATGACCCTGAGATCATGACCTGAACCAAAATCAAGAGTCGGATGCTCAACCAACTGAGCCACTCAGGTGCCCCAAAACAGAATATCTTAATGAACTTAGAGTAGAGGTACGTTTCTTAAGGCATAAAAAGCAAACACCATAAAGGAAAAGATAAAAAATTGATTGTGATAAATTAAAACTTCTAACAAGACTCCTCAAATAAGGTAAAAATTCAAGTCACAGAGTAGTGGAAAATAGTTATAGAATATTTAACTGTCAAAGGATAATATATTATATACATGCACCAACATATTTCAAAACCTACAACTCAATTAGGAAAAAAAAAAAACAGAAAAATGCAAAAATAATAAGGAGCAAGCAGTTCACAGAAATGAAGCTGCTAATCTTCACTGACCATCAGAGGGATGTACACTGAAGCCACAATTCTATATCATTCAAATTGACAACAATTAGAAAGGCTTATAATGACAAGTATTGGCGAAGACATGGAGTGAGGGGAAAACATCTGCCACTGGTGGGAGGGGTGTAAATTGATATAACCACTTTGTAAAGTAATGCAGCATTATTCAGTAAAACTGAAGATGCTTATAGTTTACTAGCCACACATGCCATTTCTAAAGAATGTCATACTAATGCACTAAACAGACAGACTTTTTTTTTTAATCACAGTGTTATTCGAAAATTGGAATGGGAGCATAGATACATTTGGTTAGGTCATACATACAGCATACTACACAGAAGTTGAAATACGTGAACTAGAGCTATAATTATCAACATGGCTAAATTCCAAAAACATCCTATAAGGGAGTAAAGCCTGCTGCAGTTTGACAAGTTTATGTACAATTTAAAAGTATACTAAATAATGTTCTGTTTTGCTTATTACATATACACATACATAGTAATACCAAAAAAAAAACCAAACCATGGGAATGATAAACACAAATTTTCAGGAGAAAATTTGTTTAGAAAAGTTTACCTCTGTTATAGAAGGGAGGGTATTGGGTTAAAACATGGGAGTTTTGACTCATATTTGTAATATTTTATTTCTTTAAAAATATGAAGCCTATGGCGAAATGTTAGGCATTTATAGAGTGATGTGCCATTCTTGGTACTACCCTGTATATTCTCTTGGTCTTTTTACTAGTTGGTGTATTTGAAGTATTTAAAAATTAAATGTTCAAAGGTTTAGATAAGGAAATTCACCTCATCTATAAAGCAGCCGTCTAAAGCAGAACATGGTGAGTGTCCTCCCCTTGGCCCTTTGGGGGTATTATTATTTTTGAACTTATCACACTGTTACAGTTTGCCTATCTACCTGCTACACTAGTCTAGAGAGTTCTTTGAGGGCAAGTGCCATATCTCTTTCTTTTCTGTATGCGCAGCCTAAAACAGAGTTAGTTGAGTATTAGTAAATATTTGTTGAATGATGAAATGACTCAATCAGTCTAATTCCTAGGAATGATTGCAAAGCTTTTTCCTCCCTTTGCCTGGCTTCTGCTTCTATCCTCTGAGCCTCTGAGCACCCCCTCTGGGCTCTCTTCTCCTTCTCCAGAAGCAGCTGCTGTTATTTTAATTGGAAAACATTGTGAAGAAAAATATGAGGGTGCCTTTAAATATTTCTGTAAGAAAATGGCCCCTGTGATTGAAAGCCATTAACTGGTTGTAATGTAACTTTTAGAATACAGTTGTTTAGTGAAGCAAAGCAATTTTGTCTCTTGCTATTAACACTAGAGTTTTGAATACATTAGAATTTATGGCTTCTTTCTTTCCATGAAAGGGAGCTGGATCACCTTGAGATGGAATTAAATAGTTGGCACTGCTGTGTACTGGACAAATGCCACCGATGGCCAAGAAATTCGATGTATAGGGTGCATCCCACCCTAAATCCAAAGTACAGTTTTGCCAGCATTGGCCAAGTTGTAGATTTTTTAAGGAATCCTGGGAAGCTAGCTCTCAACAGGAAATCAAGAATGGGGAACAGCTTGCGAAGAGAAGGACAGTCTAGTCAGATACAATAGGGCCTGATGCCTGAGGCTGGTCCTTTTCGCTTTCTATCACAAGAAACAAGGGAGGGTCGGCTCCAATTAAAGAGCCAGGGTCAGGGCAGACATTTACCTGTGAGGGCTCAGTCCAGAGAGGTATTTATAATAGTTAGTGATTAATGACTTCCAGCTACCACATATTTGCTGTGTGATTTGCTGGATGTTTCATACTTGTTATCTCATATTCCTCACAGTATTCTTTCCATTTCACTGACGAAGAATCAGATTCAGAGAGGTTAAAAGTTTTTCTGAGGGTCATGCAGCCAGAGGCAAAGCCAAAATTTAAATCTAGGACTGCCTGGCTCCCTGTCTTTTAAATTATACCAAGTTCAGTGGACTGGCACACAAAGCTATCTAATAAGAGATCGCCTATGCAGAAGAGCTCATGCAGGATCGGGAACACAGAGGGGAGATCTCACAGGGTGCCAGGCCATGGCCTTCGCCTTTCCTCAGCCCATCTGTCTCACTGCTGCTCCAGGAATGACATCAGGTGCAGACGGGTGGGATTTGGGTTCAAAGCCCAACTGCGACATTACCCATACAGCGTGACTACTTAGCACAAATACTCTAACAGTGGTTTAAAATGTAGAGGTTCATCTCCCTCATAACTCATATATCTGTCTATCAAGCTCCAGGGCAAGGGGAGAGCCACAGAGGGGAACATTCATCCTGCTGAGGAGCTGTGGGAAGCCTAGAAGAAGAGGAAGGGTGTGCACTAGGCTTGAAGTGGGAGTGGAGCTCTATATATAGGCAGGCAGTGCAGCACAGGGAAATGCAGGCCTGACTCCGAATCCCCACTTTCATCTTTAATAGCTATGTGCCCTTGTACATGCCACTTAATTACTCTGAGCCCTATTTTCTTTACTTTTAAAATGAAAGCAATAATAGCAGATATCACTTACTGAATGCTATATGTATGTTATCTTATGCAATCCTCACTGATCCCTTGAGGTCTGTGCTGTTTTGTTTTTGGTTTTTTTTTTTAAGATTTTATTTATTTAAGAGAGAGAAAGAAAGAGAGAGAGAAAGCACGATCAGGGAGGGTGGGAGAGGGAGAAGCAGACTCCCCCTGAGCAGGAAGCCAGATGCACGGCTCAATCCCAGGACCCTGGGATCATGACCTGAACCAAAGGCAGACACTTAACCGACTGAGCCACCCAGGCACCGCCCCCCACCCCCACAGAGGTCAGTGCTATTTTTATCAAGATTCCTTTACCTTCCAGATCTGTGGTGCACTAAACTCCAGGACAATGGTTATCACCATCTGGGAGTAATGTGATTTGGGAGGCAGGTGGGGCCAGAACGGGTGTCAGAGAAAAACAAGGCTGTTTGTGGAATCAGAGAGCCATTGAGAGACAACACAGGTTCACATAATACTCACAGAAATTCACGCCTCTGTCAAATCACCCAGAGTTTTAGAGAAGTGGCTTAGAAACAAGAGCCATATATTATTGCCACACTGGTAATAATCTGATGTTTTCATGTAGCACATTTCCACGTGGTATGTCATTTGATCTTGACAACCTTTTAGGCAAGGTGGAAGAAACATAAAATGTGTCTGTGTGCTCTTAGACAGGTCACTTCGCTCTTAGAGCCTCTGAACAGTGCCTGACCAAAATGCAATCCTATTCAATAAATGTTTAATGTAATAACATAAAATTCAGAGATGCTACTGGAATCAAATTGGGTAATATAAAGGAGAGTGTGTTGTAAACTATATTTCACCCATAAATAATAAGTGTCAAATTGGCTTTCATTTAGGATTGTGGTTCATTTCTGGGAGCATCTTATCTGGGATAAGAGAACCTGGTAGAGGGAGCAGTTTTGCTAAGATCTTGAGGCTTTCAAGTATGCTGGGGTTCAAGGCTGGTCTTCAGTCCCAAAGGTCAGGAGAAGTGGTGGCATGGAAAAAGGCTCAGAGTGCAAATTAAGAAACTGAGGCATATGTCCAGTTATGGGACTGAGTATGGTCAGGGAAGCATGCGGCTTAGGGCAGCAAGACCAATTACTGAATTACTCATCATTTGTCTACTGATGATCCTTGGCCTGTCTTTTCATGTTTCTGCTCCCAGTCAAAAGCTCAGCAGTTCATCTGAGGCTCAATTTTCAATTTACCTAATTTTATCAGGCTTCTCTACCTCTGGGCTAGGCTGGATTTAGGCAAATGCCAAGCACGTTGTTCCTGCTCTGAGCCAAGTCTCAGTCAGCAGCCTGTCTCTCTGGAAGGTGTCTGCAGCATGGACTAAATTTACGATTCCTCTCTGGGAGTCTTAAATAGTACATGGTGGCCTTTTCATCTACCCATACAGCATTATTAATACATCCTCAAAGCTTAGGATCAGATGGATAGAAATCTGTGAAACTGAAAGGAGAAAAGAAACTTACCTTCACTGAGCATCTGCTAGGTCTCAAACACAGAGCTAGGTATCTTCCATCCTCAGTGGGTGTTTGCCATATTTGTTGGTATCTCAACCCCTTTTGAATACTCTCCTTCACGAGTCCTTCTACCGTACAGTACAAGTTATAATGGTCACTTCCGCAGCTGCTCCCACAGCTAGGGCACACGTATGTGACATAGGCTTCACCCATCAGAAGCCCCCACGAGACATCAGTTCTGAGCTGGGCAACTGTGAGGCCTGGGCAGGAGAGGCAAGCTTGAGTTCCTGGCCCAGCAATGTCCTAAGTGCTGGGAGCATAATAGTTGCAATAAAGTTGAATTGGTGGCACAGAAGTGGCAGGAGTGCTGACTGTAGCATCCGGTACTTAGTGGCAGGGGCGGCAGTTGATTTTCTCATCAGACTACTTCTGTCGCATGGCTTTGGGCGTGGAGCTTAGCCTCCAGCCTGCTTTTCTGGATCTTCAACTCATTCTGTGAGTAACTAGGCTTCCTTTAATAAATTCCTCTTATGATTAATCAATGAGTTAGTTTCTATTACTGGCAACTAAGAACTGATACCCATCCATTATCTCAGTTGCTCCCCACATGTCCTAGTGGGAAGGCTTTCCTACCCCCATTTTCATGCATGGAAACAGTCTCAGTGGCTAAAGAACTCACCCAAGGTTCCACAGATTTATCTAATTCCAAAGCCCATCACCTTTTCTCTGCAGCACTCTCTCCCCAACCTTGGAGCTCTCTGCCTCAGTGTCCCTTCTTCCTGTACTCAGAAGCTGGAGGACATTGGGGAGGTGGAAGAGAGGTCATGGGCAGGAGAGGAGAGTGCTCCCATCCCCTGTACATCCGCCTTGTGTGTTTTTCAAGAACATGAATATTTATTCCCTTTATTTATCCTCTTGTTCTTACACTCTGATCCCAACCTCCCCTGAGAAGATGTTACTGACCACCCTATTTAATTAACTCCTCCCTGTCCCTCCCACTTCATGTCATCTCACTCTACTTTATTTCCTTTATATCTGATATTATCTTGCTCATTTCCTTGGTCACTCGATGTTCCTTCATTTACCGCCAGAATGTGAGCTCCATAAAGGCAAGGCTTTTTTAGCTCAGGCATGTATCCTCATGCCTACTACAGGCGCTGGTAGTTAGTAGATGCTTAAGAAATATTTGTTGAATGAATAAATAAGCAAACAAATGGATGAATCAATTGGAATTAGTTTTCAAGCTATACCGTAGAAAGAACTGGGCTTTGAAATTAGACAAAACCAAGTTTAAGTCTAAATTTTCCAATGTATTAGTTGTGTGACTAGGAAAATTAAGTAGTTTCTCGGAGCTTTTGTTTTATCAACCTTAAAGTAGAGACAAGAAGTCTTCCCTCATAATTCCTTCATAGGGATGAATGCAATAAAGTGTTGCTCCTCAACACTTCACATTAGTTTCTCCTCCTCATTCAATAATTCTGGTCAAAACTACTGACCACAATGGAGATAAGTTGGTCTTTTCCATAAATGGCTTGAATAACAAAACACAGTAGCTTCCCCTTCAACTCTCTTCATGTGTAGTTAGTATAGCTCTTGCACAGAACCCTGAGAATCTCACCAGAGAAGCTATTATTCCCAGCCACTGAGAGGTGATGGAGCACACAGCAGTCCTCACTCGATGTTTTTGCTTACCATGCCCGTCCAGTTATTTCTCTGAAAAACTGGAGTAAAAGATGAGAGTGCTGAATCTATTATCAACTCTGAAACTGATATCTGTGTTACCTTGGTCTACTTACTTCCCCTCTCTGGAACTGAGACTTTTTAAATCTCTAAAATGAGAAGTTTGGACCAGATAATCTGTTAAATGTCTCCAAATCTTACATGATATAACTTTATTTGCATATTTCTGCCCTGATTTTTGAAGCTCCTGAGAAAAAAGCTGTTGGACAATGTTATTGTTTTTATTATTATTATTACTGTGTTTTGTTAGTCACCATACAGTACATCATTAGTTTTTGATGTAGTGTTCCATGATTCATTGTTTGCATATAACACCCAGTGTTGGACAATGTTATGTCCTTTTTTTGTTTTGTTTTTGTCTTTGTTTTTATGTTACATTAGTCACAATGTTATGTTACACTGTAAGTACCAAGACATTATGAGAGGGACTTAAAATTGGGGGTAGGTGGGCTGAGGTAAGACAGAGGAGGAGGAGGAGGATGCTCAGCAAAAAGGCAATATAAAAGCAACAGCAAGATAGGACAGACTGTAGAATTGTGTCCAAAGCACAGGCCATGTGACATGACTGGTACGGTCTGGCCAGGAGACCAGAAAAGGGAGCTGAGAATCCCTGAGATGGGTCCTGATGAATTCTCACCAGTCTTACTCAGCTCAACTGGCTGCTCTTAAAGGTCCTAAGACTTCTCTCATGCACTTATTTCCAGCACAGCATTCTGAAATCAGACCCTCAAAGGGTATTTGTGTTGTACCTACTTAGCCCTGGCACTCTGCAGAGCTCTGAGGATACAGCTAGGGATCAAATATGGTTCAACCCATAAGAAGTTTATAGTGCTTACAAATACTTACATTTGACTAGCTGGTGACATTGGGCAAGTTACTTAATCTCCCTGTGTCTCATTTTCTACGTGTATTAGAATGGGGACAGTAAGGTTACTTATGTCTAGGGTTATTGCTAGAATTATGTGTATAGCCAATAATGCATTAATATAATATGAGAATTCAGACTGTAGTCATAAAACAGCTTTATTGTTTACTCCTATCAGTACTACCTCAAGCCTATTCCAGACGGGTAGTCCTTCCCCTGCCCTGGATGAAAGTTCCTCGTTGAGGTAATAGAAAGTCCTCAATCATTCCAATTAACAAACACAACCTCAGTTCAGTAATTAAAAATGTCCAATCCCAAACAATAATCAAAACTCTGAACTTGACAGAATGTCTTCCTCCCTCGTACTTCCACTCTCCTCCCAACCCAGCAAAGGTGGAAATGAGAGAGGGAAGGAGTGCAAACAGAACAAAAAGAACTCACTCGCCTGGTCCTCTCTCTCCTAGGCTGCTTCATGCTCTCTGTGCCTTGTAGATTGTTTGCAGCTGATTCTCTCTCCAGTAGGTGCTTTGATGGGTTCTTTGGAGGATCTTCTGTCTGCAACCATCACTTGAGGAATGCATCCTTTTCCTCCCACTGTCACTACCCCCCTGATTTCCTGTTTTTCTGGTGGCCTAATGCATAGATAGATAGATAGATGATAGATAGATAGATAGATAGATAGATAGATAGATAGATAGATGATAGATAGATAGATAGATAGATAGATAGATAGATAGATGGCACAGAAGTTGAAATGGCATCAAACTGATTCTTTCTACTGTGTGCTCCACATCTGCTCAGAGTCCTGTGCCCTGGCAAGTACTAGGATCATAGCCAATCTCAGGGCAGCTACTTCACTTGCCAGTGTCTCTTGCTCACCAGATTTCTGAGGAAGGAGTGAGAATCCAGCACACTGTGCCTCTCTCTCCCTGTGCAGGCATGAAGGACAGAGGACCTCCTCTGGGGGCATGGCATGTGGGATTTGAGGCATCAGAAATCCCCCTCACGAAACCCTCTCTTTAATTTTCAGTCCTCTTTTCCTTTGTATCCTTGAGTGAGTGAGGTTTTCCAGAGTCTCACAATCAGTTTTCAGATACATACTTGGAAATTCTGTGTAAACTCTGATATTTCTGTGGGTATTCCAAATAAGCCTTTCTCGTTTCCTGGTGCCTCCAATGAAACGCCCACTTTAGCATCCTGTAACACAGAGAGAGCACTCAATATATGTCACCGTGTTTATTCCAGACTCCCTTTTAGTCAGCTCAAATAGACATCCCTTTAATTTTCTTCTAGTCTTTTATGCATGCATCTCTTCTGTCAATGACCAGGACTGCAACAGTGCCTCCCCTTTCTTTAGCTATCCCTCCTTGCCTACATACTAAGCTTCAAGGAACAGTCGTTGCACTAAAGGCCACATGAATAAAGAAGTGAAGACTGTCGTTATGACTCCTCAGAAAAGTCATCACTGCTTTACCTTTGCTCTTTCTGACATGTTGACTTCTCCAAAATTGGTGCATCAAAAAAGGCAAGAGAGGGAAAACAGATGAGGTAAACTTCAGAAAATGGTGACCTGGAGATGGATGAAGTCTAAATGACAGCAGGTGTTTATTGGGCCCATTCACAGGGAGGAGAGTGTGACAGAGTTCAGGGGACAGCAGAAACACTGGGGTTTTCGGAGGGAACCTGAAAGCAGATGGCAAGTGGACAAATCCGTGAAAGATGGCAAAGCTGTCTGCAGAGTGGCTGAGCTCAACAAGGGCAGCTGCGGCAGGGAGGCTGTCATGGGGACTCGGGACTCAGGGAAAGAAATGAAGGCAGGCTGGCAGAGAAGGCCAAGGAAGCAAGAGCAAAGGGAGGGCAGGAGGGCTCGATTTACAAACTGCTGACAAAGCACAAGGCAAACATGCAGAGAGCCCAGGCACTAGGTCAGTGCAGGGAGTTCTAGTCCCATCTTTGACATTGCTTCGCTCTGTGCCTTAAAGAAGCCTTTTGCCCTCTCTAGTCTTCTCTTTTCTACATTTGTAAGTCAAAAGAGATGATCCAAATATTCTCTAAGGACCTGTTTTCCAGCCTTTGTGAAAAATCATCTTGCTTTTGTGGAATGATGCTAAGAAAGATATCTTGTATTTTAAATCTCAGTATGTTTTTAGTACCCTAAAACAATCAGATTGTTTTCCTATCCTGCCTCATCTGAAATCAGTTCCGTTGAAGGACAGGGCTGTCTGATTAGAGTGAATATCCCAGAAGGCAATTTGGAATGTGCTGTACTTTGAAGAGTGGAAAGGGCTATGGTGGGTTAGTGCAGTGAGAAGCCTGGGCCAGTATTCATTTATTCTTTCTTTTTACAAACCTGTTTTGAGCACTTAAAGCCCTAAGTGTTCAGTTGAGTTTAGAGCAGAATGGAAGAGAACGGAACAGCTCAAAAGCATTAGCCCCAAAGGCACTGTGGATTTTAATATAATGAAAGAAGAAGAATTGCCCAAATTTGGGATTAAAGAGAAGAGTGAGTGCTGCCCTCCCCTGTTCTCTACCTCATCTTTATCTCTCCTTTCATTCATGCTGCAAATATTTATTGAGACCCTACTATAATTAGGGTCAATATACCATTGAGACCCTACTGTGTGAGCACAGTGCTAGAGATAAAGCACAAGTTAAGAAGGAGTCTCTGCCCCTTGTGGAGCCGTCATTCTAGCAGACAGACCAACAGTAAGCCATTAAGCACACAGTTATTTAAGTGCTAAGAAAACATACAGTGGGGAGACCTGACCTACTCTAGAGCATCAGGAGAGGCTCTTCTGAGGAACTGACTTTTGAGCTGAGCTCTGAAGAAGGAGGAAGAGCTAACAGGATGGGGGCAAGGAGGAGAGAAGTTGGCAAAGAAGATGCTGACAGAGAAGGGATAAACATGCTCCGGGGAGAGGGAAAGGAACATGGCGTGACAGAGGGATTGAAAAGAAGTCCAGAGGGAAGCTGTGTTCCTCAGGAGAGCTGAGTCTCAGACTAGGAAATAAAGAAGCCGTTCCACATGCTTCAGGTGGCACATGGGACCCATCATTGGCCTGTCCCCTCCTCCTTTATGCTCTTACTTGGCATATTTTCCCAAAGAGACTGACTTAGCAGTCACTTCCTCCCTGTTGCCCTCCCCCTTACCCATGCCCTGGAGTGGTGAAGTCCTCTGCTTTCCTCTGCTCCTCCTCTTCCTCTATAACCATCAGTTTGTAAATCTGTAGTCTCCACTCAACTGTGAGTCTTTATGGACAGAGGGGGTGTCATTTATCTCGCTGTCCTCAATGCCTGGTACCGAATCTGGCACCAAGTGCTTGTGGAAGGAACCCAACACAGTATGAACAACTTTTAGATTACTGATACAAAGCTTAGTGGTGAAAGGGCTCTCGGACTTTATCTTGTTCAGTCTCCTCATTTCACTAATGAAGAAACAGAGACACAGAGAGTCAAAACAAATCCCTCAAGGCCTTGTACCTGATAAGCGGCAAAGCCAAATTCAACACCAGTCATCATCATCCTAGTCCATTGCTCTTTCTTCCACATCCTGGCTTGTTGATCATGCTATCACTAAGTAATGTAAACATCTCCTATAATTGGTGTGTATGGACAATCAAAAAAAGATATACTTATCTACTTATACATTATTCATACAGCACATGTTTACTGAATGCCTCCTAGGGGTCAGACGCTCTCCCTTAGGCTAGGGATTCAGAGTTCAGGAGCACAAAGTGTTCACTTCACAGTGCGGTCAGTGCCTGTGGGACAAGTGAGTACACATGCCTAAAACAGTCAGACAATTTTAATGTCTGAGTAAAATGACTTCTGAGACATGGGAGAATGAGAAAGGGTAATGGGAAGGGTGGATCTTGAGCTGAACATGGAGGGCTCAATTTCAGTAGGGCAAGGAATGATGTTCCTGATGGTTAGAAGAGCACGAACAGAGAGGTTCAGAAGAAGGATATCTTTTCATATATTCAGTGTGATGATAATAATTAGCTAACATATATTGACCACTCACTGTAAACCAGGCACTGTTCTAAAGACTTTACGTGTATTAACTTAATTGAATTCTCACAATCTACATTTTCCAGATGAGGAAACTGAGGCACACAGAGAGAAAGTGACTTCCCAATATCACACAGATAATTACAGGTAGAGAAAGGATTTGAACCAGGCAGACTAGCTCCAGAGCCCTTGCTCTTAATATTGCTCTGTTTAACTCTTAGCATTGTCTCTTGACAGGAAGGGCCTGTGTGATACATGTTGCGAACACTTGGCAATATAGAGTTGAGCCAGATTTGGAAAAACAAAGTTGTTGGGTTTTTGCCCATTAGCTGAGTATTTACCAGGTACCAGAACAGGGCTAAGCTCTCTCGGACAATATCTAACTCTGACTTAATGCTTACAATCTATGAAGTAAGTAACATTCTCCATTGCGTGATGTGAATCTAAGGCCCATAGCAATTCTGTAGCATGTTTAAGGTCTAATGAAGGAGTTTGCATGCCCACCACAGGTGTTTGGGCAAGTGCACTAGGAAATGGGAGTGCACAAAATCACTGGAACTGGAATGCATACTGGGAGGCAATATGGGCCCAGGATCTCAATGTGGGGTAGGGTTGGGTTCCGATCCTGGCTGCGTTACTTCCCAACAGTGTCTGTCATAAAGCCTCTCTGGGCCTCAGTTTTTTTAATCTATAAAATGGAGACAACAAACCCTGTATTCTAAGGTTATTATGAGGAGAACTAGATGTGCACATAAGTGGGATCCTGGGTCCCTGGTTATTCTTACTAAACGCCCTGGCTCGGGCCTACTTTTTTTTTTTTTTGTCGAGTTCCACCTCTCCAGCAAGCTGCAGAAGGCTTTCCAGTCGGAGCCTGGACAGTGCGGCAGCACCACGGCTAGAATGCTGTGCCTCTCCTGTCTCCAGGCAGGAGAGGATGGATTAAAGGGGCTCCTCCTGATGCAGTAATCGCACAGCCTCCGTGATTGCCACCATTCAGGTCACCTCTGGCTAAGATTGAAGGGCTGTGCACTCGATTTGCCTAGTTTGGTCCTGGACATCTGTGGCCACCTCATACCATAGAAGGAGTGACGGCGCCAGCCGTCTGAAGCCATACAGCACGCTCTTCTCTGGCTGTTTCTCTTATTTATAAAAACACGTGTTTTCTGGACCAGCCTCATGGATGGAATCAGACTTTACGTCCCTCCTAACTCAGAGATGTTTTCTGCTCCTCAGTGATGCACAGAGTTAGACTTTAGTGGGAAGACAGTGGATTAGGTAATGATTTATTGTAATGTGAGGGTTTAGTCCCTTGTCCTACTCCCTCTCACACCTCATATGGAACCTATCGAGTTGTTTATCTTGGTATGAAACAGCTTCTGAACCTTCCCCAGGAACATGTTTGACAAACCAGAAGTGGGGAGAACAGGAGAGTATGAGATCCCCTGGGGGCAGAGGATGAAGGATATTGCTAAAAAGGCAGGCTGCAGAAGGGGCAGCATGAGAGAACAGAATGAAGCCTGGGGTGTGGATTTACCTGAGATTCTAAAACTGGCTCTATGAGTTGCTACCTGAGTGATTAGACGTTAGTGCCTTCACCTCCTCTCTGAGCCTGCTTCCACATCTGCAAAATCGTGGGGGATCAACTATATCATTTGTAAGAATTCTTCCTCTGACTGCCTATGAGGCTGAAGTAAACTCTGAAGACTTCACAATTTTACTTAGACTTTGCCCTGCTTGCACCTAGCTATAGTAAGTCTTCAAGTGGTATATGAGTGAGTCAGTGATGGAGAAATGCAAGGAAAACCTTTACTCTACTTTTTAAAATTAATTTATGTATTATTCTTTATCTTTGTATGTGTTTGTGTGTATATGGTACCGGTATGTATGTATGTACGTATGTATGTATTTATTTATTCATTCATTTATATTTTAATTCAGTATAGTTAACATACAGTGACATCATCTTGTGAACTTCATTCTGGGGAACCAAAAGCATAGATAGTTGAATCCACTTGCAACTTTTATAAAGCAAGCCATTCTTTAATTTATCAGTCTTTGTATTCTTTTGTTTATTATTTGCCTCCCCCCCCACACACACACACATTAGGATGTGAGATCTGTGGAGCAGGGACCTCATCAGTCTTGTTTGCCATTGATTCCCCAACATCTAACACAGTTTTATGTACACAGTAGACAATTTATATGGGTTTGTTGACTGTATAAGAGTAAAGGCAGGGCTCATAAAATTCTATGCTATGTTTTCTCCATAAGCAGAAGAAATAACAAAAATAAAGAGGAAGAGGTGACACTTAGATAATTGGTTTAAAATAAAAAGATTATAACATCCAGATAAAGTCCAGCTCTCTAATAGGAATATTCATAGCCAACACCATCTAATTGCCAGGTATGCCAGGTATACAAAAATGCTTTATATATATAATCTCCCATCCTTATGAGAGCTTGGACAGTTAGTTAACATCCTCCCCATTTTGCCCATATGTAAACTGAGGCTGAAAGAGGTTAAGTAAGTTGCTCAAGATTACACAGCAGTTAGAAGATAACGGAGCTGGAATTCAAGTCTGAGTCAAATATAAACCCTAATTTTTTATTGCCACTCTTCTACTCTCTATCCACCCATCATGCTTTCATTTATTGAGTCTCGGGCTTTTTTCTAAATTGTGAGGATACAATGTTGAATTGCCACACAGCTTCCAGTATAAGAGGGAAATTTAGGAATGTAGAGAATGTAGCTGACATTTGTTGAACATCTACTTATATGCCAAACATTCTTCTAGGTTCTTTGTCCAAATCACCTCATTTAATCCTCACAACAGTCCTTTAATAATTTTATTGCTATTCCACTTAATTGATGAGGAACCTCGAGGATTTGAGAGATTAAGTCATGTGCCCTCGTTCACTCAGCTAAGTGAGCTATGGATCCAGAACTCAAATCCAGACCAATCTGGCTCTAAAGCCATGTTCTTCCACCACACCAGAGCCTCCCACCACAACTACAATATCTGGTTCTCAGAAGACCATTGAAGGAATGGGAATTCTTCTGCAATGAGCCTCTCAATAGGCCTACATCTTTTGCTGAGGCATCTCCTCAATATCTCTTTCCCTAATACAAAGACCTGCTTTTCCCTGGGCAAAGGGCAAGGGATTGATCACCCTTGAAGTTTATAATGGCGGATGTCAGGTTTCTCTATGTGACTATGTCTGTGATTGCGAAGTTTAGAAACATGCCTTCTCAGTTTTGTAGAACAGCGATCTGCTTGTCTTCAGAGTTCCCAAGCAGAGATCCAGAGGCACAGGAGAAAAAGGCATTGGAGAGTGGGCTGAAGTCAAACCCAGAGAGATGGACCCTTCTGGTGACTCCCACTTCCCCTCCTAAGGAGCCCCGACATTGTAGGATGGATATAGCTTGCTATTTGGAATTAGGCAGATCCCACTTGAAATCCCCACTCTGCCATCTACTAGGTGTATGACTTTGAGCAAGTGACTTTGGACAGGATAAAACAACCCTTCACAATGTTATGAGGATGAAATGCGATAATATGAACAAATTTAACGCCATGAGCTTCAGCATCCTATTAAGACAACTGAGGTCATAGGAACATTTATGCAATACATTTCTGCAGCCCAGTGCCCCTACGCATTCTAGCAGGAAATCCAGTCTTTTACAACATTCCTTTCCCTCAGATAGTTTGTGGAGTCTTCAAGGAGTCTTACAAGTATTTGTACACTGCTGCTGGTTATCCTTGCCACCAGAGGAGCTGAGCTGGGGCTTCATAGTCCAAGACCTCTGTCTAACCGGAAGCTGCTTGCTTCTAGGCTGGAACTGTATTCCTTTGAATACTGTGCTCATGATTACCTTTATCTTTAGAGCTGGACATTTATAACTAGTGAAATG
The DNA here is from genome assembly GCF_011800145.1 of Mirounga leonina. Lineage (NCBI taxonomy): Eukaryota > Metazoa > Chordata > Mammalia > Carnivora > Phocidae > Mirounga > Mirounga leonina. Next base: position 56,008,519 of record NW_023270447.1, read on the forward strand.
CCAATCCTGCATCCCAATGCCAGAAATTAACTCGCCACAGAATAAGGCTCCCTTGAAGTGCCTTCTTTGTTATGTTCATTTCAGGAGTATCCCACAGCAAATATTTTGGTCTCTGAAGTGTTACTGAATTTAGTGATCTGCCTCATTTGTGTCACACAGAGGTCATGGACTCAGGCTGTTGGAGTATCTAATACTGGCTGTGTTAGGAGCCCCCAATGCCCTTTGATGTTCAGGGTCCGTGACTGCTTCATCCTGGTGGACTCTTCCTTCTCTTGGGACAAGTTTTCTCTGAAGCCTTCTATTGATCCTCTGCAGTAACTTCATCAGCCCCCCTCCTTTTTCCTCTTTCTGTGCCTCTCTTCTCCCCATACCGCATAAACTACCAGTTCCAGTTTATCAAATATGTCTGTGTATTTGTCAGAATTTCTGAAAAAGTTTCAAATTTTACATTTTGTTTTTGATTTTTGTCTACCTCAAAAGATCTACATAGCACTAACTACACTTAACCCTTCTTGCTTTCTAAGATGGAAAGGACAGTTGAATTCCAGACATGGAATAACCAATGATTAAGAGCCAGGTGACCTTTTGAGTGGCTGCCTTCCATTCAAAAGTGTGTAGCTGTTACACAGCCATCAGCTGCTCTAACTGTTAAGGGTGGAGGACAGGAGCAAGCTTCCCAGCTCCAGTCATCACAAGCACCTTCTTTTGGTCAGGTCCCAGTCAGCCTAGCAGCCTATCAGATGGCTAGGTACCCAGTCCAGTGCCTGTCCTCTAAGAGGTGCTTCATAAGGGTAAACAACTCTTATTGCCCTCAAGTACTTGGAGGTTCCAAAAGGTGATTTCCATTCTTTGACTCAGCAAAGAAAGGCCCTTGCTCTGGGCTGTTCACTACCCCTACCTATGCACTGAGAGCATATCTCTTGTCGGTTTTCTCAATTCTTAAATGGGGGTCAGCAGTCCCCATCCTGCTCACCTCACAGAGACATCATAATTATCAAGTAGTATGCTTAGAAAACTGTAGAGGGACTAGGACAGGTTGACATTGACTATTGACATTTTGTGCCAGATAGTATTTGGTGAGGGAAGCTGCCCTGCGCGTTGGAGGTTTAGGAGCATCATGGCCTTTCCCTGGTTGCCTGTAGCACCTCCCCGCTGGTTGTAGCAACTAGAAATTTCTGCAGATGTTGTCAAATGTCCCCTGGTATTTAAATTATCTCTGGTCAAGAGAACTATTAATACTGTTGTTATTGAATTCAAATCCAAAGCAGAGTGTCCCTTTGAAGAATAAGAGCTGACTTTCAGGGCAGAGTGGAGCCCCTTCTTATCTATGTAAAGAGGGAAGGAATAAGCCTAGAAGGTACAGAAGCCGCTTCACCTGATCTTGGCTCCATCATTGAGGCATTCTTTTGGGTCCGAGACAGGAAGATGGTTGAAGGGCAGGCAGTGTTCAGCTCCCAGTAAGCTCCAAAGATCAAATCAACAACTAGTCTAATCTGTGTGGAGCCCCTGCCTCCCCCCCCCACATCCTGGAAGCCCCATTCTTGGGCTTTTAATTTGTTTTCACAGCGGTTTGAACAAATTGAATTTGTTAATTAAAGTGGTAAAATGAAATGCTGAGCATTATTGACTAGATGCTAATGCCATTAACAGGACCGAAGGAGAGGGACCCAGGCTGTCAATCGCCACACAAATCAGATCAGCAGAGGCCACAGGACAGGCTGCGCCTGAAGGCTGAAGGGACAGACCTGTTTATGTGTTATGTGATTTCGTCTTTATCAGTCAGGATCTGTAATTGCCAAGACATTCTTTTAGCAAATAGTTAACTCTTTTGTGCCAGAGCTTGTCCTATGTGCTGAGGATATTGATGAATCACACAAAACCCCACCCTCGGTAATCTCAGGGTCTGGTAAAGGAAAGACATAGAGATGTCACTCCGGCATAGCAGAGGGGCTTAAGAGTTCAGGTTCTAGAGGCAAAAGGCCTGGATTTTAGATCCAGACTCAGCCTCTGACAGGCAGGGCAAGTGGCAACACCTACAGCTTCTTTTTCTGTAAAATGGGGATGATAATAACAGTACGACTGCAGAGGGATTCCCTAAAAGTTAAATGCAACAATTCAGGTAAAATAATCAGACTGTGGCATAGGACAAATGTTCAATAACAGCCAGTATGTACTTATTAACACATGTTATTATAAAGCTAAATAAAAGCTTTATAAAGATTTGAGGGAACACCGGAAGAGAAAGGAATTGGATCTGCTTTGTGGAAATTAAGGAGTCTGAAATGTGACATTTGGAGTGTGGCATTCCAGATGGAGAAGTGGGAGAAGGGCTTCAGAGGTAAGAAGAGTACAGGCGGGGTTGTGCACATAGACAAATGCCCGATTTAGTTTGGAACGCTAGAAGTCTGTGGGGATAGCTAGAGGCTGGCTTTGAATGGCATCCCCATCTCACTCTCCCCTCAGGCCTTCGGAGCTGCTGGGCGCCCCCCTGGAGAACTCCCCTACCCCCTCTCCATGCTGACTCCTTTCACTCTCAGCTTAAATGTCACCTCCTCAGAGAAGCCTCCCCCAACTACCCATCCTAAAATAGGTCATCCAGTTCTCTAATAGAACCCAGTTTTTCCCCCTTTACAGCACTTATTACATTTTATAATTACTTATTTTATCTGCTTATTTACTTAATTAGTATCTGTCTCTCTCACTAGGCTATGACTCCATGATGGCAGAGACCACATTTGTTTTTTCACCACTGGATAATCAGTTTCCAGTATAACACCGGGTCTAGCACTTGTGGACTGGATGATTGAGGGATTTACCAAATAGGTAGTAAGGCTTAGTGCTTTGGTTTGCATAAGATCTTATCATGTTGGTCAATAACATATATATATTGATGAATCATTTATGAATAGAAAGGGGAACCAATACTTGCTGACCACCTACCATGAGCCATGCAACTTTAAGTGCATTATTTCTAATTCTTTCAATAACTCTAGGAGGTAGATATTATAGTCCCAATTTTAGGGATGAGGAACTTGAGACTCAGAGAAGTTAGGTTACTTGCCCAAAGGCACCGTGCTAATAAGTGGCAGGACTACAGTTAAACCCCAGGGGTGTTTGGCTCCCACACCAGTGCTCTGGAAAGCTGCAGGGTTGAGAAATGTCCCTAAGAGACTAAGAACCCAAAGCAGTGGGGGCTATAGATGATCATAGCAGTGATGGCCTGGAGACCTGGGTTTTAGCCCCGGAGTCATGTGGTTAAATTTTTTCAGCAATTGCCTGCTGTTTTAGTATGAGAAGCACAATTTGATTGTTGAAAACGTAAACTTCATAATTAGTTAGTAATAAGGTAAAGCCCGATTTTATTCATTTATTTAATTTCCATTAAATTCATCAAAAGTGATTTATTGATTACAAGAGAAAAAAAGCACTTTGAAATGTCAAATGTTTGCAGGCAACTTAACAGATGTTGGGCTCTGGGGTAGCTGTTAGTGAATGTCATGGAGAGACAGCATAGACTTGAAACCCATAATAAGAAGCTGGGGTCTGTAAATACCTTATTTTTTAAAGGCATACCGCACGACAAAAGCACTAGTAACCAAGGGGAAAAAATGTATGAATCTCACTGAGGAATAATTAAACCAAATCACTAAAGGCCTGAATTTATGATAGCTACCAAGCCATGAAGTGAAGCTGGGATCGATAGAAATAATCATACAGTAATAATAGTTAAAAATAATTCTCACTTACTCAGCTCAGCATTAGCTTATCCAACTCCAAGGCTAATCTCAGTTCTGGTCTCTAGTCACGGCACCTTGCAAAAGATGCTTTACCTCTCTGAGGTTAATATTCTCATCTGCACAATGGGCTGGGGTGCCTTCCTTTCTGCAGACAACTCTAACGAAGAGCCCAGCCTGAGAAGTGGAGGTTTAGATTCAGGTCATAGCTCTGCTAGACTCACTTCAAAGCATCAGGAAAACCACATTCTTACTCTGGGCTTTGCTTTACTACATCTGTCAAGGCAGGAGGTTCGGCCATATGCTTGCTAAGGCCTCTTCCAATTGTGATATTTTGTGTTTTCAAAAGTACAAAGCCCTACCCAGATGCCAAAGATAGTAGGTTTCCTGGTCATCATTAGGGAGATTGCCAACTACCCTTATGATTCTGACTATTTCTGTGAGTGGATTTCCCACGCTTTTCCCATGAACTTGCTGAAGAAACTTGGGAAAGTCACTTACCCTGAGACTGAGTTTCCTCATCTGCAGAAAGGAGTGATTTGGTGCACTTAGCAGGGTTTCCTGAGAGTAGAAGACAAATAAAGGAAGATGTTCTTTGCAAACAAAGTGTAAGCTGCCTTTTCACTATTGTTTGCAGATAAAAGACTCAGCCGATTCATTCTAACCCTTGTAACCCAGAAAGTGTCACAGCCAGGTTGCAAGTGGCTACTTCAATACCAGCGAGAACTCGAACTCTCCTTGAGGACGCAGAGTGGCTTCAGTGTTAGAATCACACACCAGAGTGCAGCTCTCTCAAGCTGTGGGGGCCTGAGGAACCTGTAAGGGCCCCTTGAGCCTGCCACTCAGACAGCACTCCTACCACAAACCTGCCTCCAGCTGGCTTTTCATGGCTCTTTTGGGCTCAGAGCATATCTCAGGGAAGCTCAGCCAGGCCTGTGGACAAACATCACAGTGGGTGACTTGCCAAAAGAGCAGACTGAGGACAGGAAGGATGAACAACTGCAGAAAGGCAAACGTTCTCACTGTATCAAAAGAGGAGGCAGACTTCCTCTACTTTTTACAAGACCAGAGAACTTGACTTTAATCCTGGGTGTTGGGGTTTGAGGAACTCCGTGAATTATTCCTCTGCCCCCTATCTCCTTCAGAGACTCTGAAGTCAGGCAGATTACCACTTATGAAAGCTACTTTGAAGAACATGGCTGAAGTGCGTGATGACAAAATACCGAAGCCTAGAAATCTGTCCCCCTCCCTGGTCACAGGCAGCAGTAGAGCAGAGCACCAAGGGGCAGAACTGTGAATAGATGAGGTCTGTAGGCAGGCGAATTACAGAAAGACAGGGAACACAAACTCAGGAAGCCTCAGCTGCTCAATTCTTCCACCGTCACCACTGGATAAATTACCGCTGCTCTGCTACAGAGACTCCAGGAAGGGAAGAGGTGGGGGGTGGGGGGAAGCAGGGTGATGTTATTCTGATGGGGGCTTCCTCCATACTGACACATATCCACCACTAATGGAGTGGTGCAGAGCACCACCGGAGTGTCTTAGGCAGGGCAATGACAGTGAAATTTATGATTTGGAAACAATACTCTAAGATATGAGTGGAAGACAGATTTGGATCCAAAGTAAAATGGATATTGGGATAATTTCATGGCTTTATAACTGCTCAGCAGGATGTAACCAAAATTAATTAAATAATTCAATAATGTTGACCCATTTGAATTATTAGAACTTAGTATATTCAGCATCTTTGTTGAATGAATAAATGAACAACTGAAAATATGAAATGGAAGATTGGTTTCTAGAGGTAAGGTGCAAAGGCTCAGTGATTTAGATAAGCACACCAAAGCAATCAGAAGAGGAACTGGGACAAGGCAGTTGAGATCTCAAAAAGTCCTTGGAGCCAGGGACTGAACAGACAAAGTTAAAGTTTTAGGGGTCCTGGAGAGAGATGAGATTCAGAACAAAAGCAGTGGCCATTGGAATGGAAATGAAAGGAACAATCTAAAGGATTCTTTGGAGTCTAGTTGTGGGAATAAGAGTGACTATAAGTGTCTCAGAGGACTCGGAGGTTTCTGCTCAAGGAACCAGGTGGGCAGTGATTCCCTTTACTTAGGGAACACTAGAGGAGGATCATTCCTATTTCACTCAACTATGTCTGAGGTGAACATATAATTTATCTGTCAAATTTGACTTTGGAGAGTGAAAAGTAGTGCCATTAGTAATTGCACTGGAGATAGCATGTGTGCATACTGGGACATATGGCCATCCTACCTTGCTGTCCTGATCACCACATGCTCGGATTCATTAATGCTGTCCCTTATTAAGTCCCTGGGATCCCTCCTAATGAGTGATAGCCCACCTGGTGTGGTGGCTGGGTGTCCTCAACCCACCCTCTACTCTATACTGAAAGCTTCATCTCTTAGCCAGCCCCTAGACACATACATTATTGAATCATTCAGCCTAGGGTCTCCAGGGACATCGAACCTATTCTCAATCCTTTACCATTAGATAAACATTAGGGAAAAGAAAGAGAATTAAGCTTTTCTGCAGCTCCCCAGGGGCATTTACCAAAATAGGCTACCTCGTCAAAACAGCATTTAACTAAATGGGTGAGCAACATCAACGAGGCAACCTGGGGAGAGAGGCAAGGGCTCATGCTGAGAGAGCAGCAAGGGGGACCAAGGAGCTGCAAATCCGCCTACAGGCCTGGGACCGTAGGAGGCAGAGCTTAAACCAAGAGAAGTCCACCCCCTCCCTCCCTCTGGGCCCCCCTAAAGCAGGGCCAACAGCTCTCCTGGAGGCAGGCTTAAGTGAAGATGATTGAAAAAAAAAATGGCAATAATAGTTAATATGTGTAGTACTTTACAGTTTCCAAAGCAGTTTTCCATCTGGCATTTCATTTTCATCTTTAGCAGAAGTGGAGAGGGAAACAGGGAAAGAACTATATGCCCATTTAATGGTACTAGAAACTGAAGCTCAGAGATGTGAAGTAACTTGCCTGTGGTCACACAGAGCTGCATCTTATTAGCACATAGGGCTAGTTGTAGGAATGGGGTTCTACAGACTCAAGGAGATGTGGGTGATGCTTTGGGGAAGAGACAGGAGATTTGTTCTGTGTGTTCCCAAAAGCAACAAAGTCTGATGGATAAAAGCTACAGTAAGCAGATTCCAGCTTAATAAAAGGAAGAGGTCATCTGTCTATTAATGATATAGGCTATCTTGTAAGGAGTGAGCTCCCTGTCCCTGGATAAGGTTAAGCAGAAGTTGGATGGCATTTCTATTTTAGATGGAATTCTCTACACTAAATAGGAGGTTCAGCTAAATGACCTCTAAGGTATTCTATTTTCTAAGTATTTATTGAACATCTACCATATGATAAATGCTATATATGTGTGATAAATGCCATATATGTGCATATGTACACACACATATATATACATATACACATATAAACATATTTACAAATTAGAAATATATATATATAATTATCTAATTACATAATTTTATATATATATTATATATATGTATATATATTATATATATATAATTTTCAGAACAACCATGGAAGGTAGAGGCTATGGTTAACTCTGTCTAATGGAAAGGACAACTGAGACTTAGGTGGTAACACACTAGAAATTCTTGAATGCTAATTCAGCCCTTTCTTTACAGAAAATCATATATATCCTTTGTTTAACACAGAAAAGAGAGAAAAAGTAAGCCCTTTCTTGATATATTAGATTACTAAATATTGTTTTTTAAAGTTGTGTGTGTGTGTGTGTATGTTTATGGGTTTCTCTAGACTGCAATTAAATACTTCTGTTTCTTTTTGTTTGTTTGGTTTTTGGTGGGGGAGTGGGGCGGGGGGTAAAAATTACCCTGAAGACTTTTATTTCCAGAAAAATACTCATTAAAGAGGTTCATGGCAGAAAACAGAAGAAAGGTAACCTTTAAGTATCATTTCCTACCACAGCTAAGAAATCCTCACAGTTCTCCAAGGGTCACTCTGTGCCATGCTTGGCCGAGACTCTTCAAAATACTCTTAAACCAATTTATGAGATGCATCATTTTTTAACTTGCACTTAGGCTAACTCCTATACATGGTTTCCCTGGCAACAGTGTAATTTCAGGAAACAATGCTTTTCTCCCCAGTCTCATTTCCAACATGTATGCAAGAAGAAAAATTTTTTGTCCTCATGACACTAAAAGAAGATCTGTGGTCTTTTGACAGCTGAAGAAATGTTCAGAAATATCATCCCCATTCTTACAAATTCAAGGAGTAACAGCACCTTTCCTTTTCTGGACATTTCCTTTCCATTAATTTAATATGACTCTTTTACATGGAAAATCAAACTTAGACTGAAGGAATACATTTTTTTAAGTGTAAGAAGAGCTTCAAGAACATCTTTTTCTTCTGCAGTCCTGTGGTCCGTGAAATTACCAGGGTTTAATTGAACTTGCAAAGGTTTTCTTTTGCAGAAGACGCATATACCATCCTGCACACCTATCTCTCATCTATGCCCCAGGTAACCAAGAAGGAATCAGGAAGGAGGGAAGCAGGCAGACTGGTTTTGTACTTGCAGGATTCCTGCTGCAGTCTGCCCTGGAGGGGACAGAGAGACCCCCTGAGCAGTTGCAACAAAACCTTAGAGTCCCTTTGGGGTGTCAGAATGGAAACCTAGGCTTCCTTGGGACTCACTCCTTCCTGGGAAGGATGGCCTGATTTCACATGCAGAGAGAGACATCCCAGAATGGGAAGCTCATGAGGACATTCACTCATTTAGTCAGTCAGCCAACAGAGAACAAATGAACAAACATATGATGTAATATCAGATGCTGTGAAGAAAAATGCAACAGGGTAAGAGACAGAGTAGAGTAAGGGTCATTTCAGGTAGGGGGGACAGAGAAAACTCTCTGAGTAGGTGACATTTAAACAGAGACCTGAATGAAGTGAGGGAGTGAGAAGATACTTGGGGGAAGAGTGTTTCTGTACATTTAGCATCTGGTTTTCACTGTACAATAGCCCTGTGAAGGAGAAATAATTATTCCCATTTTTATGGTTGAGGGAATCTGTCTGGCTCCCAAACCTGCCATGTTGCTGCCTATTGATTTTGTAAATCTTTAAAAATGACACTTTAAATGCCTTTGTGTTGGAGTTTTTGGTTAAGTTTTCGGGCAAACTGGTATCCAAGGTCATTTCTAGGTCATCACAGATTGGTCTCTCTATATCACAATAGCATCTTCTGGTCCCCATGCAAAAATTTAGAGAAAGATTCGAGTAATATTCATTGTGATGACAATTTCCTCAGCCATAAAAAAACTATGGCTAATAGTATCTACTATTTTTTTTAGATTTAATTTAGATTTAATTAGACTATGTATATAAAATACTGAAGCAAGTGAGCCCTCAGCAAATAATAGCTATTGTTATTATTAATAACCTAGATCTGCCACAAAATTGCTGTGCAACCTTGGGTAAGTCACTTAACCTCTGGCACAGTGCCTGGCCCATAGTAACATTTAATAAACAATTATTGAATGAATGAATGAATGAATGAATGAATGAATGAATGTGTTAACTTCCACAGCTTTTGGTTTCTGTTTTGTAGAGTGAAGGACTTAGATGTAGAAGTGGTAATGACAAAATATTTACAACATATACATATACAAGCCCTTTCACATGTGTGATCCATTTTAATGAGCATGACTACCATGCAGGCATTTACCCATCTAACTCCTTATCTGACAGATGAGGAATGTGAGGTTCAGAGATGACTGCCCGCCCACAGTTATAGACCAACTCTTAGTGCTATTATTCTTCATCATAAAATAACTGTAAGAATGAATTATTTAGCTCATACCAAGATTTAATTTGCTAAAATGATTTTGGCTATCCAGATTGCTAGGGTTGTGGGCAAATCACATTGGGAGTCAACTAAACCTTAGAGTTGGGGGACCTTATTAGCTTAATGGCAACAGATTGGACATTAAAAAAAAAATCCTGTTTTATCTATGCCAGTGCAGTAGAGGGAGTACAGAGAGGAGAGGGTTGGAACTGTACTGGAAAGAAGTAGGAAGTCTCCAGATGGCAGAGTATGCCAAGCAGAAGCCTGGTGTGTGAAATGAGAGGGAGCCTGAACTAAGCCCTTAATCCCTTACACATGTCTATTCTTTTCAAGTTTACAAAGCTACTTCCTGTGTGTGATCATAGTTGGGCCCAAGTGTATCAAGCTAAGTAGAGGGAGACTAAAGAGGTTGATTTAGCTAAAGGGGCACTCCAGAGAGACCAGCCAGGCATCCGGGCCTTGTGTCATGGGGCCTTGGTGGTTCTGCACCTCCAATTATAGCTTAATATATTTAAGTTAGACAGGAGACAGTCCTGCCCCATGAGTTGGCACACATTTGGTCGCGCACTGCCCAGGAGGCCTCTGCATAGTCCCAGGAGACCAAGGCCACATGTGCTAGGTTCTTTTCTTTAGGTGATCAATGATAATAAAATCAGAGAAGAGTCCAAGATAACAGCATGGTGCTGATTATCAGGTCTGATTGATATCAAGAAGGAAATGAGTCATGAGGTTAGAAGCCTGGAGAATCTCCAGGAAATTAGGATTCAGAAGTGGGTCAAGACAAGTGGTTCTAGGCAACCTGTGAAGGAGCAGCGGTGTTACAGTGCCACTTTTTAACGTCGACAATTCTATATACAATACGATAATGAGTACATATGACCTGATCTCTGCCTTCATGGAATTTACCTTTAAGTCAGGAATTTTTTGAATATATAGTTGAAAACCATAAGAGGTATTACAAATGCAAAGCCTTATCAGAGAACATAATTGGTAGACCTGATATATCAATTTCCCAAATTCAAGGGTGACACCACTGAGGAAGTGACTTTTGAACTGAGATGGGAAGGATTAATTGATTAAACAAAGGGGACAGGAGGGAGGTGGGTAGAGAAAATTGCTCCAGAAAAGAGAATGGCAGTAGCAAAGGCTAGAGAGCAGGAGGAAATGTGGTACGTTTTTGAACTGAAAGGATGCAAAAGTGTGGCTGAAGCAAAGATACTGAGAGAAAGATGAAGCTTAAGAGGTCCATGGGGCCAGACTATGCAGGGAAGCAGGACCTCCTAGGCCATGGGAAACGTTGTAATGTTTTATCTCTGAGCATTGAGAAACCGCTGAATAAGGAAGTAAGGATCAGGTATGTACTTTAAAAGAATATCTCTGCTGTGTCGAGAATGGATTGGAGGTATGCTGAGCAATGCAGACTGAGAGACACACCAACTAGGAGAGGGCAGGGGAAGGATCCAGGTCTGGAGATGGCTGTTGGTGAATATAAGGCAGGTAGAAGAAGTAATCTCAAAATTCTAGAATTCAGAACAGAGCTGTTGCAATTAAAGCAACAACTGGGGCTAGACCCTGGTCTGAGAGTAAAAACTGAAATGTCATACAGTAGAACCTATCAGAACCTATCAGAAGTGAAAGGACTTTTCAGGAAAATGAACCATTTAGTTCAGCAATTTCACGTACCAAACATGCTTGGTGCGTTTTCTCTCTTATCTATTATATCGCTTAAATTTTCATAGCTACCATTTGAGGAAGAGATATCAACTGTTAATCCAGTTTTATAGATGAGGAAACTGAGGCTCAGAGAGGTTAAGTGACTTGGCCAAGAGCATCCAACTAGTAAGTAGAGCCAGAATTTGTGCCAAGACCACTGGATTCCAAGTCCAGTGCTCCCCTACTTCACCACTCTCTTTAAAAAAAAAAAAATCAAACTCAAGGAAAATAGTAAGCCTAAGGGAAAAAGAGACCTATGGAAACAGCTGATTCTGTAACATAGCAAAATTGCCATGGAATTCCAAACAGAACTTTATTAAATTTTTGTGCCAAGGGTCTAAATTGAGTCCCAGGTCCATCTGACCCAACCATCTCCTTCCAGGAATACATATTAAAATTGGGGTGAGAGCCCAGAACAGTCAGATTCTGTCTCAAGGCACCTGTGCCAAGATTCCAGTTGAAATTTTTAATTGAGTTCAAACCCCTGTAAATGGGAATGCACTAATCTGAATGTTGATTAAGCTTTCATACTTGCTGTTAGAACGTTGCAGTTCTAATCCTGAGCTCCAGTGCTGGGACTGACTCTTCCTTCTCACACTGTGCTGACTGGTCTTTCCAGCCATCGGGGGCTTCTTGCAGGCAATAATGCCAAGAGAAGAAATGGGGGATAGCATTCTTGGTTCAATTCCTAAAGCACAGTCCAGTTGGATTTCATGGCTTTCAAATCATGATCAAACCTTGAAATGTGCATTTTAAAAACTTTCTAAATAAATAGAATGCATACTTTTAGATATTATCACAATATCTAGCTATCTAGCATTCTGGCCCTCAACCGTGGAGTCACATCCTGAGTCACATAAGAAATCTCCGTTAGGCACTCTTAACGGATAAAGGGCAGGCACAAGCGTATCTGAAAAGAGAGAAGGGTTTCATGAAAAGACCATGGACTTTGGGAAGGCAGATTTGGGCTTACATCTTAGCACTGATCTTTGTAGCTCTGAGACATGAGATTCACTTACTTGGGTTTGATTCCCCAGCTCCTATGTGAGTTTTAGGAAAGTGCCCATCACAGTACTTGACACATTTGTCAAGAGCCAGTTGGTCCCTTTCCCTTCTATCTGTTCAGCCAAAATACCCTCCTTCTCACCTTCTCACTCACAAGCCCTTAACCCCCACCCCTTCAATGTGCCTGTCATCCATATTCTTTCCTGGGACTTCCCCCTCACTGCACACACCCATATTTTGTCTGGGAAGGGAAACCTGTCTCCTGGCTTCCCTGTTCCTGGAGGCTTCTTCATGTAAGCCATTGACCTGCCTCCATTTTAAGATGGATTTCTGACCGTTCGTTGGTGGGGAGGTGCATGATGATATAAGCAAGAATGAACAAAGCAACAAAGCAGATGATGAGCCAAAGGCTCTGGAACTGCCAGAGGTCTCTCAGCCATTGCCCATCACTCCTGTCTCCATCTTTGCTAATATTAACACAACTACCACTACTACCTTTGACACTGGAGTGCTACCACTCCTGCTACTGACCCCAGTACCCTTGCTGCAGCTGCTGCTGTTAACATTACCATTCTTCTGCCACCCTGTTTCTACCACTACTGCACGGACTGCTCACTAGTGCTTCCTCATGTGCCCTAATCAGTAATAATGCTGGCCTGGGCCCTACATATAGGCCCAGTTTCACAAGTGTCTTTCAAAATGCAGTCTGACCCTTTCTTCTTGCTAGTGGGTGGATTTTAACCTATTACTTCTGCCAAAGCACTTACTGTCATCATTGTCTACATGCCTCGTTGCCCTACTGCATCTTCCCTGCCCCTTCCAGCACAGTGCTTAATTTAACAGTGAGCTTTTGTAGAGCAGAGATCATGTCTGACTCACAGCTGGGGCTTCAGTGCTTTCTACCGTCCTTGACTTCCTGGATGCTGAATTAATGAACAAATGAGCAAACAAACAACAAACAAATAAATGACTTTTAGGCAATCAGTGTTCACCAATAACTGATTGGGATGCCTGGGGAGACACTGAGCTCCCCCTACCACAGATGTTCCAGCAGAGCATCCAGGGTTCCTGGAGATAGTGAACTAGATGACCCTTGATTAGTTTTCCAAGTTTCAGATATTACAATTCCTCGAGAAGTACAAGTGGATGCTGAGCACTCTCTGACCTCTGCATACTAGATGCATTGTTTTTGAACTCCTTATGAAGTGAAAAGAAGTTTTACGTTGCTATGGATGTGAAGTTGTCAGGTCAGAGGCCTCTAGGCTTCAAGAAGCCTCCAATCAACAGCATCTTTTGACAGAGAAGAGGACCAAGGTGCAGGAGGCCTTGCTTACAGTGGTGCTGCATGTTACAGGCCAAGCGGGGCCAACTGCCTCTCTCCTGAGTGCCATTCCAGGCTCTTTTCATTCAGGGCAGAACACATGTCAGCTGACTGTGGGCTTCCAGAACCCAAACTGACTTCAAGAGGACTCATCTTCCACCTTACCATCTCTAGGTAGTAAAGCAACTCAACTACCTAAAACAGGGCTACCAGGTAAGGATTTGAAATCATTCCTGGTCATGCAAAGTGGTCAACCACCTTATATCTTAGTCTTGTCTTCCCAAGGGCTTTGCTCTTCCTAATGTGGTCTCCTCTGAAAGCAGTCTTTCAGCTTTGAGGGAACATTGTGACAGGATTAAAGCCTTCCCTCCTCTTTGAAAATCAACATTTTGGCAGCCCCTTGCTGTTCAGTTTCTGAAGGTGCCCAAGTCTGCCTCCCTCATTCATCTAACCACAGGAGATCATTATCCAATGACAGAGCTCCTTTCCACTATCATTATCCAGGATTGAGAATGCCTCCTTGAATGGAGGAGGGGAGAGATGGGGGTCATGGGGGTGAGTGGAGACAGTGAAGACCCTGCAGACTTCAGAAAACAACTGTGCAGTTACAGGTGCCCAGTAGATTATGCCTTAATGGCATAATGGTATGTATACACACATACACACACGTATTTCTTTATATATTATATAATATATAATGGTGTGTATACACATGTATTTAATACTATATAATATATAATCATGTGTACATACATGTATATATGTATATTCATATAAAGTTAACAACTTCAAAGGGTTTTAAACATTACATTGTACAGCATCAGTTTCCTCTTCTTATAATAACACCCTGATCTTACTTGGGAGAATCACTCAAATATGTGGTTTGAGAAGGACACACACCCCTGGAGTCAGAGGTGAGCCACATGACCTCCTCACGCATTAGTCAATCAGCATACTCCATCCCCCTCAGGCTGCAGAGTCACACTGCAGTTGGATATGTATATTAATTGTAATATATATGGTAATTGTTTAGTAAACAGTACTGGCTTTATGTCTCCTGAATTCATCCTTTTTATTGCTCTTATAAAATCCCCAGTTTAAAATACAAAACAAAACAAAAAAACCCCTCCAAGTTAGTTTGCTTTAATTCATCATACTCTGAGTGTATTCTAAGTGCTAAGGATTGTGATGCAAACTAGCAATAAAGGGATGAGCCAGACATGGTTCCTTGGGTAAGTCGTTTGTCCACATAAGACCTTGTCAGTATATCAAGAGCTGAGGGAAGTTGCCAGCCCACTTTGAAGATTTGCAAGGCTCAGAGAAGAGAACAAATGGGGACCTGCAAAGCATAACTCTATAAATATTTATGACATAAATCTAGGTAACAAATTGTTAAAATATATGCCTACCCTCCTACCTTGACAAATAACACTTTCCATTTTGACAAAATAGAAAGATACTCATAAAACTATAATTTTTGTATGATGAAAAGTTGACAGAATACCAGAGGTCATTCCTATGGTACATCTTTGGATATTTTCTTGCAGGGAGATGGGCCCACAATATTTGCATTGGTAAAGATTGGGCCCAGAAAAGGGTTCCTTTGAGCCAGATCTATGAGTATAATTGGAAGGCTGACTTCACTGATATCTTAGTTGTCTCATGCTCTTACGTTCACTGATAACTAGGAAAATAGGTCCCTCTTAAGATAGGAAATACTTGTGTTTAAAGAGAATTTTTCCTAGTATACTTGGGTTTTGCCCACAGATGTATACACACCAATGTACTATTGCAAAAAATTGGAGCTGGGCATTGTGGCCAAATGCAGAATTCATTAAATGCCAGTTGTAACAGACCATAATGAAGTTAAAAGTAAACTGGACCAGAAGATGTATATTTAATCATGGATGCTGAGCACACAATACAGTGATATTAAAATATTCAACCATTAAAATCAGCTCAATGCTGGGGCTGTAGGATCTAAATCTAAATGAAAACATTAAGTACGTGCCCAGACCTATATTATTCTTCTAATTCAAATACCATAAATCTTGAAGAGTTGAAATGTAAACAGTCAAGGTTATTTTTACAGTGCTGCACACTTCCTCCAGATCCACAGCTAGAGATTCATCACAAACTCATTCTCAGCCTCTCCTTTTAACTTCTGGATTCTTCTGAAATGATCAGAATAGTAGCTCTACCAGACCTTTAGAGACCTTCTAGGCAGGTCAACCCCCCACATTTCAGGCAAGTACCCAGCTAGCTCTTAGAAAGTCCCTGTGGCTCAGTGGAAAAGTCCCAGATTTATAATCAGACAGAGGGTTTGAATTGTGCTATCTGTGAGTTACAAGGCCTTGGGAAAGTTATTTAATTTCTCGGAGCCCCAATTTATTCATCTGTAAAATGGAAAAGTTGTAAAGTCACCCTTTCTGTGCCAGGAGTATCCTATACATACTTCTAATATAATAATTATTGTTTTACACTTTTTGAATAGAAATTTCTCTCTTTAACTTCTGCTGTATGTTCATTGTAGAAAATTTTATAAATACAAAAAAATATCATTCAGAGGAAAATATCACCCTTAATACCATCCCCAAAGATAACTACTGTTAATATGTTAAACATTTTCTTCTTAATTTTTTTGCATAAATGTATATACAGTTGAGAACATCCCAAATCTACAATTTTATATCATTTAGCATTGTACTGTGAACATTACCACATTGTTTGAAATTATTTATAAATACTTTAAATGATTAAGTAACATTCCTTTGAAATGATGTACCATACTTTATTAAAAATCTAGTGTTTATAGTTTAGATACTTCTAAATTGCCATTACTTTAAATAACATGACAATGAATGATCACATTATTTTGTAGCTATATTAGCATCACCCTTCCAAATCATGAACAGCAATGACATTTTATTCATTTCCCTAAGGCCAGTGCTCAGTATGATGCCTGGAATAAAGCAAGACCTCTAAAACTGTGTGATGAATAGATGAGTAAGTGAATGAATGAGTGACCACCAGCAAGTGTGCTTTCTTCTGTCACTGCCTTTTCAGGGTGGGCAGGAGGAGGTTCTCTAGCCAGACCAGACAGAGATGAGGTGGTGGGGGTTTCTTTTCCAAGGCAAATGGTTACCATCCTCCTCTCACTTCCACCCCCTACACATTTCTTCCTGAAACTCAAAGGTTGATGAGTCTTTTTATTGGAATGCAATCTCTAAAGCCACTATTGGCTTTACTCAGAGTTTGCCTTTGCCATAATCCACCTCACATTGTGTGTCAAGTGGCAAAAGTCTTAATAAATAAAGTGTTAATGTTCTAATTCAAATGAATCATACTGGAACACTGGCAAGGATAGGGGCCAGAGGAAGCACCTTGGTTTCATCAGAGAAAAGCAGATGTCCTCACAGGCACTGGAGAAGCCTCCCTTAAACTATGTGGGACTCCAGCCCTCAAATTTCTTCCCTGAATATAATAATCTTAAGAAGAAGGATAGTAATAGGTATCATTTCATGAGCTCTACATATATCGTCTTTTTTTGATGCTTACAACAATGTATGAAGAAGAAACGGCGTAATAGATCCACTTGACTTACCAGGAAATTGAATCTCTGCAAAGTTAAATACCTTGAGTACAACAATTGGGATACCCGAACTTTGTAGTGCTGAATGCCTGTGTGGCTGTGGGGCCAGACAGATCTGCATTTGAATCCTGGCTCCACCACCACAAGCTGTGTGACTATGGGAAAGCTGTGTAACCTCCTTGAGGCTCCATCTACTCTTCTATAAAATAAAGATAGTAATTGTACCTAATTCATAGGCTTATATAATACTTAGTATCTGGTACATAGCAAGAGCTCAATAAATGTTATTCTTACTACTTTTATTGTGATTGTAATCATACTGTTAATATTCTTTGGTGATTATGATGGCGATGCTAAATTCTGGGCTGGGGCACTGGACATCCAAAACTGTGTAAGACATAAAGTACCTGGTCTCCGGGAGCTTCCAGTCTAACTTTGCCTACAACCACATAGCTAGTAAATAACAAAGCTGGTATTTGAACAAGAGCTGTGGAATTTAAAAACACTTTTCTGTTACCTACCACATCCCTCTGTTGTAGCATGTATCTGATGTTATTGTCATTAATAGTTTATGTCTGTCTTCCCCACAAAACCGAGTCCTTCAAGATAGGAATTCTTGTGACTCCCCTTTATGTCCCAGGTGCCCAGCACAAGCCCTGCCACAGACTCATCCTGAGTACTTTCACTATTTTCAACCAAAGGCCCTGTGTTAGGCCCTCTAGCCCCCGCTTCCCCAGACCATGGTCAAGACCATGATTCCAGTGTTTTTGTCCTTTTCTCTCTGTTTCATCACCCCTCCCCCGCTCCCCATAACGATTCCACAGTGAGTGATTCCCTCTGTCATCTCACCGTAAATTGATGACTCGGGCCTGCTGATGCACTGAGCCACATGGCTAATACATCAGCTAAATGGATGCCGAAAACACCACCTGCTCCTTCAAGCAAATGGCACTTTGGAAAATGGAATGTGTAATCAATAGAATTAAGCCTTAAGCAGAGCTCCATACCCATGTCCCAGAGCAGGGCCTTGGCAGGCAAACAGTGGGAATTTTTTTTTTCTTTTCTCAACCCTTTCAAAGCACATGGACTGGAGCTTGTTCAGCCAGCTCTGTTTCCACTGTCAGAGTTGGCATAGCAGCCTCAGCATGCTGTCTCGTCCCTCCTGGTTCAGCCTCAGTGTCTTAGTTACTTGGCCTTTCCGTCCTATCTCTGGGAGATTTGAAGGGGTGGTTTCCGATATGCTCAGTGAAGCAGAGGCATCTGGGTGCACTTTAAACAGCAAGAAGCCTGAAGTCAAGAAGGTCTGGGTGTGACCTTAGGCAGAGGCGCTCAACCTTTCTGAACATTGATTTCCTGGTCCATGAAGTGGCAGTAATTATTCCCACCTCACAGGGTTGTTTTGAAGCTTGCATATGTGAATAGCATACAGGAAGGTGCTTTGTAAACTACAAAACCACATGGGAAGGCTAATCACTATTGTCATCATTATTATTCCAAGATATGGATAGGAGCATAAACTTCCTACATATTTCCCTTTAGAATCTGCCTATCCGAGGAAGTGGGTTTTCAGATGTGGCTGAGCACGCCTTTGATGAAGCAGTCATTGGCTTGACTTGGTTTTATTCTTTCTAGGATTGTGGCAAAAATTAGAAAATAGAATCCTGGAGCTAGAAGGGAACTAATGGATCACTGGTAAGACTACAGCCCTCACTCTCTATCCTTGTTACAGGTGAAGAAACCGAGGTCCAAAAGGGAGAGGCATTTGGCCAGTGTCAAAGTGAATTAGCAGCTCAAAGAGGGATGGAGGCAGGTGGCTTTGTCTTGGTTCGGGAGTCTTTCCATGCAGTTGCCAGGTCAGGAAATTTTTAGGCAGGCATACTGTGGGAAGACAATGGCATTTATTTACTAGGGCCAGCCTGCCTTCAGACAAGAATCCCCCCTTTCTTTCTTCCCATTGTGCTCAAAGAACCCCCCCTGACAAAGGCTTTTCCCAACACCCCATCCTCCTTCTAGGAAGCAGAAGTGTCTCTTGCTGGCTGCAGGAATTATACATACCGAGCACACAGGTGTAGGGGAGCGCCTTCTTCTCAGAATTCTTACAACACTTGTCTTCATCATTTTTTGGCCTTTAATTCTATACAACCTGATAAGATCTCTTGTGTTGCTCTCTGTTAACTAAATCCAGTGGTTCTCCACTGAAGGTGATTTTGCCCCACTCCCAAGGACATTTGGCAATGTCTGGAGACATTTTTGATTGTCAAGACTTGGGAGGGGCTGTTATTGGCATCTAGTGGGTAGAGGCCATGGATGTTGCTTCACATCCCGAAATGCATAAAACAGTCCCCCACAATAAAGAATTTTCTGGTCCAAGACATCAGTAGAGCTAAGTTAAGAAGCCCTAATCTAGCTCATTTGTAGGGTTCTGCCTTTCTGTCTTTGGCCAGCACATCAGAGGTCTGTAAGCAATCTGTGGACTTGAATGATGGCTTGCTATAATACCCTTAGTAGATTCAACATAGTAAGATCTAAATAAATATTGTTTGTGTGGGGAATAGATTGATGGGTACATGAATCTGACAATATGTACAGAGGAAAGAGCACTGAATTGTAAGTCAGGAGACAGAAGTTTGGTCAAAACTTCAGCACCAGGAAGGTAAATGTTAGAGTCGGACTGTATTGGTGGCTTTCAAACTGAGCTCCATGGAGTCTTAACAACATCTCTCCCACTGTACCTAGTTTATACTATAACTGTTTTTTTTTTTTTTAAGATTTTATTTATTTATTTGACAGAGAGAGAGATAGCTAGAGCAGGAACACAAGCAGGGGGAGTGGGGGAGGGAGAAGCAGGCTTCCCGCCAAGCAGGGAGCCCGATGTGGGACTCGATCCCAGGACCCTGGGATCCTGACCTGAGCCGAAGGCAGACGCTTAACAATCTGAGCCACCCAGGTGCCCCTATACTATAACTTTTTTTTTTAAAGATTATTTATTTATTTGAGAGAGAGAGCGATAAGGAGAGAAATCATGAGTGGGGGTGGGGGGCAGGGGGAGAGGGAGAAGCAGGTTCCCCACCGAGCAGGGAGTCTGATGCGGGGCTCGATCCCAGGACCCTGGAATCATGACCCGAGCCAAATCAGACGCTTAACCAGCTGAGCCACCCAGGCGCCCCTATACTATGACTTTTGAAATGTAATTTCTTTGGTATGGGGAGTTCCACACATTTAAAACATTGTAAACCACTGAGAGAGTTCAACCCTAAAGATAATTTTAGACCAAAATCCTTTTGAAGACTCCTAGAGAAAGACATAGATAAAGGTTCTATTTTTTAACAAGCTCAAAGAATGCCTCTGTGACTACAGTTTATATTCTCTAGTCTTTGGTTGAAAACAGTGGCCTATTGGGCATCCTTCTTGTTTAGAGACTTCACAGCTCCTTGATCTTCCTGTGCCTGTGCAGCAAGAAGAAGTGGGTCTGCCTTCAGGAATCTGAGTATTCAGGGAAGGGATCTGGGCAGGATTCCTGCCCCTGTCACTAAGAGGGCCTGTGCCAGATATGAAGAGGAAATGGCTGCTTGGCATACTTAAACCCAAGAATCTCTATAAGCTGGGACTAGACTCAGGCAGGAGCAGGGACTACCTGAGCCCTGATTTAGTGAGATGGTCTGGCACTGAAGGTCTGAAGGTCTGAAGCCTCTGAAGGGGGCACCTGTCTCATCCAACAGCAGCAGATCTGAGGAAACCCAGCTGAGGGCACAGAGAACAGTCAAGAAAGAAACTCAGGGCGCCTGGGTGGCTCAGACGGTTGAGCGTCTGCCTTCGGCTCAGGTCATGATGCCAGGGTCCTGGGATCGAGTCCCACATCGGGCTCTCTGCTCCTCGGGATCCTGCTTCTCCCTCTGCTTCTCTCTCTCTCTCTCTGTCTCTCATGAATAAATAAATAAAATCTTTAAGTAAAAAAAAAAAAGAAAGAAAGAAACTCAGAGAAGGAGAGACTGCAGGAGAAAAGACAGCAAGAGTTTGAGGTTTGTGATGAGGGACAGTGGTTGTCTCTTAGTGAGGAGATGTTCGATAAACATACATTTGTAATGAATTATTAGCATTGTCATTATCATCATCATTAACAAGTTGTCTAGGTTTGCAGAGGCAGGAGCAGGATCAAGCCAGTAGCTTAATATAATTGTCAGTGTCGGGTGAACTATCTCTGCTTCTGAATGCTACTTGGCACAGAAACACCTTTTACTCCAGTCACTCCCATTCTTGGACGGTTCACATAAGAAATTGACACCCAAAGATGGGCAGGGATGCAGCCCAAGTCACACAGCAAGCCACTGGGGGTATGAGAATGCAGCTGTAACTAATGCCCAGGTGAGGATTCTCAGCAACATACCAGGCTGCCTCTTGGGAGGACAGGGTTTCCTTCATCTGTGGCACTCTGTCTACAGAGCAGGAAGGTCACTGACATCATCTCATCAAATCTCAACATTATCCTAAGAGAGTGAGGAAAAAAACCACATACAAACAAATGAATGAACAAACAAATGAAGGAATAAGCGATTCCTAGCTTTCGTACGAAGGAGCCGGACTTTACTGGGGCATGGGGAAAGAGGTCCCCCACCCCTGCAGTAGGTTTGCTTAACTCTGGGCCCTGGCAGCATGACCAGCAATCCAATAAGGCAGTACCCCGGCTGCGCCATTAGCTCATTAGGTGGAGGCGAGTGTCTGCATTGATCTGTTTATCTCTCGGGCCCGGCTGCTGGAGAAAGGCCAGCTGTTGGCCTGAGAGCTGCCTTTCCTCTTGACTCATCACAGAGCATCAGGGGAGTCTGCTCCTTTGTCCCTTTCAACTTCAAGGTCACTGGAGTGCAGAGCAGGAACTGGGCTATGGTGGTGCCTTCTGAGAGCTTTTTTTTTTTTTCACTTTTTTTTTTGGTTGAATTGTCTGAGAGCTTCAGACATTGCATTTCCTCCTACATCCTTTTAATTCTCCCCCAGAGAAAACACCTCAGAAAACTGAACAATGCTGTGGGAAGTGGTTGGGTTTGCAAGTGGACACATTTCAATTTATACCAGGCATTGCTAATTGAATACTAGCTGTATGACCTTGGAGAAGTCATTTCCCCTCCCTAAGCCCCAATTTTCTTATTTGCAAAACAAAGCTAATAGCACATATATCATAAAGCTGTTGTGATGATTCACAGAGATAAATCTGTGAGAGAACAGGCACAATGTCTAAGTCAGTGTTGGGCCCCTCATTGTATTTAATTTTTTTAAAAACAGGAAATAGTTTGGGAAAACACCAAACATGTGACCTCTTAGTAATAATTGGGCCTGTGTTACACTAGGTAATATTGGCAAACTACGTTTTCCCAAACCATAGATGGTCCCTAATTTATGATGGTTCCACTTACGAGTTTTTCACTTTCCGATGCTGTGAAGGCAATAGCATTCAGTAGAGACTGTATTTGAATTGTGAATTTTGATCTTTTCCTGGGTTAGTGATAAGTGGTATCAGACTCTTTTGTGATGCTAGGCAGCAAGCCACAGCTCTCAGGCGGCCACGCCATCACAAGGGTAAACAACCAATGGACTTTCCACTATTCTGTACCCAGAAGCCCATTCTGTTTTTCACTTTCGGTACAGTATTCAATAAACGAAATGAAGTATTCAGCACTTTATTATAAAATAGGCTCTGTGGGAGATGATTTTGCCCAACTGTAGGCTAATGTAATTGTTCTGAGCATGTTTAACGTAGGTTAGGCTAAGCGATGATGTTTGGTGGGTTAGGTGTATTAAATGCATTTTCAACTTACAATATTTCCAACTTACAGTGGGTTTATCCAGACCCCACTGCAAATTGAGGAAGATCTACACTACCACTACATGCTTTTTATTTGATTATGTGTTCCCAATTTAATTAATATCCCACTTTTCACTTTCGAACATTTTCCTTCTTTTTGTTACTGCATAATTCTTAATATAATACTCTATTTAAACTATAAATATACTCATTGTAGAAGGTATACAAAAGTAGAAGATGGGGCACCTGGGTGGCTCAGTCATTAAGCGTCTGCCTTCGGCTCAGGTCATGATCCCAGGGTCCTGGGATCAAGCCCCGCATGGGGCTCCCTGCTCCGTAGGAAGCCTGCTTCTCCCTCTCCCACTCCCCCGCTTGTGTTCCCTCTCTCAGTGTGTCTCTCTCTGTCAAATAAATAAATAAAATCTTAAAAAAATAATAAAAATAAAAGTAGAAGAATTTAAATTAAATTGTTGCTACTTCCACAAGTTGACATATCACTATATTTCTCACCAGCTTTTTTCTTTGTATTTTTATTCATTTGTAATAAAATGACTATCACACCGTATTTTCCTTTTCCACTCAAAACTTATATCATGACCATTTCCCATATTATTAAATATTCATCAAAAGCATGATTTTAAGAATTGCATTATATTCCTTAGTA
Organism: Mirounga leonina; assembly: GCF_011800145.1. Classification (NCBI taxonomy): domain Eukaryota; kingdom Metazoa; phylum Chordata; class Mammalia; order Carnivora; family Phocidae; genus Mirounga; species Mirounga leonina. The sequence goes on from NW_023270447.1 coordinate 56,032,185, forward strand.
TGCATGTGAATAACTTAATCATTTCCTCTTATTCAACTTTTGAGGAATGTTCACTGTTTTACTATTACAGTGTAATGAACACTCTTATATGTTTGTGTCTCTGATTATTTCCTTGGAATAGCATTCATTCAGTCCTTATCAAAGGCATTGACAATAATTTATTGATCACTTTTAAAGAAAAATGACCCCCTTCCAAGGGCTAGGTTTGCATGCTACTTTGTTAGAGTCTGGGATACCCCCTGGTGGAAGTTGCTGAACATGGCCAAAATCTGTCACACATGCCCCGATAGGGAATCAAAGATTCTGGGCACACAACTTTTGGGATTTGGCATATGCAAAGAACTTGTCTCTACACACACACACACACACACACACACGTACGCGCGCGTGCACACACACACACATCCCAAAGCTATAGGAGATTCAAATGGAATAACCAAATAAAAAATATCAAGAAAGCTCAGATCTAAAGTTGTTTTTAATTTGATGCCAGCCCCATGGCTGCCTTGCCTCCCTCCCAACCCTTCCTCTCCCTGCAGCAGAGAGATCAGAGGCGGTTTCCTCTGTGGCTAGAGATGTTCTGGACTAGAGATCTGCCCATTAGGACACTAGATGGAGCCAGATGGGAGAGTTTATGCTCTGACTGCAGCAGAGTCATTTTCTCTGCACGTTCCTTTTCAGAAACAGCTGCATGATATGGCTGGTCTCACAGAAAACCTAGTTCTCTGATATGTTTCCGTCAGTCATCAAACATTCACTGAGCCCTGGCCGTGGGTCAGCTATCAGACACAGAGCTGAGTCAAACACGGCCGTGCTATGGGAGGAGCTTCTGGGCCAGTGGGAGAGGCCACGGATTAACAAACTGATGCCTCTTTACTTCCCTTCCCTCTTTCTGGTCTCCAGCAGCCGGCCCTAACAGCATTGCCTGGCGACACACTATACTTCTCTGTCTCCTTGACTTTGTTCTTGCAATTTTCTCTCTCAGGAAAGCCCTTCTCATTTATTTCTTCATACCTAACTCATCTCTATCAGGCCCCGGTCCAAATGCCTCCTCCTCTGAGACGCCTTTCCTGATTCTTCCTCTTTGATCCCTTTACTCATTTAGCGCAGCAGTTTTCAGACTTTTGTATGCATCGGAATCACCTGGTGGATGGATCCTACTCTCAGTGTTTCCAATTAGGTAGATCTGGGGTGTAGTCTAAGAATTTGCATTTCTAACAAGTTCCCAAGTGATGCTGATTCTGCTGGCTCAGGGATCGCACTATAAGAACCACTTGCTTAGTGGTTTTGAGCACTGACAAGTGCCAAACAGTATGCCACATGTTAGTGACACCACAGTGACTGAGACAGTCCCTACCCTTGAGGTCAGCACAGGCTGGGCATGGGAGAGATAAATAGGGCAACTCTTTGCTGTGCCAGAGAAGTGTGAGGAGTGCTACAGAAGCAAAAAAAAAAAAAAAGCAATTAACTGTCCCTGTGGAGGTGAGAGGACCAAAAACTTCCCAAAGGGGGTGGCATTTGAGATGGCTTGGAAGGATGACTTGGACCTCACTAGGAACAGAAAAGGTCGACAGCAAGTGCCAAAGCATAGTGGTACAAAAAGCCGTAGCATGTTTAGAGTGTGACAGATTTATGGGGTAGGGGACATGGGGAGAATGGGCAGTGTCCTTGGACATAAGGTGCCCTATGGATATAAAGCTGGAGGGATCCAAATTAAGGTCTTGAATGCCATGCTAAGAAGTTTTTTTATTCATCCTCCAGATGCTGAAGAAGTAATAAAGAAGTAAAACAGAAAAATAACATGGTAGAGCTTTCTGTGGGGAAGAATCAGCCTGACTGTAGTGTAGACTTTGGACTGCCAGTGGCAAGACCCGGGGAGTGAGACCAGTGGGAATGCTGTGGCAGTCACCTAGGCAGGAAATGATGAGGACCGGACTGAACCATTGAGATGGGAGGACATGACAGGCTGGGAGGTCCGGCGGGCTTGGACTCAATCCTGCACAATTGAGGGAGAAACTCAAAAGTGTTTGGAACCATAGCTCAGTTTTGCCCTTCTTCCCACTCCTCTGGCTGCACCCCACTGCCCTCCGTCCTTGTTTCCTTGCCTGGTTCCTATAACTGGGTGCTGCCCTGTGATAGAGCACACACCTCCTGGATTTATCTGCTTCAAATCCCATTTCCTCCCAGTGACGGTAGTCCTGCCTCTATCCTGAGCCTATGTTTCTTGGTCAGATCTGTGTTCATCACTACTTTGTCACACCAGTTTAACTGAGGGGTCTTAGGCCATTCAGTTTGACCACTCGATGTCTTAGGTTTCTCATCTGTCAAGTGGGAAAAATAATACTTCCTGGCTGGCCTCTATCACTGTGTTCTTGTGGGGATCAAACCGTTAACAGATATGAGCAAGCTTTGATGTGTTACTATGGCCATGGAATCAGCAGCTGCCTTTAGAAGCCATTTCCATCGACTAAGAATGCCCATTTTGATAAAATTTGTCTTTCAATTTGAGCAGAATACTTTTATTTAACCTAAGGAAACTCAAATTAGACAACCAGGAAGGTATTTGCAAAAGTAAGTAAAAAAATCACTGGAAATCAAGTCATTATTTAAAGAGTTTAAAGATGACATGGATATTTAATTCAGTATATATTTATTGGCACCTACTCTATGCCAGGCATTATTCTTAACAATTAGGATACATCAGTGAGCAAAGTATATGTTCTTCTGAAGCTTATTGTTTACTGGAGGAGACAGACAATAAACATAATAAGTAAATTAAATGGAATGATAGAAAACAGTAAATCCTGTGGAAAAACATAAAAGAAGATATAAGGGGATATCTACCTGTTTTCTATGATTACCTAGCTCATTATTGAAATGGATTATATAAACATTTTTGTTACATTTTGTTTAATTTTGCTTATTTTCCTATAACACATAATAATTGATAATGAGTGCATATTCATTAAATAAAACTTAGAAAATTCAGGAAGGGAGGATAATAATAATAATATTAATAATAACAGTAATAATAATAAATCACCCCTAGACCCATCACCCAAAGATAGTCTTCATTTTTATTTTGGTGTGCATTTTCTTTCTGAAATGATTTATATTATTTGCAGCTATGACCCCCATATTTTCATTTCTTCATTCGTTTAACGACGGTTTTTTTATCATCTCACGTACTACAGCTTCCATATGAGGCATGTGGAACAATAGAAAGATACAGATTCTGGAGTCATTCTTTACTCTGCCTCTACCAATTGTGTGGACTTAAATAAGTTATTCAACTTCTCTGACTCTCCATTCCTCTCTCTGTAAACTGGAGACTGTGATACCTTATGGTGTTGTCGTGAAAACTATATAACTTTAATGAGATAGGGCCTAGACAATTCCCGGCACATAATCAGTACTTACTAAATATTAATTTCCTTCTCTTTTTTTTATTCATTCCACAAATACAATACATATACAGCATCATGCCAGGCCCGGAAGAAGACATAGCACTGCTCTCTGGGAACTTAACATCCAACTGGGTCAATTATCTTAGTCAGAAAGGACCCAAAGAAGACCTCCCAAAGAAAACAACAATTAGGCTAAGACCTGAAGGGTAAATAGGAATTTGTCAGATGAAGATTTGGAAAGTTCCAAGCCAGTCCAAGATCCCAGAAGCAAGAGAATATAAGCATATCGGATAACATCAAAGCAGTTCAAGATGGCTGGAGCAAAGTAGGGGAGTGATGAGAGCAGAAGCCACAGGGACAGCAATTCAAGGCAACTCCTGAGAATAATATGTCCCTGAAGGGATTTTGGCAGGGAAATAATATGGTCAGTCGTTGCATCTTAGAAAGACACCCCTAACTTCAGTGTGAAGACTACTGGAGGCAGAGAGACCAGATAGGAGTCATTACAGTAATCCACATAAGAAACTAAATGGACTTTAACTGGGGTAGTAGCTGTAGGAAAGGGGAGGTGGACATGTTAAGGTCTGTTTGTGACCTGGAATTGATAGAATGTCAGTGAGAGAGCTGAAGAGTGGGAGGAATTCAGAATAACACCCAGGTTTCTAGCCTTGGTAACCGGGGGGGGGGGGGGGGGGGGATGCTATACCCTGAGCTGGAGATGACTCACTGGGGGAGAAGCAGGTTTTGGTGAAAAACCCATGACCCCAGTTGAAGACATGTGGATTTTGAGGAACCTGTGGGACATCATCCTAGCTATACCAGGTCATGTTCTCAGGCCAGTTCATGCCCAGTTCTTGCTCTCAGACAATCCACCTTTCTTCCCAATTTGTTCACATGGCCCAGAGAGGAATATTCCTGTCAGACTGATCTAGAATGACCTAGTAGAATCCATCTTGAGTGAGAGGGGTCCAGAATCTGCATGGGGAAATGGGGATTTTAGGACCAATGCAGAATTTATAGAAACAGTTCATTAAAAAGTTAGCCTCATGATCAATTAGGATATTTGTTTAATGAAGATCAGAGAGTACACTGGGATTTGGGCATCACATTTCCCAAACCAATAATCCCGAAACAGTCTAATAAGGAATTTTTGCTGATTTGGCAGTTTACATGAAAGGTCCCATAGAGATTTAAAAGTTAAGCTGACAGTAGTTACACATTTGTGTAAGAAGAATAAGATTACATCCATTCATTCATTCATTCTCCACATATTTCCTAAACAGAGGCTTGTAGTGGGGCCCTGTGCCAAGTTTAGGAACACTGAGATGAAAGAGTCCCTGCCAGGAAAGCTTCAACTCTAGTGGGAAACAGTCAAGGAAACAGACAATGGCAAGACAGTGAGAGAAATATTAGGATAGAAGCCAAAAACAGGGTGTAGAGGAAAGCACAGGTAAAGGGGTTCTTAAGGACAAGGAGGCTCATGATATTAACTCCACCACAGGGTTTCTCTTGGCTTTTAAGAAAACCTATTACTCATATTAAACAAATGATTTTTTTTTCCTTTTTATCAGAAGGTTATTGTCAAATCTCTGAGTAATATTTTTGGGTTATTAAGGGATATCTGACAACTTTGATGGTCATCAACAATGTTCTCTGATGCCCCAAAGCTGATAATCAGAGAAAATGACCCTCAGAACACTGTTTATCTCTGGCACTGAGACAGAAAGAAAAAAAGAGAGAGAAATCACACATTTTCTTGATGGTTGGAATACTAATGTTCTCCTTATGAAAAGGAAAATCATTTAAAACTCTATAATGAAATAATTGCTGCCACCACCATGTAAGCTTCTGTGTTTATGCAGAGCACAGTCTTTGAGAAGAGAAAAGCACCACATGCTTTTGTTTCACGGGGAAGAGGCAGTGTGGAGTAGTGAATGGGATTTGGAGTCAGACAGACCTAGGTCTTTGCGACCTTGAGACAGTCACTTAACCTAGCTAAGACTGAATTCTTTCATTTGTAAAACATACTTACGTAATATAAAACATATCTCAGAGGATGGTCATGGAAATTAAATGAGATAATATTTGGAAATCTTAATGTAATGCCTAGATTTTCCCCAGTTTTATGAGGTATGATTGACAAATAAAAATTGTATATATTTAAGTTATACAACTGGGATATCTTAATATGTGTATACACTGTGAAATAATCACCACAATCAAGCTAATTAACATATCAATTATCTCACATAGTTGCTATTTTCTTTGTCTTCCTCTTTGTTTCTCTGTGATGAGAACACGTAAGAATTATCTTTTAGCAAATTTCAAGTAAATAACAGTGTTATTAACTGTAGTCACTATGCTAAACATTAGATTCTCAAAACTTATTCATCTTATAACTGAAATTTTGTAACTTTTGATCAACATCTTCCCATTTCCCCTATCTCCCAGCTTCTGGCAACCACCATTCTACTCTCTGCTTTTATGACTTTGATTCAGTATTTTATCTTTCTGTGTCTGGCTTATTTCATTTAGCATAATGTCCTCCAATTTCATCTATGTTGTTACAAATGGCAGGGTTTTGTTCTTTTTTGAGGCTTAATAATACTCCCTTATAGATATACACCACATTTTCTTTATGCATTCATCTTTTGATGGACATTTAAATTGTTTCCATAGCGTGGCTATTGTGAATAATGCTGCAGTGAACATGGGAGTGCAGATATCTTTTTGAAATACTTATTTCATTTCCTTTGGATTTTTTTAAAGCTTTTATTTAAATTCCAGTTAACATACAGTCTAATATTAGTTTGAGGTGTACAATTTAGTGATTCAACACTTACATACAACACCCAGTGCTCATCACACGTGCCCTCCTTAATCCCCATCATCTGTTTAACCCATCTCCCCAACCTCCCCTCCGATAACCATCAATTTGTTCTTTATAGTTAAGAGTGTTTCTTTTTTTCCCTCTCTCTCTCTTTTGTTCCCTATGATCATTTATTTTGTTTCTTAAATTCCACATATGAGTGAAATCATATGGTATTTCTCTTCTCTGACTTAGTTTCACTTAGCATAATACTCTGGCTCCATGCATGTCGTTGCAAATGGCAAAATTTCATTCTTTCTTATGGCCAAGTAATATTCCATTGTATATGTATACCACATCCTCTTTGTCCATTCATTAGTCAATGGACATTTGGGCTGTTTCCATAATTTTTACCCATAAATGAGACTGCTGGATCACTATTTTTAATTTCTTAAAAAAAAACCCATAGTGACTGTGCCAGTTTATATTCCCACCAACAGTGCACAAGTGTTCTCTTTTTTTCTGTATCCTCACAGTACTTGTTATTTTTTTGTCTTTCTAAATACAGCCAATCTAACAGATGTGAGGTAATATTTCATTGTAGTTTTGATTTGCATTTCCCTGATGATGAGTGATATTGAGCACCTTTTCATATGCCTGTTAGCCATTTGTATTTCTTCTTTTGAGAAATGTCTATTCAGGCCCTTTGCCCATTTTTAAATCAAGTTATTTGTTTCTTTGCTATTGAGTTGTATGAGTTCCTTATATATTTTGGATATTAACCCCTTATCAGATATATGATTTGCAAATATTTTTTTTTCCCCATTCCATAGGTTGCGTTTTTACTCTCTTGGTTGTTTGCTGAGCAGAAGCTTTTTAGTTTGATGCAATCCTACTGGTCTGTTATATGTTTTGTTGCCATGCTTTCAGGTCCTATGTTTAATTCTCTAATCCATTTTGAGTTTGATTTTTGTATGTGGTATGAGATAAGGGTCCAGTTTCATTCTTCTACATGTGCACATCCAGATTTCCTAAATCATTTATTGAAAAGAGTATTCTTGCCCCATTGTGTGTTGTTGACACCTTTGTCAAAGATCAGTTGACCCTAGATATATGAATTTGTTTTGGGGCTCTGTATTATGTTCCATTGGTCTATGCTGGTACCACGGTGTTTTGATTACTGTAGCTTAGTATATATTTTGAAATCAGGAAATGTGAGGCCTTCAGCTTTGTTCTTCTTGCTCAAGATTTCTTTGACTAATCAAGGTCATTTGTAGCTCCATATGAATTTTAGGATTTTTTTTCCTATTTCTGTGAAGAATGGCATTGGAATGTTTTTATAGAAGAATAATTAACATACAGTGTTATATTAGTTCCAGGTGTACAACATAATGATTCAACAATTCTATACATTACTCAGTGCTCACCATGATGTGTAGTCACCATCTGTCACCAAACAACATTATTACAATCTTATTGACTATATTCCCTAGGCTGTATTTTTCATCTCCATGACTTATTTATTTTGTAACTTGAAGTTTGTACCTCTTAATCCTCTTTATTGATTTCACCCATCTGCCCAGCCACCTCCCCTCTGGCAACTACCAGTTTGTTCTCTGTATTTAAGAGTCTATTTTTTGTCTCTTTTTGATTTGTTTTGTTTCTTAAATTCCACAGGTGAGTGAAATCGTATGGTATTTCTCTTCCTCAGTCTGACTTATTTCACTTAGCATTATACCCTCTAGGTTCATCCCTGTTATTGTAAATGGCAATATCTCATTTTTTATGGTTGAGTAATATTCCAAATTCCATGCCACATCTTTATGCCACTGGAATTTGGATGCAGATTGCATTGAATCTGTAGATAACTTTAGATAGTATGGAAAATTTAATATTAATTTTTCCAATTCATGTACACAGGTTATCTTTTCATTTATCTCTGTCTTCTTTGAGTCTCTTCATCAGTGTTTTATAATTTTCAGTCTGTAGGCCTTTTATCTCTTTGGTTAAGTTTATTCCTAAGTATTTTATTCTTTTCGTTGCTGTTGTGAATGGAGTTATTTTATTAATTTTATCTTTGGATAGTTAATTGTTTATGTATGGAAACAATTGATTTTTGTATGTTAATTTTGCATCCTCCAACTTTACTGAATTTGTTGATTAGTTCTAAAAGGTTTGTTTGTTGAGTTTTTACGTGCCTAATTTTTTTCTAGATTTTTTAAAAGAGTACATAGCCATGAACTAATGCATAACATGCCACATCTGAACAAGTGTCTTTAACTTGTATTCATCTTTTCTGACTTCAGTGTATTTTATTGTAACACTCACTGATTTAATGCATTCACTTACTACTTATAAAACATTGAAATTTCTAGGACTTTGCTATCATAAATAAGATGACAGGCCAGGGTATGTTAAATTGAAAACATTCCAGAAACTCAGGGGTGAATATTTGCTCTAGTCATTGGATCAATTGCCATTTTTTGATACCAAATTTTTGCTGATGTGGGGACGTAAGATGCTAAACTTTTACCACTTTGATCCCTAGAATTCCTAAACTATATTTTTATGATATAATTTCCAAGGAATGGTGACTTATTTTTCTGAATGAAGAGACACAGCACTATGGACCCAGATAAATATGCTGAGATGAGCATTACAACAGACAGTTTGAAATCCAGTTTAGTTCAACAGACACTAACAAAGCACTTGTTAGAAAAACAACCCACCAGCATTTGAAATTTGGCCATACCACATGGTTTATATGTGTCATTACCCTCTATGAGCCTGTTTCTTTATTCGTTGATTGGAAATAATGTTACTGACCCCAAAGGCTATAAATGAGATTAAATTAAATAATAAAAATAGTGGTTCTCCACCCTGGCTGTGCCTTAGTATCACCTGGAAAGATTTGAAAACATGGCTTCCTCTAGAGTCTGACTTAATTGGTTTGGCGTGGGGTCAGAGCTCCAATAGTTTTTAAAGCTCACCAGGTGATTGTAATGTGCAGCCTGGACTGAGAAGCACAGAGATATATGAAAGTTCCTGGCTTAGTACCTGACATTTTCTGAGGAAGCCTGACCTCTTTCTCTTCCTTATGTGCCAAATTCTGTTGGGCACTGGGGATACAAAGGTCAGACCTACCCCCGTCGTCAAGTTGCTCCCAGGCTCATGGGGAATATAGACAAGGAAAGAAATCATTACTCTGCAGTATGATAGGTTCAATAAAAGAGATTTGGATGAAGAAGAAAAGCCATGCTGGAGAAATGATGGACTATCTCAGAGAATCTAGGGCATTTGGTATCACAGGTGACTGTTGGTCACATTTCCACCTAGACACATGACCTGGGCTCCAGGCTGGCTCCACAGTAACCTACTGTGTGGCTTTTGGCAGACTTTCTGTCATTAATTCTTGACTCTCCTCATCTATTAAGCAACATTCATTTAAAAAGTGGTCCCTCCCCCTGCCCCACCACCTCACAAGACTAATGAAAGAATGAACAACAGAACGCTTTATAAACATATCATTAATTACATGCATGTTCTGTGAGCAAGAACTACTACTTTCACATCAGCACCTAAACATGGTGAAATCTCTTCCATCTTAAAACAAAAATAACTTCAGGGCGCCTGGGTGACTCAGTCGTTAAGCGTCTGCCTTAGGCTCAGGTCATGATCCCAGGGTTCTGGGATCGAGCCCCCACATCGGGCTCCTTGCTCAGCGGGAAGCCTGCTTCTCCCTCTCCCACTCCCTCTGCTTGTGTTCCCTCTCTTGTTGTGTCTCTCTCTGTCAAATAAAATCTTTAAAAAATAAAAAATAACTTCTTCAACTTCATGCCCCTTTTAGGTTTTCTCTCTCTCGCTCTCCCTATTTCCCTCTCCCTCTCCAGTTCCCTCTCCTTTCCCCTTCATAGCCAAAGTTCCTTAAAAGTATTTATTACACTTGCTTCTGCTCCCCTCAACCCTACTGAAACTGCTCAGGCCAAAGTCATTAAGTGCTGTTCTGGTTTTTATTATGACCCTGCTGACCATTCCCTTCTTTGGAAACACTATTTTCCATGGGTTTGTGTGACATAGCCTTCTGCTGGGTGCCCTTCTATGTCCCTGACCGTACCTTTCCAGTCTCCTTTCTAGCCACTCTATTGTTCAGATGTTAGAATTTGTCAGGGTTCTGTCCTAAACTGCCTTCTCTTTTCATTCTCCACAGCCTTCCTGCATGATCTCATCCCCCTCATGGTTTTAATTGTCTCTCTGGAGCAGAATCCCCAATATGTGCTTCCTCCTTGTCTTTCTCTGGAACTCCAACCCTTTCTATCCAACTTCCCTCTTAATATCTCCACTGTGATATCCCACAGGCACATCAATTGTGTTTTGGTTTTTTTTTAATCAATTGTGTTTTAAAACAGAACTCATTATCTTTCTTCAGATTCAAAACCAACTCTTCCTTTTGTTTGGGCCAGCTCAGAAAATTCCATGGTCATTTAAGTCCAGTTGCCAGAGCCAGAAACCCTTGAGTCATCTGTGACTCCTTGCACTCCCCCACCCTCAACAGCAACAGGACTTAGTCACTGAGTCCTGTTGATTCTGATCTTCCAAAAATGTCCTCTTCCCCGTACTCCTCTAGTCTAGATGACCATGATATCATTCTTCTACTTAAACCCACCTGGTGACTTCCCATATTCTTAAAGACATTTTAACTTGGCCTACAAGGTCTTGTATGATCTAGTGTTTGCCTGTCTCTCTAACTCATCTTACTCCTCTCTTCTCTTTGTAGTTCTTCCTGTGGGTATACAAAACTTTTTTAGTTCCCTGCATACACCTTGCTTTCTCTCACCTCTGGGTCTTTGACTTGTCAGGATACTTTTCCTTGCCCCTTTCACCCTGTCCTAAAGCTAACTTCCATCTGCCCTTCAGAATTAAGTTGATATGCTACTTCCTCCACAGCACTTTCTCTGACTCCTTTGGTCTGAGTTTTTGTCCCTCCTGTTTATTCTAATAGATCCCTATGTCCACTCCTTTTATAGGCTGGTCAGTGATCACCTGCCTATTTATCTCTACCACCTAACTTGATAACAAGGACTAGACTATGGTTTTCTTGTTCTTTGCTATATTTTCAGTGGCTAGCATAGTTCTTGGTATATAACAGATGGTTAATGTATGCTTGTCAAATGAATGAGTGAGTGATGAATAATGAATAATAAATGAATGGAAGTAAATAAGAAAGGGTCTCTGCCCTCAAGCAGCTCACAGTTTAGCGGAAATGAAAGATATAGGTGCAATTATCTTTAACAAAGGTGAATAGAATAAGTAGTAATTCAGGATGCAAAGTACTAAGAAAAGGAAAAAGAGAAATTACTTTCAACTGGCAAAATTGGTGAAGATATTTTAAAGGAGACAGCATTGGAGTGAGCCCTTAATAAAATCTTAACTATAATAATTCAGATGATAGTAACTACTATATATGGTGCTTATGATGTGTGAGGCACTGTGGTAAATACCTTACATGTAATATCTTGTTTATTCCTTTCATTAACCTATGAATTGGTTCTTTTTATTTCCAATTTATAGACAAGGAAACCGAGAGGTTAAATATGTTAAGCAAGTTCACCCAGCCAGCTAGTGGAGGAGCTAGAACTCTTCATGGGCAGGAACTGTGTCCCATTCCTCTTAGTCTCAGTGCCTAACACTGGGCCTGGCACAAAGTAGGATCTCATTAACAGTAATCAGATAAGGTTAACAAGTTTAGAGAGCTAATGTACAGCATGGTGATGATGATAGCTCATAATACTGTATCATATACTTGAATGTTGCTGAGAGAGTAGAATTAAAATGATCTCACAACAAAAAAGAAATGGTTACTATGTGATAGGATGGTGGTGGTAGCTAAGACTATGGCAGTAATCATTTTGTAATATGAAAATGTATCAAATCAACACTTGTCTGCCTTAAACTTATACAATGTGTGTGTCCATTATATCTCAATAAAGCTAGAAAAAAATGAAACAAAACAAAAAGTTATCAAATGAAACAATGGGAGAGTAGAATTTTAAGAAGTTCAAAAGCAGGATGTATGATCTTGATAGGGTCAGAAACAGGCCATGCTCTTTTTTTAAAGGGCCTCACAAAAACCAAACAAAAAAATCACAGTTCTGTTCCAGAAACATCCAAGGATCCTGTTTAATATTAACCAACAAAACTACAAGCATGTCTGTGCTGACTCAGCCTTCTGCTCCATTAGCAGCCCTGCCTCCTGGAAATGAATGAAGGAAATTCAAAGGCCTAGGAATGTTTTACTGATGTGGTATAGATTAGCTTTGGGAGTGAAGATTGGAAGAGATATAAATAACCCACAACAGAAAGAACTGCCATATGGACAAGTGCATACTTTAATGACATGCAGCAATTATGGCCACCTCCTTTTCTCTCCTGAATGCCATTCCCTCAGGAGTGCCTCAACACTGAAGCCAGCAGCCAGGACACCCATGGGCAGTTTACTGAAGGAAAAAAATCCTGTCAGAACTGTCATTCTTTCTTTTGCTTCTGTCACCCCATGACTTGTTTGTGAAATTCTTAAATTTGGTTGTGAGCTGACTATTTTGACAGTCTGTCTTAATTAATGTTTTTCTTAAGTTCTTGGGGGTCTGCATATTTTTCTGCATCTGGGCGGTGTGGAAAGACATTTTTTTCTTTTTAGGAGCAAGGGAGCCTCTGAAAATGTCTCTCAGAATCTACCATACAACAGATCTTCAGTGAGAACTGCAGAGCCCTACTCTGAAAAAAAAAAACTTTCTTTCCTTTGAGGTTCAGCTGAAAATGAGCTTTAATTATTTTAGTAAGATCATTTGAGAGAGATAAATAATAATGTTCAGTGAATTTCACTGAGTTCTTGAACATTGTGGTTTTGTTGTATTTCACCTCAAATGAGAGCAGTTAGTATTTACTGAGTACCTACCATCAGCTTTATAAAGCTAGGGTTGCCTCATCTATGAAGAATCCAGAAAACTGAAGGCTTTTTGGCAGATGTCACAGGTTCCTGTTTGATGTGTCATACATTGAGACAAAAGTAAGATGAAGGAAATCCTTTCTAATTGGATCTATTAATTTCCTTTGGCCCATTCTAGGAACTAAAAATTTGATAGCAGTGGTCAAATAGGGTTTATCAAGTTCGGATCATTGTCACAACAATGGAAGAGAGTCTCAAAATCAGGATTTATAGAAAAGTAGAGGACTTAATGAATACACCGCATGGAATGAGAAATATATACAGGGGATCATATAGGGAGCGTGAACATAAACATATCCCAAGGCATTCTGTAGAGTTCTAGTATGTGCTTTCAATTCCTTCACAATGAGAAATTTATGGAAACTTGGGGCCACATGTAGCTAAAGAATGGTATGTATTCCATATGTTCTGTATTTCTCTTATTCCTGCACTGCATATGTCTTGCCATCTCCTTCTCTTTCATGAGCTGACTGCTTTTATCCCTTGCAAGTTTGCATTTAACTATCGCTTCCTAGTAATAGCTGTCTTAGTATTTGAGGAAAAATATAAGTCCCTGCTTAGATTTTTACTTAATTGTAGTCTTTAACAGTGGTATTCCTGAGGAGGTTTTGCATTTCTCCAGTATGCTCTGCAGAATGCCCACTGCTTATGAATAATTTCAGGGGAAATGGTTTCTCCCTGTGTGTATTTATGAGGCCTGCTGCTGCAGCCAACAGCTCTGTCTGCCATGGCTGTAGAGGTGGAAATGGGAGCAAAGTTTACTTTTGATTCTTTCAATAGGAAGAATAGATTCCTTACTCGGTCCTGAGATAAAAACAGACAGAACTGTGATCACCAAGATATGTCCTATTAATTACTTTATAACCACCCTTACAGGCATATGCATTAAATTTGCCATGATCTCCACACTGAATGATAACTTCCAGTTATCATTCAACCCTTTTTACCTTGTTTCAGGCATGCTCAAGTAAGCAGAGCTATTTTGTTTTGTAGTCTAAAATAGTTTAGAAGCAGCAAATGTAAAGAAACTGGGGGGATTTGCAAGAGGCAGACACCGTTAGCAGTATGACTGCATGAAAAAGCCAATGATCATACAAGCAAGACATAGTGATTTCAAAATAGATGCAAAAAATCGTTTTGCAAAAAAAAAAAAAAAAAATTAGAGAAGGTTAATTTATGTTGTACTTTGCCTATATAGGAACATAAGAAAGGATATGATATGATTTATGAAGATTGCATTCAAAAACTAAGATGAATAAGAAAGCCTTGGAAGTTGCTGAATTTTCTACAGCTATGTGGGAAGACTAAGGCTCTGAGGGAGGGTAGATTCTGTGGTAAGAGACCCAGTTTAATTCGTAGCTCTTCTCTTCTCTAGCTGTGCAATGGGAAAATTCTTTAACCTCTCTGATCTTCAGTCTCCTTCTGTATAATGGAAAACTTACTTTAAATTCATAGGGTGGAGTGAGAAGTAAATAAGATAACAGAAACAGAGGCTTTAGCTCATTGCTTGGCACATTGCTAATGCTCAGTATACTAAAATATTCTTACTCCTGTAAACCTCTGGACAATTTGGAATACATGAGACATTTATGTACTTAAAAATGCCATTGCAGTAAAGCAGTAAGCTCCCTTATAGGGAATTTATTTTATTTTCAGGGAGATTCACCACTTCCCTATAAAATTAGAAACTTGGCATCAGAGAGCATGAAGAAGAGAAAAAGGAAACACTGTATTGGTTGACTCTCCCTCCCCCTTAGTGGCAACTTTGCTCACTACTTTGGATGTCTGATCTTAAAGGGTTTGCCAGCCCATGAACTGGGGTGGTGCTGTGAGAGTCAGCTGAGCCACTGTGCAGGGGTTGGGGATTGGCCTGAGCAGAAGCTGTCAGCTGGGGCCTGGAGGAGTGAATCACAATTTGGCTGAAAGCTGTTCTTTTACAAGGTCAGGACCAAGTTACTGCCTTCCCCAAAAGAACAGTCGTAAGAGGAGTGGCTCTTAGAAGAAGGGCCTGTAAAAATTGCGGAGGGAAGTGGGGGGAAGCAGTTTGGAAGTTTCACAGAAAATTTTTAAAAGTCAACTTTCTCTAACCTTCCCTTCTCAAGATATGCATTACACACACACACACACGCACATACACTGCTATTTTGACACTCCATACTTCTGCTTAAGCAATTCCCTTTTTCCTCCTCTTCTTGACCTGTTAAACTTATATTTCAGAGGTTTGGCACTGGTTTCAACTCTTGTGAGATCTCTTCCAGGATTCCTCAGGCTAGATTATGAGGCTCTGCTCTGGGTCCCCAGAACCCTGCATTTATCCCACTGTGACAATATCCTGAGCTTCCCTGGATTTTAACTTTGTCTATATCTTAGCATTTGTACTGTGATTACTACACTGGAGATACCCAATACAGGTTATTTGAGTTGACTTGAAGAAGGGTCAGAGGTTCCAAAATGTTGCGCATGAGGGTCACTTCAGGATGAAGACCTCCAGGCTGGAGAATGAAGAATTGTGTCAACGATAGCCTCCCTCTAGCTGGTGTGTATAAACCTTCAGAGTGTCTTACCAGCAGGCCGTTTTTTTCTCCCTTACTTGCTCCAGAATGAAACATAGTCTTATAGATTGTATCCACTTCCCTGCTTTTGGGGGAAATACATGGTCCTTTGGAGCTTTACTAAAGACCCTCAAAAGGTAAACAAATACACATTTATTAAGCTCCATCGCATACCAGCTGCATTATTTTATTCAAACCTTATCACATCTTAGTGTGATATTTTAGACCCCATTTTATAAACGAGAAAATAGAGATTCTAAGATTTTTCCCAAAGTCATATAGCTAATTACAGGAGGTAGAAAAGTTCCCTTCAATCTCTAACTCTCTTGTTTTGTTGGTTTTGTTTTGCTTATTCCAATAAGGAAAGGCAAAGTTTCATGTGGATGCTAACAGTGAGTATTGATGGTAAAGGCAGTATTTAAGCACATACAAGGTACTTTCCACATCCAAGTCTGCACTGGATCCATATATGGTCCTGAAAGGCAGACAGTGTAGGGATCATCCACACTGTCCAGCTAGGGAAGCAAGGTGCAAAAAGGTTAAGTGACATTCCAGATGTCACGCGGTTCAGGTCATCTCACCTCCAGACCATGTCCCACAGCTCCAAAGACCTGACTGATCTTCACTATTGATGTAGACTCAGCTCAGATGTGCAGAGACAGTGAAGCAGTTTTTGTGGCCACAGGAGACTTGTCTTCTTCAATAATCTGGTGCAGAATGTACTTATTTACTTATTTATAGCTCACATCATTCCTCTATGGATTTAAAATGATTTTGTATTGTATTAAGCCACCTAATCACATAAGCCAATTAATCCAAATCATTTGATTTCTTTGTTTTCAAGACAAGAAATAACCAAATTGGATAAATTTTTACCTCCCCTTACCTTCCTCACTAATCTGCTCTAGCCCACTGCCTCCTCCTGGCCCCTAGCCTCCACCCCCTGCCAATCTGCTGGCAATGTCATAGCTAACCTCCCTCTGCTTCCAGATCTGTACCTCTGTATATGCTGTTCCATTTGTTTCTCCAAACCATGTATGGGCCCTTCTCAGCTCCAAGGCCCACCTCTCTCACCCCAACCACTTTCCCTTGATTTAATCATCCTCTCTGTCGAACTGTTTTGTTCGTCTCTTTAAAAACGTATTGTCCCCTTTCTTATAATAAAGCCAGCTTTCCCATGCTTTTCTCTCTGACAACCCCAGCTTGACAAGGGCAGGGGCTCTGTCTTTTATCTCTGCATCCTTCACAATGCCTAGCGTGATGCCTGGCATACAGTCATGATCAGTACCTGATTTAGCTCTCTCCAGACTCTGATATTCTAAGTAAAATTATATGTTTTACTTGTTTTTATGGGTGAACAGGAAGGTAAACTTTATTACTTGATACTGATATGCCTAATATTCTCATGGTTCCCTCCCCTCCTTTCGGTTTTTAAATGTACTATCACCTTCTCAGTGAGACCTTCCCTGGCTAGCCTATCCAAAACTTCAAGTTCATCTCCAAATACCCATATTTTCCTTCCCTGTTTGATTTTTCGCCAGGCACTTATCACTACTTCAATGTACTATATATTCTATTTGTTTCACTTACCATCTGTTTTCCTCCATTAAAAGCATGCTCCATGAGGGCAGGAGTTTTGACAGTTTTGTTTGCTATTTTATTCCTGATGCCTATAACAGTGTCTGACACAGAGTAAATGGTCAAAAAGTATGTTTTGAATGAATGAATAAATACTACTAGGTATTGTCGTAAAGTGAAAACTGAAGGGCCTTATCAGCAACCTTATCGTGGCTGTTATGGTATTGCCATGTCTGGTTTTGGGGTAATATTTAGAATAATGGACTCAGCATGAGTTATGTTCATCCTCTAAGGGACATTTAGGTGGGCCTGAAATTTGCACACAGGCACTGGAGTCAGTGCTTGGGCAAATTACTTAATTACTGAATCATTCTGTGCCTTGGTTTTACCATCTGTAAAAAGGGGATAATATTAATACTTACTTCAGAAGGTTATTGAGAGGATAAAAATCCATGTAAAATGCTAAGAACAGGAAGTTCTCAATAAGTGATAGCTGTTATTATTTCCTCAGTTCCAGAAATCATCTATATGAGATACGCTGATTCCACATCTCCTTAATTCTTTGTTTATTATATCTGTGTTTTTTAGTTGCAGTCAAATTATTACTTACTCTCAATGATTTTTACATTACTTTGGTTGGCTATGTTCTAAAGACATTGCAGTGAATTTGTTACCAAACATTGTTGCAGCATTTACATTTCTAAATTTTTACCATAAGTGGTAAATGTAAAAATAGAAGGCCTACAAGTATAGAGATGGACTTCTTGGATACAGTGTGATTTTTGCTTTTCTCTGCTGTTAGTGAGTTTCTTTGATAGAGTAGTTGGTAGGATGAAAGATGCTGAAGATTGAGGACCCCTGAAAAAGACAGGGCTTTGCAGCAAATGAGTAACCCACAATTTATGATTCTACCTCCTAAAGATCCCTTGTTAGTTACCTCAGCTCATGATTGCCTATTCTCTTCTCAATCAGCCCTTTGGGCAGAATGAGGGTCTAATTCAATTAAGCCATTGGATTGTAATTATAATTTTGAAATAAAAAATTCTCCAGGGAATATGATCATATTTATTATTGGACAGACTCATACCCCTTGCAGCTGCAGGTTGGGTACAGTTCTCCGTCTCGTGACGCTAAGGAGAAGCATGAATACAATGGAAGGAACAACACATGAATGTTAGGTTTGGTAATGATTCTTACAATGAAGTTTTTCTATTTTAGTAATTATACATTTCTTCTATGGAAAATCAGAAATGGTCCTAGGTTTTTGTGGATAATAACTACTAATGTTTATCGAGCCCTTACCTCATGCCAAGCACTGTTTTAAGAGTTGTACGTTTATCAGGTTGATTAATCTTCACAATTACTTTATGAGGTAGGTTTTATTATATCCCCATTTTACAGATGAAAAAACAGAGGTAGGTGTTTAGTATATCCCCATTTTGCATATGAGCAAACAGAGGCATAGAAAGGTGAATAATTTTCCCAAGTTTACACTAGCAGGAATTGGTTGAACAGGCAGACAGCTCCAAAACTCTATTTTCCACCTTTACACTATACTGCCTCCTGAAGATAAAGGTCATGCATCTCAGAAGCTTCCTCACATAAACTGTCATGCTACTCATGTCATGATCCGTGCTACTCATGTCATGATCCGTCCTATTCATGAAGCTGTAAAGACAAACACCACACTCTGAACAATGACTACCACCCTTAGCCATGTGTGTTCCAGCACAACCATAGTCATCTTCTTTGTAGAGAAGTTAAATTAATTAGCTTAGTGATAATTGAGACTCTTTTATCGGTGCTGCGTATTTTCTTTCAGTCATCTCTCTTCTCTCCCCATTGCCCAGCACAGGTCTAACACCATAGGTACCCAAGACAGCATGGGAAGAAGGAAGGAATTGTGGCACTAGGTGAGGTATGAAAGGCCAAGGAGTGTCCAGGACATGCCTCTAGAGGTGGGACAAATGCTAAGCAACAGACCCAGCCCTGGGGAAACCACCTGATGTTCAAAGCCTATGAGAATCTCCCATTAAGCTGAGCCATTAACTTGAGATGAAATAGGGAGATTTCACTGGATGAAGAGAGCCCAGGGACTGTGACATCAGACCATGTCAGCAAGAAAACAGCTGATTAGCCCCAGCAACGTTGTTCTAGGTAGCAAAGCCCGAGGCCCAAAGCTGAGACACCTACTATATGCCTGGTACTACAACTAGAAGCTGAGCAATGCTCAGACTCCTAGAAGGTGGTCCAGGAGGAGCAAATAGATCCCCAGACTTAGAAGGAAGATGAAAGGAGACCTCTACAGAGGGTGTAAGAGAAAGGGCCTCAGAATAGGGACCAAATTAGAGCTGCAGATAAATACCATCCGTGGAAATACATGCTCTGATATAAGGAAGCATGAAATGCTAAAAGAACATCTAGGAGTAACCAAAACCAGCCAGGGGTTAAGTTCAGATCAGAGGGGTCAGGTTATGCACAGATAAGAAGGGAAGCATTCAAAAAGCTATAGGCAATTCATTATGTCTGGAGCCAGGCCCTGACAGGTGTTGGCAGGAGCACAAGATGGCTGCAGAAGATGGTAGGGGCCAAATCAGGGAAGGCCTCACACGTGCCAGGCTGAGGATCTTGGACTTCATCCTGAGGGCAGTGGGGAGTTGTAGAAAGGTACTTAGCAGAAGAGTGAAATAGGCAGTACGCCTTTTAGGAAGATTACTCTGGTCTCTGAGGTGAAGGATCATTTGGAGAAGGCAAGTCTGGATATGGGGAGATTAAAGAAAAGGCTGATGCACCAAAGAGGGAGGTGATAATGGGGAGAGGAGCAGGAGATAGAGGTGGGAGGGAAGATGAGATGATTCCCTGAATCCTGAATACATCTCACTGAATGCCATGCAGTGTGCTGTCCCTTAGCCCTCCCTCTCTCACTTCCCTCCATCCAACCATCTCCAGCCCTTTCTGTTTGAACTCCTGAATCCTTTAGATCCTTCTACTTCTCACCATCTCCACTGCTTTCATTCTCTGTTAAACTCTCACCATTTCTGAGACGCCTGGCTGGCTCAGTCAGTTAAGAGTCTGCCTTCAGCTCAGGTCATGATCCTGGGGTCCTGGGATCCAGTCCCACATTGGGCTCCTGCTCCACGGGGAGCCTGCTTCTCCCTCTGCCTGCCACTCTCCCTACTTGTTCTCTCTCTCTCTCTCTGACAAATAAATAAATAAAATCTAAATTAAATAAATTAATTAAAAAAATAAAAATAAACTCTCACCATTTCTCCTGGATTTTTATAACAGCCTCCTAACTAGTTGTTCACCCTAAGTCCACTTATGCCTTCTTCTCTTCCACCACCATATAGCCCCTATCCATTTTGCTCATTCCAACTAGCATTTTTTTGTTTGCTTTTTATATTTCAAATTGTCTTAATGGAAGTGTAATTGACACACAAAAACTGCACATATCTAAAGTGTACAATTTGAAACCGAGAGACACATCAAAAAAACAGACGCTTAACTACAGAGAACAAACAGATGGTTTCCAGAGGGGAGGTAGGTGGTGGGATGGGTGAAATAGATGAAGGGGATTTAAAGTAAAAACAACTTTTTAAATTAAAAAAAACAAAGTGTACACTTGGATAAATTTTGGCATATGTATGCATCCTTGAATCCATCACCACAATCAAGATAATGAGCAATTTACTACCCCCAAAAGTTCCCTCATATCCTAATCTCTTCTCACTCTTCCCCACTCCCACTCATCCCCAGATAGCCACTGATCTTCTTTCTGTCACTATAGTTAGCATTTTCTAGAGTTTTATAAACAGAATCACACAGGATTTTTCTAGAATTTTATATAAATGGAATCATTGAGTATGTGTGCTTTTTTTGTTAGACTTCTTTTACTCTATGTAATTATTTTGAGCTTCCACCACATTGTTGGGTGTATCAGTGGTTCATTCCTTCTTATTGCTGAGTATAATTCCATTGTATGGATATACCACAATCTGTTTATCCATTCATCTTTGTTGGTGCACATCTGAATCATTTCCAGGTTTTAGCTATTACAAACAAAACTACTTTGAATATTCACGTACAATTCTTTGTAAGGGCTTATGTTTTCATGACTCTTCTAGAACAGTTTCTTAAGACACTGCCAAACTTTTTTCCAAAGTGTCTGTACCATTTTACATTCCCGCCAGCAATGTATGAGATTCCGACTCCTCTGTTCCTCCCCAGTATTAGGTAAGGGAAGTCTTTTTAATTTTGGTCATTCTAATAGGTGTGTAGTAGTTTTAATCTGCATTTCTCTAATGATTAATGAAGCTGAGCATTTCTTCAAGTGCTTTTTTGCCATCTGTTTATCTCCTTTAGTGAACTGTCTGGATCTTTTACCCACTTTTTTATCAGGCTGCTTATTTTCTTGTTACTGAATTTTGAGAGTTCTTTATATACAAAGCTGGATTCAAGCCGTTTATCAGATATATATTTTTAAAATTTTTTCTCTGAGAACATGGTTTGTCTTTTAATTGTCTTAACAGTTCTTTCAATGAACAGAAGTTTTAAAATTTTGATCAGGTCCATTTTATCAATTTACTCTTTTATGGATCGTGCTTTTGGTATTATGTCTAATAAGTCTTTGCCTAATCCAAATTTACAAAGATTTCCTCCTGTGTTTTCTTCTAGAAGTTTTGAAGTTGCAGGTTTTACATTTAGGTCTATGAGCTATTTTGAGTTAATTTTCATATGTGATATGAAGTACGGATCAAAATGCTTTTTTTTTCTCCACATGGACAACCAATTGTCCTAGCTCCATTTATTGAGAAGACTGTTCTTTCTCCACTGAATTACTTTCACATCTTTGTTGAAAATTAGTTGTCTGTGTATGTGTGGGTTTATTTCTAGACTCTATTCTGTTTCGTGGATCTGATTATGCCAAAAACCGTACTGTCTTGATTACCAAAGGTTTATAATAAGTCTTGAAATCAGGTAGTGTTCGTACTTCAACTTTATACTTTTTCAGGTATTTTGGCTGTTTTAGGTCCTTTGCATTCCCATGTGAATTTCAGAATTAGTATGTGATTTTTTTTATAACAAAGCCTGCTGGACTTCAGTGCTTTGTTGTTTTGTTTTTGTTTTTGTTTTGTTTGGGGGGGTGTATTTTTTGCAATACAAATCTAAGTATACCCATTTCCTTTTACACTCTTCAGTAGCTTTCCTCATGCTTAGACTAACTTGCTCCCAGATTATATGCCCTGGCCTAGAAGGCTCTGTGGGATCTAGACTTGTCCCTCCTCTGCAGTCTCCTATTTCTTGGTTCCCAATTCTTCAGCCCAGGCACTGTCATCTCCTCTAGCTCCATGAATATACCCTTGTTCCTTGCCACTTTGGGCATGCACATGTGCTATCCCCTCTGATAGACGCGCCAGCCCCACTCCACTCACACCTCTCTGCCTGCTTAACTCCAAATGTCTCTTCCCCACGGAAGTCTTACCTGAGCCCACCCATGCCCCCAGCTACATCAGATCCTCCTGTTAAATATTTCATAACTCCCAATATTTTTCTTTCGTGACACTTACATATGTGAATATGTAATTTTTAGAAATGTCTGTAGACTGTAAGTGTGATGAAGACAAAATCTGTGACTGTTGGCTGGTCTTTGTACTCTACCTAGGAAAAAACTTGGCACATAGTAGGCGCTTAATAAATATTTATTAAATGAATGAATAAGGTAGAATTTTTGGCATGCTCACCCTTTTGCTTCATATCAAAGTGGATCTGGGACTTAAGGCAGGCCTGAATTGATGGGCAAGGAGACCAGAAAAGATGAGGTTAAGCCAAGGGAGACTGGGTTGCCTGACCCTGCTCAGGGCTCAGCCAGCCACCCAGGGTGGATCCAGTATGGTGTCTTGATAAAACCATCTTTGAATGATACACTCATTTGCAACAGTTCATGCACAAACATTTCCACTAAATTTCTCTTTACTGCTTTGAAATGTGGCCTGGAGGAGAAGCTGAACAATAAAAGAAAGAAAAAAAAGAAGAAAACTATTAAATTATTGTTTGGGAATTTTAACTTCTCCTTTTATTCAAGCGGCTGTTTAGCATAACTGAAGCACTTCCTGCTTCATTGCATTTTCCACTAGTTTGAAATGAGGCAAGAGAAGTTGGCTAGCCCTCCAACCTAAGGCCTTGTGATCATGTTAGAAAATAAAACTGTATTCTGTACCTTTTGGGCTTGGCAGAGGCATCTCAGAAAAGAAGCATCCCTTGGTGGCAGTCTGAGGTAGCGCCACACTTGCTCTTCCTTTCCCATGGGGGGGGGGGGGGCAGGAACCAAAAGCCCAAGGGTAAAATCTCAGCTCTGAATTTTAGCTGTGTGGCCATAACCCATTGTCTTCACATCACTGGGCTTCTCATGTCACATCTGTAAAATCAGGGTAAGAATTACTCCTTCTCTACCTATCATACAGCATTGTTGTGAAACTTAATAAGATAATAATTAAGCTATATAGAGCAGCTATTATATGCCAGGAACCATGCTGGTCACTTTACAGTTGTGAATTCTAATTATCACAATAGCCTTAAATTCAAAGTAGGTATTAGTTTTCTCATTTTGTGAATCAGGAAACTAAAGCTAAGAGAAAATAAGGCAAGTACCCCAAATTATGAAGGTTCCTGAATGCCAGGCTTAGTGCTTACAGTTTAAAGGACAGGATTAAACAAGGCTATAGCAAAGTCAGATTCAGGTTTTAAAAAGATCTTGCCAACACCTGAGTATAATGTGGTTTGGAGGAGAAAAACTGGGAGGTCTGGAAGATGGTAAGGAGTGCTATAACAGGGTATGTTACCATTTTCAAAGCATTTTTATATCCTTTCAATTATCTGCATCTCACAAGAACCCTGTGAAGTAAGTAGGAAGACATGATTATTGCCATTGCTGAATATGGAACCTGCAGTCTAAAAATAGTGTCAGTACTTTGTTCCAATATCACACAGCTCACAATAGCAAAGCTGGGTCCCAAACACAGAACTCTGGACTTCCAGTGCGTGTTCTGTTATGGTATTCCTCAGCTGCTTGCCGATAAGAAAACTGGTTGTACTGACACTGACCATGTGACATCATCAGGTCCCTGGTCCCCTCTGACCCTCATCTCCCCAACTGTAAAATTAAAGGGCCAGGATGGATTAGTTCTCTTGGTTTCTTGCATGCCATCTTCCTGATAGGCTTGTCTCTCTTTGGGCCTCCCCGGCCACCTCCTGTCCCAGCTGGGTTGGGGGAAGAAGATGGGGAGAGATGAGCTCTAGTTGGCCAATAGAAGAAGCTGGAATGGGATGGCTTAGTTACAAAAGGTTAAAATCAACTTGCTTGATTGATTATGAATTTTAAGCAGTTTTTCTTCAGTGCAATCAGCTCTCTCCCATCGTCATCGCTCATTAGGGAAAGATTTCCATTCCAGTGGTGATTGAGGATGTTCCCCAGCATTTGCATTTTGCATTCTACACACTAAGCACCTTGCTGTCAGAATTCTGAGCTGTTTCTCTTCCCTGGCCCCTGCCTCTCCTCCCCTGCCAGTCCTGAGTCCCTTGCTGGGATGGTGAAAAGTGACCCCAGAGGAGAGGGCAGAAAGGTCACAGCCATATTGACCACTGGGTGGTCCATGCCTGATGGTCAGCCAGCCAGCCTCTGACAGGATGATAGAAGGGGCTGCCTCACGGCCTCTTTCTCTCCTCTTCTAATTGGCCTTTATGAATATTTAATGAAATCAAGATGGAATTCAATCAGAAGCTTTACCTGCTGCATCTCTGAGAGAAAGAAGAGGAAAAAGAAATGGTGGTATATTATTAGATTCATCTAGCCACAGGGCAGAAGCAGTGTGCCCTGGAAACCCTCTGCTACTCAGGTGCTTGGCAGCCTTTACTGCCCAGGTGCTTCTGCTAGGTCCAAAGACATGAACCCTTTTTACCAGTGAGAAGTTGCAGTTTTCTATGTGCCATGTAGGTAAAAGAACTGTGTCTGGCAAGATAAAGGTAATGTGCTGAAGCACACACTCGAGCTGGAGATGTGGTCTTAGAAAATCCTTTTAGCAAATACTCTCTCCCTGCCTGGTGGAAATCTCTTTGTTTTGCAAACAAGACACACTTTATTTTTTCTATTATTAAATTAATTCCTTGTTCATTGTAGAAAAATTGTAAATATAGAAAATCAAAAGTAAAACTTGCCTATAATCCCACCACCCAGAGGTAATGAGGGTTAATGTTTTTATATGTATTTATCTATCCACTGTTACCACTATATGTACTCATATAATCACTCAGTAAGTAATGTCTTGTAACCTACCTTTCTTTTAATATACACTGTATCACTAGATAGTAATCTATAATACCACATATCATGACCTACTATATTTTACCATATGATGCATCTTAAGATTTTTAACAGATTTCCAGTCATTGGTACTTCCATTCAGGGGCCCTGGAGTTGACTTGATGACTTCATGCGGAAAGATAACATAAGAGCCTGGACTTTGGAATCAAACAGATGTGGATTCCAACCCATGCATTTCAAGACATTAGCTATGTATTCTTAGGAAACTTAATCTCTTCAGTCAGTTTTTTCATTTTGAAGCTGTTTTGAAGATTCAATGAGAATGTATACAAGGCACCTGGTACAATGTCTGACATAAAGTAAATGTTCAGCTTATGGAGACTGTTATATTGTCATTATTCATAATGCTCTGATCAGTTTTCTTGTGGCTAAATCTTAGCCGTTTCATTAGGCTAATTTCCTAAAAGCAGAATTGCTAGGTCAAAGGGTTTGCACATTTTGAAGTCAACTAAAAATTTTTAAAGCTCCTGAAGTATTTCTTTCTCAGACCAGTCTCCTGATTTTGGCTAATGTTTGGCTAACATTTGAGGCTCTCATGGCCAGTGCATGATGAAACTGTAGGCAGGTTTTCTTCCTCTCCTTGGTCCTAGGTTTCCTCATTAGAAAGTGAGGTGTTGTTGGATTGGGTGCATTTTAGGTTGATGGATTCTGTCCTCTACCTCCAGCTCCTCTGTCATGGTCCAGGCTGCCCACTGGAATAGGCAGGTCTAAAGCCAGCCGAGCGGCCCCAGCTGTCAGGCAGGTAGGCATCTAGTGGAGGCTTCCTTTTTAACAAGAGTGCCGTCCTGGGTGTCCAGTAGTGTCCAATAATCGAATCTATCGATCTTTCTGTCTATGTATGTGCATATTTTGAAGGGGTATGTTTGGGTTGAATTGTATCCCCCCCAAAAAAAAAAATCTGTGGAAGTCTTAACTCCCAGTACCTGTGAATGTGACCTTATTTGGAAATAGGGTCCTTGCAATTATACTTAAGATGAGATCATACTGGATTAAAGTGAGCCATAAATTCAATGAATGATATCCTTATAAGAAGGCCATGTGAAGACACAGGGACACAGAGACACCCAGGAAAAATACCATGTGACAAAGGAAGCAAAATTGGGGTAAGGCCACAAACCAAGGGGCTTCAGAGACTGCTGACACCCAGCAGAAGCTAGAAGAGGCAAGGGAGGATTCTTCCCTAAAGCATCTGGAGGGAGCATGGCCCTCTCAGACCCTTGATTTCTGATTTCTGATTTCTCTAGAATTATGAGAGAATAAATCTGTATGGTTGGAAGCCCTAGGAAACCAGTACCATCTACTTCCTAATTTTTATTTCTCCTCTTCTGCTTATGAGAGTATAAGCTGTTAATTCCTAGGGTCGTTCCTGGGGACAACATGCTATAATGAGAAAAGTTCAGGATTAGGAGCCTGACTGCCCTAGCTAAAAGCTGGGAGTGGAAAAAAGTTCCCCTGCAGTGCCTGTGCTAGGGAATACCTTCTTCTTCCAGTCGCCAAATCCCCTGCCTGGCCACTGGGCTGCTTTCTTCAGTCACCGTAATGAGCCTGAAGTCTAATCTTACCTGAATGACCCTACCCTGGCAGAAAAAGAAGAAAAGCAGTAGCACTAAAACAGGAAGCTGGCCTATGGCCAAATGTCCTTAAGACAGCTGCAAGCCCACAGAACTGAAATGAGCTCTTTGTGTGTCTATACCCCTTACCACACTGGGGGCTTCTCAATACAAGAGACCATATTTGATTCATTGTTGCAGCTCTAGCATCTAGCTCAGTGCTGGTCCAAAATATGTACTCAGTGAAAGTTTCTAGATGAGAGTTTTCAGAGACTGGGTTCTTGTGCTCTTGGTTCTTCTGCTTCGGTTCCTGGAGTTTAGTGTCCTTCTGACATGGGCTTGTATTTTTGATCAGCCTTGACCTGACCTACCCTATGATTTTTATTTTTCAAATACATTTAGTAAGTGATGTAATAATAATGATAATATCTACCATTTATGGAACATTACTCTATGGTAAGCACTGTATCATTATGATAGGTATGAATCTTGGTTTCCAAACTTAGGAATACAAGAAATATATTTCTTTCTATACTAAAAGCATTTAAATTGAGCCTGTAGCCCACATCCTTCTGAACTGGTAGTAAATTGAACCTCTGTTGTTACTGGAGTTTCCCACCCCTATATTTTGCTAAGATCCCAGGATCTCATGCAGCGCCAAAGTATCAGAAGCACTCGGGCGAGCCTCTCTGATTATTGGTCATTGATCCAGACCAGTTCACAGTGACACAACCATTTCCCTAGCCCTCATGGCCCTGTAGTGTTGTTTCCATGCACTGCTTGGGGCATAATGATCTTTGATGAGTCTACCAGGCCATAAGTCCACAACTCACCAACCTGAGCACACCCTGAGATGCTGCTGTAGAGTGGAGTGCAGGTGACAAATACACTGGCCTTCATCCTCCTCCCTGTTTAAGAAATAATCCTCCTCCCTTAACCCCAAAGCCAACCTCCCCTCTCCTCCTTTCCCTCTTAAGGATGTCCATAGTCCACAGTCTCTTCAGCAGACCCTGACTTTCACAAACACACAAAAAAACACAAGAATACCACTGACTCCAAGCAGCTTCTGCTTTCCCCTCCTTCAAAAATCACCAGAAAAGCCAAAACTCAGAGAGATAAAGGTTTCATAAGTAGTAAAGAGATTTCTGGGAGGTGACACAGGTTGGTGTGACAGTAAAGGTTGAAAGCTGAGACACCACATTTCCACCAATTGTGTTCTGGGTGTGGGGAGGGGAGACTTGATGGAAGCCTTAAAGGATGGGTACATCGGAGTGAGACAGGGGAAAAGAAGATTGCAGGACGTGGTGGGAGGGAGAACAGCAGTGAAGCGTGCCTTCCTGTGGGGCTTGATTCTCCCTCTAGCCCTGGGATCCAGTGTTAAAACTCAGTTCTGTCAGGAGGCATGTACACACACACACACACACACACAACTGGGCCATGGTCTTGAGGCAAGCCCACCATGTCAGGCTTACTGGATCCAGAAGGGTTTCCCATCTCAGCTTCATGATATTCTTGGAACTCTGCCATCCTCCCTCCTGGTCCCAGTGCCAAGCTTGGAGGAAATTCCTCCCACCCCAAGATCTAAGGTAAATGACACGAGAAAGAGCTCTCTGTTACATTGTCTTCCGTGGAAGAATCAGCTGTGCTCTGAATCAGGAGGCCTGGATATGAGTCCTTGCCCTGCAGGGCCTTCCCCCCCCACACACACACTTTTATAAAATGAAGTTCAGTTCATTAACCTCAGAGGCCCTTCCAAATCCTATATGGATTTATGAAATATCTGGACCCTAACTTTGACACATTTCATAATGTCCCACTAACTTCCTCTCAGTGTCATAGACATACAATGTAATGAGATGATCTGAAAGCCTTATAAGATCTCCCAGCTTGCACAGTCTCCCAGCTTATATACAGTTCATTTTTCTTAGCTTTAATCCCAATATAGTTTCTAATATTGTCTAATAAGCTCTGGCCTCACGGTTTATTGCTATCAAGAAGAATTTTCTCTCCTATCTATACCCCTCCCTTCCAATATTTCCCTACCTCTTTTTTTCTTTTTCCCTGCTGACAATAATTATAAGTTGTGAAGCCCACAAAAAAGCGGATATGAAATTGACTATATATGATTAGAGATAATGTCCCAGGCGTGCGTCCGAAACCTGCCGTCTGGCTAATGTGTGTTTTCCTCCCCATTACACTGAACACGGTCATTATGCCTTGGCAGGGGCAGGGCTTCCATAATGGTGTGAAAAGTGTTTACATGTGAAGAATGTCTTTCTTTGTGTTGTGGGCCTGTCCCAAGCACTACCTCCTTACTGTGAGGCTGAGGTTGATGGATCACATTTCTAAGATTCCTGATGGCATGAACTTTACAAATTGACCTTCTTCTTTGGGATCCTTGATTCACTGTGATTTTTTGTTGTTGTTGTTGTTGAAAATTGGAGGGTTAACAGGGTTGGGAAATAAAATAGGTTCCCTGACCTGTTATGAGTATGGCCCTGAGGCTAAGGCCAAGACCTAGTCTTTTACAAAGAAAGGAGATCAAACAACAGTGCGATCTGCCTCTGTTGTTATTTACAAAATGTAAATTCACTCCTTCCACAAATATTTATCGAGCACCTACCATGTTCCAGGTACTGGAGATTAAGTAAGAAACAAAACATACAAAACTCACTGACTGTCTTCGTAGAGCTTATGTTCTAAAAGGAGAGAGAATACATAAGCAAAATAAATACGTTAAATATTTAGTATATTAAGTGATGGAAGGTGAAGTGATTATTTAGTTTATTGTCCAAACCAGGATACCTCTGAGGGTAAAAGCAAAAAATGATTAATAATTACCAAAGAAGTATAAACCAGGATAACAGTCACCCTAAAATGCTGTGGCAGAAAATAAAGCAACTAAGAGAAATAAAGGGGATGGGGAAGCTGTGGACAGGGGGTACAGGGAAAGGAGCAGATTGCAATTTTAAATAGGATAGTCAGAGAAGACATCACTATGAAGGGACTAAGGGAGCAATATGTAGATATCTGGTCCATTAGAATGGACCAAGGCTGGTCTGTTCCAGGAGCCGCAGGGAAGCCAGTGACTAACGAGGAATGACTGAGAGGAAAAGCAGTAGGAGATGAGGTCATTGGGGTAATGGAGCATCAGATAATGTAGGGTCTTTAAAGACATAATAAGGATTTTGGCTTTTACCATTGTAGGATGGCAATCATCTAAAGCTTTTGAGTTGACTTATATTATTTTACCATAATGATGCTAAATGATATTTTGAAAATAGTCATAAGGGGGGGCAGTGTGTGGCAAGAGTTGAAGCCGGAATACCAGTTGGGAGGCTAGTGCTGTAATCCAGGTGAACAATGATGGTGGCAGGAACCAGCTAGAGGTGCTAAGAAGTGGTCAGCATTTGGATATCCTGAAGACAAAGCCAACATGATCTGATGAAAGGACTGAATATGTAGCATGGAAGAAAATATATTGTCAAAGATGTCTCCCAAGATTCTTCACTTGAACATTGAGGAGAATGGAGTTATGGCATTTCCCTAAGTGATAAGGGAGAAACTATGGGTAGAACAGATTTGGAGAAAGGAATTAGGAGTTTGGAAGAACGTTAAATTTGAGATGCCTGCTAAACATACACATGGAGATGTTGAAGATACAGTTGGCTACGAGTCTGGAGCTTAAAGGAAAATTCAGAACTGGAGATATAAATTTTGGAATCTGTTAAATTGAGGGAGATCACTTAAGAAGTGAGTGTAGATTGAGAAAAAAGAGTTCCTAAGACTTGGCTCAATCCAAGGTTGAAAAGTCTGGGAGAAGAAGAGGAACCTACAAAGGAGCTGTGGAAAGGAGTGGCCTGTGCAATTGGAAGAAAAGTAGGAGAGTGCGCAATCTGAGAGGTCAGGTGGAAACAAGCAGCTTGGAGAGGAGGGGCCTAGCTGCTGCTGGTCTGTAGGGTTTCCCAAAGACTAAGAACCAACCACTGGACTTAAGGCAGAGGTCATGGAGACCTTGACAAGAGTGCTTTCAGTGGCTTGGCAGGGTGGCCTTAATGGAGTGAGTTCAAAAGGGAAGGAGTGATGAGGAGTCAGGGAGTGATATAGACAGCTGTTTGAAAGAAAAGAGAAAAATGAGAGTAATGGAAAGGGGAAGCGGAGCCAAGAGCTTTTCTGTTTTTGTTTTTTAAGATTTATTTATTTATTTGGGGGGGGGGGAAGGAAGAGAGAAAGAGAGAGAATCCCAAGCAGACTCCCCACTGAGCATGGAGGCCCACGCGGGGCTCAATCCCACAACCCACGAGATCATGACCTGAGCTAAAATCAAGAATCGGACACTTAACCAACTGAGCCACCCAAGGGCTCCTTTTCTATTGTTGTTGTTGTTGTTTTTTAACGTTGCATTAATAACATGTTTTTATACCAGTAAAAATGATCTAGTAAGCTAGAAAAATTTGGTGCAGAAAAGATAGGCAAAAATTGCTGGAGCAATGTCCTTGAGTAGCTGAGAAGGGAGGGGAAGCTAGTAGGGGAAGTGAACAGTAGAGGGGATAGCCTTACACAGGGGTGGGGAAAGTTCCTCCATGGTAACTCGAGGAAAGAAAGAGCACGTGAGCATCCGTGCAAGTACATGAGTGGCTACGGTGTGGGCTCTTGTGTTCTTCAGTTGCTCTTGCAGTAAAATAGTAAGCAAGGTCATTGGTTTAGATGAGTAAGTTTCATTACAGCGCCTCAGTGTTGTCTCTTTTGGGACACGTTGTTGGAAGTCAGTTCATTGATTCATTCGTTTATCAGATATTCACCAGCCGCCTACTCTGTGCCTGGCTCTGTGCTTGAAGCTCACAGGGGAGAGACAGACACACAAACATACACAATCCAGTACAACATGCACTTCAATGGACTCATGCATAAGGAAGAGGAATAACTCACTTGGCATAGGGAAGTTCAGCAATACTTCAGAGAAAAAAATGAAAACTGAGTTAGATCTACAGTGATAAGAATAGGTATTTTCCAGGTGGAGAAAGGAAGGAAAGTCATCCTTGACCCAGGGAACACCATGAATAAAGGCTTTTTGAGTGAAAAAAGAAATCCTGAGTATTTTGAGAATATGACATCCTCTGTCAGGAAGACGACTTGTGACTGGAGAGGCAGTTTGCACCGCTCTATGAAAGGTCTCACGTGCCAGGATGAGGAGCTGGGACAGTTGAAGCGTGTAAAGATCTTAAGCAGGGATGTGCCTCTGACTGAAA
Organism: Mirounga leonina; assembly: GCF_011800145.1. Taxonomy (NCBI): domain Eukaryota; kingdom Metazoa; phylum Chordata; class Mammalia; order Carnivora; family Phocidae; genus Mirounga; species Mirounga leonina. The sequence continues at coordinate 56,064,710 of NW_023270447.1, forward strand.
AGAGTCTGAGCAAAGGGGGGTTAGGCGGGCAGGCCATAGTATGGGACAAGTGGGGCAGCCTTCTGTGAGGGAGAAGACAGTGGAGTTTAGAGGCAGAAGGATGCACAGAGCAGGATGTGGAGGAGTCTGCCTTTGCCATCTGAGGAGAGACTTTTCTCCCTGGGTCTGGAAGTGGCTCCCCACTGACATGCAGAAAGCACTGCCCGCTTTAGTGCTTTTAATAAAAATGGAAAATATGGGTTTCTGTGATGCTTTTAATCATTTTGGAATTGTAAAGAGCTCTGGGCTTTGGGGGCCAGGACGGCCCTGGTGTGAACATAAATTAGCCTAACTGAGTAGCTTGTGCTGTTTATGGGCACTATTTGCTGTAAATTTGTTCTGATGCAAGAACTGTGCATCACTCACACAGCCCTCAACCTCAGCATGCCTGTTCCTGAAAGGGTTGCTTTTGGCTTGGCTTCCAGTGAGGAGGATCATGGACTCCAGGATGAATGAGGAGGTCTTTAATTAATGGACTAGTCTGCTCTTTAATTTGCTCACGCATTCTGCAAATCAGGACTGATTACCCACTTTGTGCCAGGCCCTGTGCTAGACACAGACAATACAGAGAAGAGAGAAGCCCTTGAGGGGCCCACAGTCTTAGATACTGGGAATTTCAACACAGATAATCAGGACCAGTTGGTGCAAAGTGAAAGGAATGGTCACTTCCACCTGAAAGTTCAGGAAGAGTTGTCTAGACAAGGCCTGTGGTTCATCCCATAGCAAATGGGTGGCTCTGGGATGCTTGCTTGGAATTCTTGAAAAGCAGAGTAGGGCATCAGTAAGGGTTTGGACCATGGTGTTAGGTGTAGACCCATGGCCTGATGCTGACTCTGCCTCCTTGCTAGCTATGTGATCTTCAGAGAGAACCCTAAGCTCTTTGAGCCTCAGTTTCCATCTATAAAAGGGAGTGGTTATAGTATATGATATAAAGCTCAATATAGATTCAGTCCATGAATGTCTAATGTCTGTAGACATTAGTTCCCTCTCCCCTGTCCTGTGCTTGCCTCTCTGGTGGCAATAGGCAGCACTGAGCCATTCTCACACTTTATAAACAGGTACATTCATAGCCAAGGCACACATTAGCAAGTTGTCAAACTCTTTCATGGTTTTCAGTGGCCTCAAGAATGAAATGCAAACTGCTAGGTAGGACAGAGCAGACTCTGTAGTATGCCCTCAGGCCTTTCAGAACCATCTCCACACATCCCTCTTCGTACTCTATGTTCCAGCCTACTGGAGTATTCACCACTTCCTAGGTGCACACATGCTTTCCCATCTCTGAGCCTTGGCTTACGTAGGAGCCTCTGCCTGGACCCCTAAGCCCCCTTTCACTTTTTTCCACCTAGAGAAATCTCCCCCACCCTATAAGAGACAGTCTAAGGCCTGCTCCTCAAGAAACTCTCCAGGACCTCACTTGTACTTAACTGCTTTCATCTCTGGGATCCCACAGCACTCTTGTGACATCTCACATTTATCTACTGGCTTTGATGGGAGCCAATGGTGCATAGGCTAATTTCTCTCACCATCCTGAAACCTCTCTGAATATTTTGGAATGGGGAAATAAGAATGAAGCTTATATTGTGGTTTCAGGAAGACTCTGGCTGACTAAGATTCCTGAGGATGCTCCCAGAGAAGTGTGAGGCTAACAACAAGCTTTGGAGCATTGTTATTCGTTAGTATCACACTCGAACCCTTAAAGAGATACACAGTGGGGGAACAATGGTTCTGAGTTAGGAAGTGGTAGAGCTGGGCATCGAGGTACTTTTCTACCATGGTACACTGTCTCATCCAAAGCCATTCATAAAGCAACAGTCCTTCAGTCCTTAGTGTGTACACAGCAGGACCAGCTTCTGGGTGTGTGACTAGTATAGTAACACAGGGCCTCATGCTCAGAAGCACTTGGTATTTCATGCTTTGTGGTTGCCATCATAAAACTCTCAGTAATTTTATCTTTGAGTTTGTATTTTATAAGCAAAATCTGATGGGACAATAAAGCATGCACCAGAGGCGTGGAGCCTGGCCTCATGCATAGTCCTGCTTCCTACCACTTCATAACTCCCCTCGCCTGGTTCTTGGCCACCCTCTCCATACACCTTCTAGAGCTCTGGGCACCACCCAACCCTTCCCTTCCCAGGATGGCAGTGCCACGGTATGTTCAGTAGATGGTTCAGCAGGGGCAAGCCTCTTGCCCACCCCTATACCTAGCCTATCCTAGCATGAGATTTACAATACCCTTCTGGGTTGTCATCTGTAATTGATTGGGGCAGGTGGTCCATGGGAATGGGAAATGTTCTCCTCAGTCTCCCTGCCCCCAGCTAGCAGGTAGAGAGGTGGGATGGGGGAGGACAGGGCGATCCTAGCAGCCAATGGGTCATCTTAGTACCTTTAATGAGATTTTAATCCTGCTTTTTGAATAAGGGGCTTTGTATTTTCATTTTGTATTGAGCCCCACAAACTATGTAGCCAGTCTTGGTGTTAGGCCCTGTGCTGGGCACCAGGGATACAGATTTGAATCACATGACTATAACCTCTGCCTTCAAGGTGGTTATTGAGTCTAGAGTTTGGACTAGTTGAGAAAAATGGCAAACTTTTTCTATAAAGGACAATAGAGTAAATATTTTAGGCTTTGCAGGCCAACCGATCTCTGTCACAGCTACTCAGCTCTGCCTTTGTAGCACAAAAGCAGTCAGAAACAGTGTGTAAATAAATGAGAGCATGTTTGCGTTCCAATAAAACTTTATGGACAATGAAATTTGAATTTCACATAACTTTCACATCACAAAATAATTTCCCTTTTATATGTTTTCAGTCATTTAAAAACATACAAACCATTTTTAGCTGTGGGCTGTACAGAAATAGGCATCAGGCCAAATTTGGCCAGTGGCCTGCAGTTTGCTGAGCTTGAGTGAGACAATCTCTAAGGGCCTTCCGGCACTCACTCAGGTGAGCTTCAGAAAGCTGGGTCTTTACTCTCACTTTCTTTTCCTTTGTTGTTTTTTTGGGTTTTTTTGTTTTATCTCTCAATCTCTCTCAAGTTCTCTTCTTGCCCTTGCTTTAATTCCCCTCTCACTCTCACTCTTCCTACATATACACCAAACACACACACGCACACACACACGCACATGCACACACACACACATCTGGTTTAAAAAGCCACTGATACATCCATCCCAGCACAAGGAGCTCTTTCTTCTTTCAACTGGTATAAGTACACGAGCCAATGCTCTCTCTCCATAGGGGGCCAGCTGCCGAATTCTTGCTTGCTGCGTAATTACAAAGCCATTGAAGCAGAGACAAGAGGGGATCAAATGTAGTGCTCTACTTGCAGAGAAAAAATATTGACACATTTAGGGACATAATAGGCAGATGAAGAAAAGCATGTCCTCTATTCTCTGCTCCATCTATATCCACAGACACATCTTTATAAATGTGTTTTTGAATAGGATACAAATACAATATTCAGAGAAGCAGTGGACAATTGTCACCATCTGCCATCTGCCCACATACAGGAGCTGGCTCAGGGAAGAAAAGGTTTGATTTAGAGAAATTGCAACACTTCATGAGAAGAATGCAAATAATTTATTATATTTTCTTATTTGCCTACTGTGTGCGCATAGCTAGAAGGCTCTTAGAAGCAGGGAAGTATGTAATGAAAAAGAATACAGACTGTGGAAACTGTGAACTTGGATTCAAATCCCTGGGCTAGAACTTGAGGTATGCTGCCTAGAAAGAGTAACTGAAATTCTTCGAGCTTTGGTTTCCTCATCAGTATAAGAAGGGTGATGCCTACATTTCAAATTTGTTAACACGAATTAGAGATTTGAGCTAAGAGAAATAAAGCACAAAGTACAGTACCTGGCACATGGTAGGCATTTGCTCAGTAGTAGCTGTGGAAATGCTAGAGCTAGGAAGAGGCAGGGCCAAGAGTCAAGCCAGGGTGTGACTGCAGTGCTTGGTCCCCTGCAGAATGCTGCTAGAGTAAGTGGTCTGGAGTAGGACGGCCCTCTGGGGACCACAGCTGGGGAAACAAAGGCTTGACCAGCTACAAATAATGTCTTCCTCTTTGTTTATTGGTGATCAGACCTTTTTAATTCCACCAGTCATCCAATGAATGTTGGACAAAAACATCTAGTAACTTAAAGTAACTACAAAAAAGAACAATTGAAAAACCCCTGACCTCTTAGATCACCATCTGTTTACCAGCTCTGTAGTCTCCTCTGATTCTGCTCATTCATTAATTTATTCAAGTGTGTTTATTGGGCATTGTGTTAGTCTGTTTGGACTGCTATAACAAAAATACTATAGACTGGCTAGCTTATCAACAACAGAAATTTATCTCTCATAGTTCTGGAAGCTGGAAGTCCAAGATCAAGGCACTGGCAGATTCAGTGTCTGGTGAGAGCCCACTTCCTGGTTCATAAATGGCCATCTTGTTATCACCTCACATGGCAAAAGGGGTGACAGATCTCTCTGTGGTCTCTTTTATAAGGAGATTAATCCCATTAGTGAGGACAGAGCCCAAATCACCTCCCAAAGGCCCCACATCCAAATACCAACATATGGGGGATTAATTTTCAATATATGAATTTGAGAGGACACAAACATTCAGTCTACAGCAAACGGCTACCCTGTGCCATGCGCTATGATTAAATGCTGGGGCTATAATGACGAATGAGACACAGTTTTTGCCTTTAAGTTGCTCACAGTTGAATGAGAAAATAGACAATTACAGAATGGTAGCTAAGGTGCTATGGTAGAGGAAGAACAAATGCAGAAAAATGGCATCTAAACCATTGGAGGGAGGCAGGGCAGGTCAGATAAGGCTTAACCTGTAAACTGAGATCTGAAAGAGGAGTGGGAAGTAACTAACCAAAGAAAGATTGTGACAGAAAGGATGTGGCAGGCACAGAAAACAACATATAAGAGGAGATGGAGGCAAGAGGAAAATGTGGTGTAGGGGGACTAAAGATGATCAGCCTGGCCGGATTCTGGACTATGAGGGGATTGGTGGCAAGTATGGAGGCCACAGAGGCTGGCAGGGGCAGAGTGATCATGTTAGATAGTTTAGACATTATTTTGTCAATGGGAAATTTAAAAGAGAAGAGCAGCATGTCAGATTTGCATTTTTGAAATTTGACTCTGGTTGCAAGGTAGAGAATGGGTTGAAGGAAGTGAAACTAAAAGCAGGGTGGAAGACCAACTCACAACTGTGATCATGGATAGATTGCTTTGCATTTTGGAACCTGTTTCTTCATCTATAAAATAGAATTATGAAACATACATATTGCAGGGCTTAAATGAGCCAATATAAACAAAATACTGGGTCAGGTAAGTGCTTATCTATGCCCCCTGCCCACCTGGCCCAAGGCTTAACACAGAGCTCTGTATACAATAGGTGGTAAGCAAGGTGCATCTATTGCTTATTGAGTGACTTCTGTCCCCTGGAAGCATCAAAATGAAGAGGCCGATGATATTTATAGACAGAGGGTGGACTACTGCTCAGGGTTCTGAACACCTATATCCTAACCTAAAATAAATCTTTGCCTCAAGTTCTTGGAAGGAAACATCTGCAAAGAATAAAAACAGCCCTCCCCCCTCTCCCCACAAAAAGAAAATTCCACAACATAAAAAACAAAACACAATCAAAAAACATACTTGAAACTGATAAACCCCAGCATGGAACCTCAGCCTAAGTTCTGGGAGAACTCCATTTGGCAACATGAGGCAAATCAACATGGCTTCCCTTCCTTAAGACCTCATAGGAGATCCTGCTTGGCTTTTTCTGAGAGTGAGGAGAATACCTCTTCCCAAGAAGAAAGGCCCTTGGACTATTCTCTCCTCTATAGAATGTTGGAAGTGAGAAATCTAGAGGTATCATGGGAAAAACTCCCACTTCTTATACAATGGCCCAGTCAGTCTCCTTGATCTGCTGCAGAGCTCCTCATGCTCAAAGAGAAATACCATCATTGATCCTTAGAACTGGATTAAAGGGGAGGGGAGGGACTCAGAGCATCCTTAAATCTTGTGAGCCTATACTAACACTATCTAGATGTATATTTCAAAGTTTTACTGGGCTCCATCTTTGCCTGGAAACTCTAAAAAGAGCTTTGTGGGGTACCTGGGTGGCTCAGTCATTAAGCGTCTGCCTTCGGCTCGGGTCATATCCCAGGATCCTGGGATCGAGCCCCGCATCGGGCTCCCTGCTCAGCAGGAAGCTTGCTTCTCCCTCTCCCACTCCCCCTGCTTGTGTTCCCTCTCTTGCTGTGTCTCTCTCTGTCAAATAAATAAATAAAATCTTTAAAAAATAAAAAAATAAAAAGAGCCTTGTTGTTTTAGGGAAAGCAGTTTATCTGGTACCAAATCAAGTCCAGGAGGGTATTTCCAGTGCTACCAAAGTTAATGAACCAAGAACAAGAGAGGTGGTTATCCCCTGAGAATTTAAAAGGCAAACAGAGGGGCACCTCGGTAGCTTAGTCAGTTAAGCGTCTGCCTTCAGCTCAGGTCATGATCTCGGGGTCCTGGGATTGAGCCCCACATCAGGCTCCCTGCTCAGCCCCCAGACTGCCTCTTCCTCTCCCTCTCCCTCTTTCTCTGCCCCTCCCCCTCCCCCTGCTTATGCGTGCACTTGCTCGCTCTCTCTCTCTCTCATAAATAAATAAAATCTTTAAAAAAAATAAAATAAAATTCAAACAGAGCTAAAACCTTAATGCTGGACAGATAAATGTGAAAAGTCAACTTTCACTATAGGAAATACAATGAATGAACAAGATAATGAAAAAGAATTCAAACCCACTGAATCATCTTTAAAAAAAAACAATTAAAATAACAGTCAGATCCCATATGATTATTACATTAACAAAAAATGTTTTCAAAGTTATAATCCCCCATGCTGGCAAAGCTATAGTAAAATCTTTATCTCACACCCTATTCATGGGAGTGTAAATTGGAATGATTCTACTGAAAAGCAATTTGGTAATATGTATCAGGAGTAATAAAAAGGTACATCTTTCTGACCCAGCAATTCCACTCTTGAGTATTCACCCCAGAGAGATAATCTAATCCAAATGAAGGAAAAAATTGTATGCAGGAAGATTTTTATCATAATGTCATTTACAATAACAAAATAATAATAGCCTAAATGTCCTATATTTAGGTAAACTATGCACTTTCACTAAATAGAACATTATGAAGTTATTAAAATAATGTTTAGAATGACTGTGTAATACTGTTGGAAAACTTCTTATGATCTAATGTAACCTAAAAATAGCGGAATACAGAAAGTAGAGACTTCTGCAAGATGGTGGCATAGGAAGGTCCTGAACTCACCTCCTCCCATGGACACACCAAATCTACAGCTACCTAAGGTCCATTTCCCTCTGAAAAAGATCTGAGAAATAGATGAACTGCTTCTTCCCAAAAAAAAGGATAAAAAGATCACATCTGGACAGGTAGGAAAGGCAGAAATACAGACTGCCCAATAACCCCACCCCTGTGCGGAAATAGGGAGGGATCTCAGGAGTCCGGTGTTTCTCCCTGAGGAACAAGGGATCAGTGCCCTATATCAGGCATCCTAACCCCTGGGATCTGCACCAGAGAGACTAGCCCCCAAAACAGTTGGCTTAGAAAACCAACATCCAAGGGACCCAAAGTGCTATAGGAAACTGAGATTCCCCTTCCAAAGGCCTTAAGTGCAATCTCCCTCACACCAAGACCCACCAAAAAAACAACAGTTTGAAAAGCACCTAGACTATGTGTGAAGGAGATGCATTTGCTAATCTAAAAGCATCTGCTGAAGAAGCAGGGGATAGTTGAAACTCCCTGGAGATGGAGGTGCTAGCAGATACATTTTGCACTCACTCTACCTATCCTGCTAGCACAGATGGGTGAGCTTGGATGCAGCACCCTCCTGCTGTCTTGCTAAGGCAGGCAGGGGCAAGCAGTCATGGCACTGTCCTACTGCCTTGCTGAAGCTGGAGAGAGTGCAGGGGGTTGCAGCACTGCCCTGGTCCCTGGCTGGGGCAGGCCGGTGCAAATGGTCCTGGCATTCTCCTGCTCCCTAGCAAAAGTCAGGGAACATGGGTGATTGTGACACTCACCTGCTCCCTGGCTAGGGCTGGCAAGCACAAGTGATTGCAGCATTTTCCTGTTTCCAGCCTAAAGCCAGCACGAGTGCAGATAAGGCACTATCCCACTGCTTTCCTGAAGCCCATGGGCACACACAGTCAAGACCTGTTCCCACTGCCTTTCTGAAGCCAGCAAGTATGCCCTGCCCCCAGTGCTCTCTAACCGCCTATCTAAAGCCAGTGGGTGCACACAGTCCACACAGGGGATGTCCCTTGATCGCCTGGTCCTGGTGGCCATGGGGACTGGCATTTCTGAGCTCCATGAGAATGTAACCATCAAAAGGATAGTTCTTGGCAGGCTACCACCCCCAGAGCACTGCACAGAGAGGCACACTAAAATGCAACAACCAGTCTTCCTGTGAAAAAGGCCTATTTACTTGGCCTGGAGCTTTAGCCCAAGGGATAGGCTTCGGGTTTCCCAAACATCTAGAGACTAGGGAGGCACTCCGGGGGAATGTAAGCAGGGAGATACCATCCTTGTGCACCAGATTGGCCTTGCTTCAACTTAAGGAGACCTTTCAGAAAGCAGATTATACACTCATCTAGAGCCCCAGTTTTTGCAACTGTGTCCCGGGGAACACCTCCTGATATTCTGGTCTGCAGGTCAGCAGAGATTATGATTGTGGGCCCCCAGGGCTGTATATACAATTGATCTTTGAACAACATGGGTTTGGACCGTGGGGGTCCACCTATAACTGGATTTTTCTATATAAATGCAGTGCAATACTATAAATGTATTTTCTCTTTTGTATGATTTCTTTTTTTTAAGATTTTATTTATTTATTTGACACAGAGAGAACATGAGAGAGCACAAGCAGGGGGAGCAGCAGAGGGAGACGGAGAAGCAGGCACCCTGCTTGACAGGGAGCCGGATGTGGGACTCCATCCCAGGGTCCCGGGATCATCTGAGCTGAAGGCAGATGCCCAACCAACTGAGCCACCCAGGGGCCCCTGTTTTTTTTTTTTTTTTTAAAGATTTTATTTATCTGAGAGAGAGGGAACACAAGCAGGGGGAGTGGGAGAGGGAGAAGCAGGCCTCCCGCTGAGCAAGCCCGATGCGGGGCTCGATCCCAGGACCCCGGGATCATGACCTGAGCCGAAGGCAGACGCTTAATGACTGAGCCACCCAGGCGCCCCATGGGGGCCCCTGTTTTGTATGATTTCTTAATAACATCTTCTTTTCTCTAGCTCACTTTACTGTGAGAATACAGTGTATAATACATATAACATACAAAATATGTGTTAACCATCTGTTTATGTTATCAGTAAGGCCTCTGGTCAAGGGTAGGCTATTAGTACTTAAGTTTTTGGATAATCAAAAGTTATACATGGATTTTCAACTGCATGGGGAGGTTGGTTCCCCTAACACTCATGTTGAAAGCTGATGTAGGTACATTCGTATCAGACAGAAGAGACTTTAAAGCAAAGATTGTAAAAAAAGACAAAGAGGAGCACTGCATAATGATAAAGGGATCATTCTGGCAAGAAGATAAAGCATTTATAAACATATATGCATTCAACATAGGAGTACCAAAAAATATAAAGCAAATATTAACAGACCTGAAGGGAGAAATTGACAGCAGTACAACAATAGTAGGAGATTTTAACACACCACTTACATCAGTAGATAGATTGTCCAGACAAAAAATCAATAAGGAAACATTAGCCTTAAACGACACAGTACACCAAATGGACTTACTAGATACATACAGAATACTCCATCTAAAATCAGCAGAATACACATTCTTCTCAAGTGGACATGAAACATTCTTTAGGATAGATCACATGTTAGTTCAAGAAGACTGAAATTATATTAAGCTTCTTTTTAAACATAGCAATATGAAACTAGAAATAATTACAAGAAGAAAACTGGAAAAACTACACTGAGATTAAGTAACAGTTTACTGAACATCTACTGGGAGAAATCAAAAGTACCTAGAGACAAATGAAAACAGAAATACAACATAACAAAATCTGTGGGATGCAGCAAAAGTGGGTCTAGGAGGGAAATTCATAGCTATACAGGCCTACATCAAGAAATAAGAGAAATCTCAAACAATTTAAATTTACACCTAAGGGACGAGAAAAGCAAGAACAAACAACACCCAAAGTTAGTAGAAAGAAGGAAATAATAAAGATCAGAATGAAAATAAATGAAATAGAGACTAAAAAGATAATAGAAAAGATCAATGAAATTAAGAGCTGGTTCTTTGAGAAGGTAAACAAAATTGACAAACCATTAGCCAGACTCACCAAGAAAAAAAGGAGGGCTCAAATAAATAAAATCAGAAAATTAAAGAGGAGAAGTTACAACTGATACCACAGAAATATAAAGGATGATAAGAGACTACTATGAACAGTCAAGTACCAACAAATTGGACAACCTAGAAGAAATGAGTAAATTCCTAGAAACTTACGATCTCCTAAGACTTTTATTTGTTGAGAGGTTGTAGACTACTGATTAAATTTCATTACTAGCAATAAGTCTGTTCAGATGTTCTATTTCTTTCTGAAATACAGTGGAATACTACTCAGCCAGAATAAAGAATGACGTCTTGCCATTTGCAAGAACATGGATGGACTTTAGGGTATTATGCAAGTGAAGTAAGTGAGACAGAGAGGGACAAATAACACGTGGTTTAATTTGTATGTGGAATGTAAGAAACAAGATAGAACAAAACCCAGACTCATAAACACAGAGAACAGATGGGTGATTGCCAGAGAGGAGGGGTTGGGAGGGGTGATGTACAAAATGGGTGAAAAGGATAAAGAGCTACAAAATTCCAGTTATAAAATAAATAAGTCATGGGGGTGTAATGTATAGCATGGGGAATATAGTCAATAATATTGTATTAACTTTTTATAGTGACAAATGATAACTAGACTTACTGTGGTGATCATTTCACAATGTACACAAATGTCAAATCTCTATTGTATACCTGAAACTAACATAATATAGTATGTCAATTATACCTCGGTAAAAAAAAAAAGAATACAGAAAGTAGCAAAGTCATATTATGCCATGGCTATGTGCTTGTTTTCTGTATGTAATTATTACCCTTACAGTTCAAGCACAGCTACTTAGGACAGGAAACAGCATGGAAAATATGGAAATGGTTTTTGAGACATTATGATTTTCGTGTGTGTTTTCCTCTTTATTTTGACATCACTAATATTATTAATCATACTATATACAATGGAAAAAGTATTTTTAAGGACATGGGCTTTATAGTCAGAAGCTCAGCTTAAACCTTAGCTCTGTCATGTACTAGTGTGACTCGGCAATTTACTTAACCTTTTTGAGTGTCAGTTTCCTAATCTCTACAATGAGGGTTAAAGACCAGCATTATGAGAGTGCTGGGAGGAAAAAAGAATAAACCTTTAACAATGCACCTGTTACATGGATGTTCAGTTATGGTTTTTAACATTTTAAGTTTTTTCTAGAAAGGATTTATAAGTTTAGAAAGATCTACACACACATATACATACACACATAAAAAGGTTAAAATAAATTTAAAAAGGTTAGGAAAATTTAACAAGGGAAAATAAGGGCAGTTTAATAAGTGTTAATTCCCCTCACTTTCCCAATTCCTATCTCTTTAAAGTGCAGTGGGATTTAAGAATATTCTGTCTCCATTGTTCAGAAAGCAGAGATGAGCGATGCTTGTTTTTCAAAAGCAAAAGAAAAGAAAAAATGAAAAAGAGACATCTCCCCCACCCCACTGTACTCCTAAACACAACACAAGACAACACACATGCACATGCACACACGCACAGACTTGCACACCCTCTCATCAGACTTCAAGATGTGTCCGTGGAGTTCCAAGAAAATAACATTTTGTCTTTTTTTGTGGTGAACACATTTGCTTTCCCCACGTAACAAAAGGTATCATTTTGCTTTTAATTATGGGTTGTTATTATGCATTGCTTTTATTTGGCAAAGATGTTTGTTTCAGGAAAATTAATTTAGACAGTTCCATTTTTCAAATAACAATACCTTCTGTCCCAGGCTTACAAAGAACAATTAGATCTGGATTCTTTCCCCACAATCAAGCTGGCAATTTCTTATGGAAAGTCGTGGTCAATCAGCATGGAATGGAGCTTCCACGAGAGTCAGTCAAATGCAGAAAATAGACTTTTATGGCCTGGCACTTTTACTTCCTGCAGTACATATGACTCTGACATCATGCAGAAGCATTACTCTGGCTGGGCAGGAACACAGATTAATGTTGCCTCACTTTCAGTGCCAGAGTTTTATTCTGAATGTCATGGTATTTTTCACAGGAACTCCACAGTTTCATGCAATTCAACAAACATGACTGAAGGCCCGCTCCGTGCCAAGTACAGTGGTAGGAGCTGGAGATACCGATCTGAATCACGCAGCAGCCTTGCCCACAAGAGCTCACAGCCGGGTGACTCACAGATAATTGCAACCCACAGTGATAACGTCTGTGGCCAAGGGTAGTGCAAGGTGCTGAGGGGACTTGAAGAGGCACCTAACCCAGCCTGGGAGAGGAGAAGGTGATGATACAAGAGAAAAGCCATAAATAGAGAAAGAGGGGAGGAAAGGCTTTCCACGCAAGGATTCTTGGAATTAAAAGTAAAAGTCTTACCAGACTATGTTCCATTTATCCAGAGGTTATGTGTCCAGCACTAGGCTAACTGCTTTACTAGTAGATGGGTTGCTAAACCCATTTCAAAGTATTTTACTCACCTGCCCATGGTCATTTAGCCAGTATGTGGTAGAGACAGATTCAGGCAAATTGTTGGCTCATACAGCAAGTAAGCGGCAAAGCTAGATCCAGAACACCTAGCTTCTGGCTTTCAGGTGTTTCTGATTAATTAGCTGATTCAGTCCCTACTGTGCATGGTTCTGTGTGGAGCTATGGTGAACTCCTTGGCACTCTTGCTAAATCTGAAGGAGGGGCGCCGGGGTGGCTCGGTTGTTGGGCGTCTGCCTTCGGCTCGGGTCATGATCCCAGGGTCTTGGGATCGAGTCCCACATCGGGCTCCCTGCTTGGCGGGAGGCCTGCTTCTCCCTCTCCCACTCCCCTTGCTTGTGTTCCTGCTCTCCCTATCTCTCTCTCTGTCAAATAAATAAAATCTTAAAAAAAAAAAAAATCTGAAGGAGAATGGGAACAAAAGGACTTTGTTGAACTTTCTTGAGTGCGGTAAGATCTTTTTAGAAGTCAGATCCTCCAGGGTGGCCCGGGTGGCTCAGTCGTTAAGTGCCTTCTGCTCGGGTCGTGATCCCAGGGTCCTGGGATCAAGCCCCCTGCATCGGGCTCCCTGCTTAGCGGGAAGCCTGCTTCTCCCCCTCCCCCTCCCCCCGCTTGTATTCTCTCTCTCGCTGTCTCTCTCTCTGTGTCAAATAAATAAATAAAATCTTAAAAAAAAAAAAAGGAAGTCAGATCCTCCAAACTCTTCTGTGTAAGTAGGGGAGAGTGACCTTGATACTCTCAAAAACCTGAAACTTTAATATTTTATTGAGTCCTGTGTTTTGTTTAAAAAAAGAAAGATGTGGATTTTATATTACATCCCATAATGTAGTAATGTTTGTTGTAATATAAAAATTCTGAATGAAATCATATTTTGGTTTAAAGACTCTTCTTATCCCCATTTTAGAGACATGGAAATGAGAGACAGGTTTTGTAATCTGTTTAAGAGCTATCCCACTCATGAGTGGTGTATGAGTGTACGAGCTAAGATTTGTGTCCATCGTCTGTCCTTTGCTGTTATCCATGACACAGACCTGTGGCTTCTTATTCTGGCCCCAGGACTCTCACAACCACCACATTTCACCTATGTCTGTGCTCCATAGGCCTTATTCAAGAAGTATCCATAGGAGTCCAAATACAGCTCTCCTGGTACGTCACTGCATGACCTGGCCAAATCCTATCATCCACCAGGCCTCAAAACACCCTTCTAAGGACCCTAAGGAAAGATTTCCCTCACACCTCGGGTCAGGAAAGGTAGACTCTGTAATTCAACTGTTTTATTTGGGGTTTTATTTGTTTGTTTTGCTTTTCCCTTAGGACACTGGGTATTTTGTAGCTGAGTTTTCCACTATGTCAAAGTTGTTCAAAAGCTGAGAGCCAAATTCATACCCCACCCCTAGCAAGTGAACAGAGTATCTTAGGATATGAGTTGTGAGTTATGACCTCATACCTAGCACCAGCTAATTTCTCCTGTCTTTGTTTTTCTTTTTCCCCATGTCTTTAGTTACACTGTTTTTATTTTGTGGCATTCTTTCATTGTAAGCTTCTTCAAATTCTTTTTTGGAATGAGTTATATATTAAATGACCAAATATGAAAATAAACAGTTGATGTTTCCAGGAGATCCCGATAGTCGTAAGTACTAAATGTCAAGCACAAACAGACTCATTAGTGCCCAGTCCAGACTCCTGTCCTGTTTTTTTCTTAAAAGTTGGCCCCACTTTCCCAGTGAAGAGTAAAATAGCCTTTATACTTTAAGGGCCATTTCAGTTACCGCCTCTTGAAGGAGGTCCTCTTGATAACTCCTCAGTTAAAACCATTTCAAGCAAGTAAACAACATGACATTGGAACTCAGAACAAATTCATAGCAAAACCCTCCCCTGCCTCTATTCCCCTACCCCACTCCCTTGCTTTCCTTAATTTTTTTCTAGGCATCTGTGCTTTTCTAGGCACTGGGCTGTAGACATAGATCTCTTCTTTTCACTCCACTGAAGGAGGCATGCAAGCAAACAAGACGGAACAATGTGGCAGGTGACCTCGGGCTGCTCCCTTGCCCTCCGTGGACTCGGTCTACTTTGCTTTGACATAAAGTAGTTGGGCTAGGTGATTTCCAAAGCTCCTTGCTCTGACACCCCAGAGGCTGTGAACGGGATAGCTTCACTCATGCTGCATCTCAGTGACCTTAAGGATGAAGAGTAAGCACAGTTTTAAAGTATAAATTGAGGGCCTCAAAAGCATATCTTTTAAACTCTGAAGTTTGATCCTGTAAAAGAAAGTTGTGAGTTGCTCAAAACCTATGAAGAAAGAGAATTTCTAATCACGTAACTTGCTCTGGTAATGATATAAAATGGTACATCTCCAACAGACTTCTCGAGGCCCTATCAGAAGGCAGAACAGGGAGAATAGAGAGAGATGAAAAATACGCAGCTCCTGACCTTGGAGGAGAAGACAGGGGGTAAGAGATGAAGAGAGGAGAGAAGGAGTTGGGGAAAAAAAACACGCTAGTATGTAAACACCTAATTATAATGTGAGACACTATTAAATCAATACTGGGTGCTCTGAGGTCCATGGGTGCCCTGGGCGGTGGGGGGGGGGGGGCATCTGTCAGCTATGTATACATCCTCTCCAGCCTTGAGCTGCGCCATCACTTTAGAGGCCATGTCTGTTCCTGTGGGTGCCCACATGACCTCATAGAGCCTAGAGGGAGCAGAGGGTAGGGAAGAAATGATCTGGCAGGGAACCTTCTGGGTCATGACTGGAACAGCCTTCCTCTTGCTGTTTCTTGATGCACAGCTCTTGCCTCCAGAGCTCTGCTGGTGAAGTCCTTTAGCACAAGTCCCCCTCTAACTGTTTGGGGTTTCAGGATGAGACGTGACATTTCTCTCCAGCAGGAGTGAGGGTTTCAGCTGTTTATCCCGCCCTCTTAAAAACCTGATCTACCCTTCCATATGTGATCTTTGAACACATATTTAAGACACAGTCCGCTCTGCCAGGAATGCTAAACCCCACCCTTCCTGTCATGGAGTCTAGAGTGTAATCAGAATGACTAATCAAATATAAACACAGCTAAATGGGGGCGCCTGGCTGGCTCAGTCGGTGGAGCGTGCGACTCTGGATCTCAGGGTTGTGGGTTCGAGCCCCACATTGGGTGTAGAGATTACTTAAAAAATAAAAAATCTTTGCAAAAAACATACAGGTAAATGTAGAATTTCAAACTGTGAACACAACGAAGGGAAAGTACAGAAGGTCCCGCACACAGTCCGTGGTAGCTTCTACCACTAACCCTGTGTGCAGAGGCTGTTCCAGTTCTATAGCATCACCCACCACAGCCCCTACTGCTCCTTCGCCTACAAACCCGGGAAATCAGCCAAAGTATTTTCCTCATTTCTCACAACTAACTGCTCTCACGGCTAACCCGAGCACAGGCTTCAGAGGTCAACAGTATCAGTTTGAATCTAGGCTCTTCCCCTTAGTAGCTGGGAGCTTGGGCAAGTACTCCAACGTCTTGGCCCTCATCTTCTTCATCTGTAAAAAGGGGTAACAGTGGCTGCCTCAGAAGGTGCCGAGCGCTGGCACATAGTAAGTGCTCAGCAAATGGCCGCCGCCGCTGCTCCTAATCCTGCTTCCAAAATGGCTTTGCAGTTTCCTGTGCTCCTCTCCATTTCCGCTCTCCCTGCCTTGTGCAGGCTGCCAGAGGCTGAACTAAAATGCTCCTTTAAGCTGCCCTGGGGATGAAAGCCACGTGCATGCCTGACTTTTCCAATAGCAGGAAGCTCCGAGAGCAGAAACCACTCAGCGAAATACATGGAAGCAATCTCCCATGTGCAGCCCCAGCTTTTGTCTGCCACCCCACTCTACTTCCAGCTGAATTTAACCCCGAGTTGGGGGATTCGGTTTCCACCTTGAGTGAGGCTCTCTCTCTCTCTGAGTAAAATGCTAATGCATTTTTTATTATCCTGATGGGAGCAGGTACCCGAAGGGAAGCTGAGCCTCAGCCACTGCTCGGGTTCCCCTAGAATGTGATGGGGTTGGGGGGTGCCCAGGGGTGGTATCTGGACATCAGCCGGTGGGCCAGGTGAGGCTTGAGGATACTTTGAACCCAGTCATAGTACCTTTCCTCCTAATTTTCTTTAGAGAACTTACTATAATTGAGATTAATTCATATTGTATCATTATTTGCTTAATATGTCTGTCTTTTCCATTTCGCTATTAGCTATCTCTGAACACAGAGACTGTCTCTCTCTTGCCCTATCCTCAGGAACATGCCTGGCACAGAGTAGATGCTCCATTCATGTTTATTGAATTAACTAACAAATAAATAAGTGAAGGGCCAAAGAGTGAGTGCACAGTGCTATCTGGGAAAGCCGTGTCACCCAGCCGTTGTTTAGTATGAGAAGTGGAAAGAGGGCCATGTCGAGGGCAGGAGGTGGGGCTGGTGAGCCAGGGAAGGCGGTGGTGAGCAGTATGGTCAGGTAAATAGAAGGCAGGGATCGCACTTCAGTGGGGTGTGGGCATGAGCTCAGGGCCTTGAGACGGTGGTTTACAAACTTTCATAATCCCTGCTCCTTTTCCTCAGAGGGGATTGGTTCTCCCCACTCCTTCCCCTGCCAGGTGAGAGTCAGTCTTCTATATATGACACTGACCCACATGATTAGGCCCACTTTTATTATCTGGAGTTTGGTTCTGAACATAATAGGTAACTTTTTGTTTGTTTTCCAAATGTAAGTTTATATTAAAATATAAAAACTGCTTTTTCAAATAGCACATAAAACCCACGGAGATTTTTCAAACCCTTCTTGAATGCCATGCTAAGAAATCTACTCTTTATTAGAAATACAATGTGGATCATTAAATTATTCTAAGAAAGGCGAAATTTAATTTTAGAATGATCAAGCCTGCAGCCAGGGAGGACGCTAGACTGGAATAAGAGAGATCAGAAGCAGTGAGTTTAGAGAGGGCCAATGGCATGTGAAATACTTTTCTGGGAGCAGGCTCTGCCTGGGGTAGGGCAGGGAGGGGGCAGGAGAGCCCTAGATGCTTTGAAAATGACTATGGCTATGGAGGAGAGCAACTGAACAGGGAAGTGAGGTTGCAGGAAAAGAGGGCCTGAGCCCTGAATCCAAATGTGTGCCTGTGGCCCTGTGACCCCTGTTTCCGGAGGGTGTTGATCCTCAGGTCTTCCCCAGGATGGCCGGCTTCTGGAGTGATAGGAGAATGCACAGGGATACTGATGCTCTTGTTTAAATCATCTCCAGTCTATGCCATGAAAGACTGACTTTTCCCCAAATAGCTATTCTGCACGAAACACAGAAAGCAAAACAGAACACATAATCAGCGACTATTCTCTTCTACCACGCAGAACCCCACACATCAAACCAGCCCCTGAGCTCCCAGAACACCACGTCCCTTTCTCATTCTGAGAAGTAATTGCAATGCAGTTCGTGACCAAAATGAAAAGTCCATTTTTAACCATAGCCTCATAATTACCCATCCAGATGAAGAAAGCCAAAGTCTCTGTGGTCCAATCCCTAGGTCCCCAAGGCAGAAACAGAGGATTCTGAGAAAAATTATGGGACCAACGTGTGTGTCTACTGGGAGAGAGGGGAACAAAACTAAAGACCTCTTCTGATGCCCAATTCAGTAGGACCCTGTCTAGTTGTCATTCTGGTAGTGAGCAGCAGATCTTTATGGAACATCATCTATTGGTCAGACACTGGGCTAGTGCCTGAGGGGAGAGAAGTAATGATGCCACAGCCCCTGCCCTCGGGGGAACAGGGAGATCACACAGCCAGTGGAGAGGACAGAGGAGTAAATAGGCCAGGGAAATGCAGTGTGATGGTGCTCTGATGGGGAAGGTCAGGGGCATAGCAGTTCATGAATACCATACAGGCACAATTGGACACATATCCATCTGTGGAAGCCTGAGAAGGAACATTCTCCCCTAGATCTCCCCAAGATCCAGTCAGCCTTGGCAGGTCTAGACAGACTTTACAGAAGAGGTGGCATGCTTGTCAAGAGCTGGGTAACAAGTAGGAATTGACCAGGCAAAGCAGGTTGGGTGCAGGATCATTGATCCAAGAAAAGGGGAGAGCACAACAAATTTGGGACACTAGAAGTGGTTCACCATGGCTGGAACTCAGAGCCCGAGAGAACAGGAGCTAGAAGGCAGGAACCGGATCATGGAAGTTGTCCAATAACAGCTCAAAGGTTACACTTTTTCCTGTAGGAACCCTGATGAGTTTTAAGATGTGCATTCTAGAAAGTTCACTCCAGGTGCGGCTGCATTGTGCACTAATGGAAGAGACAAGACTTGAAGTAGGGAAGCCAGTTAAGGGGCTGTTGTAAAAGAGTAGGTGCCATATGGTGAGAAGCCCAAAGTCTCAGCCTGAGGGAGGGCAGAGCTGGAGCCAACACTCCAAAATCCTGGCTTTCAGCCCATGTGCTCCCCACTCTGCCTGGTGTATTCCCACCCCTAGGCCCATGTCCAGAGAGATTCTTTCTCTTTTTCTCGGCTTCTCCTTCCTGGTAGGTGCCTGGAAGTCGGTCTACACTCTTTTTATGGATGAGGTACCTAATTGCCAGCTAGCTTAAGCAGCATGCCTAGGAAAACGTGGCTCAGCGATGATAGAATCAAGATTCACACCTTTGTCTCATTTTGAGTTTGACTCTTTCTACAAAATGCTTTCTGTAACTGCAGTGAGAGGGGCTCCAGATGTGAAAAAAGAATATCTTCCTGGTTGGATAGTGCCTGGAAGTCTCCCCAGATTCAGAGGACTTTGTCTACATCACAAGGCTGCAGTTGCTGGGCTTTTCAAACTGCCTCCTTGTAACAAAATAACCACATGGTATTCTATTGATTAGCTTGCTGATTAATGGCACCTTCCCTGAAAAAGGCACTAGAAACAAAACCAGTTTTAAGAGCAAACATATCAGTTATGACAAGAAATACATGTGCTTTGCACTCTCATACTTCAGAACAAAGACTCGGCCTAGGACAAAAAGTATAATGTTGTACGAGATTAAAAAGTATGTCATTTATTAGATATAAATATGATCTCATTAAATTAAACACAAGCAAGAAAGATGACAAGAAAGTACACCAAAATGCTAGCTGTGGTTCTCTTTCAGTGGTGGGATTTCATTAATTTTTACTTTCTCAGTTTTCTGGAAATTTGGAAAATTATAAAAAATAAGCATGTGTGTTTTCATAATTACAAAATTTTTAAAGATGGGTTCTTGAACTTGAGACAACAGTAGTTTTCACTGAGAAAAACTGAACCCATAAAGGATCCAAAATTCCTGGGTAAGGTTTCTTTTCTTTTTTTTAATTTTATTTTATTATGTTATGTTAGTCACCATACAATACATCATTAGTTTTTGATGTGGTAATCCACAATCCATTGTTTTCCTATAACACCCAGCGCTCCATGCAGTACGTGCCCTCCTTAATACTCATCACTGGGCTAACCCATCCCCCCACCCCCTCCCCTCTAAAACCCTCAGTTGGTTTCCCGGATCCATAGTCTCTCATGGTTCATCTCTCCCTCCGATATACTCCCCTTCAGTTTTCCCTTCCTTCTCCTAATGTCCTCCATGCTATTCCTTATGTTCCACAAATAAGTGAAACCATATAATTGACTTTCTCTGCTTGACTTATTTCACTTAGCATAATCTCCTCCAGTCCCATCCATGTTGATGTAAAAGTTGAGTATTCATCCTTTCTGATGGCTGAGTAATATTCCATTCTATATATGGACCACATCTTCTTTATCCATTCATCTGTTGAAGGGCATTTCGGCTCTTTCCACAGTTTGGCTATTGCGGACATTGCTGCTATGAACATTGGGGTGCATATGGCCCTTCTTTTCACTATATCTGTGTCTTTGGGGTAAATACGCAGGAGTGCAAGTGCTGGGTCATAGGGTAGTTCTAATTTTAATTTTTTGAGGAACCTCCACACTGTTTTCCAAAGTGGCTGTACCAACTTGCATTCCGACCAATAGTGTAAGAGGGTTCCCCTTTCTCCACAACTTCTCCAACATTTGTTGTTTCTTTCCCTGTCCATTTTTGCCATTCTAACTGGTGTAGGGTGGTATCTCAGTGTAGTTTTGATTTGAATTTCCCTGATGGCTAATGATGATGAACATTTTTTCATGTGTCTGTTAGCCATTTGTACGTCTTCTTTGGAGAAGTGTCTTTTCATGTCTTCTGCCCATTTTTTGACTTGATTATTTGTTTTTTGGGTGTTGAGTTTGAGAAGTTCTTTATAGATCTTGGATACCAGCCCTTTATCTGTAGTGTCATTTGCAAATATCTTCTCCCATTCTGTGGGTTGCCTCTCTGTTTTGTTGACTATTTCCTTTGCTGTGCAGAAGCTCTTTATCTTGATGAAGTCCCAAAAGTTCATTTTTGCTTTTGTTTCACTAGCTTTTGGAGATGTATCTTGAAAGAAGTTGCTGTGGCCGATGTCAAAGAGGTTATTGCCTATGTTCTCTAGGATTTTGATGGATTCCTATCTCAGATTGAGGTCTTTCATCCATTTTGAGTTTATCTTTGTGTATGGTGTTAGAGCATGGTCAAGTTTCATTCTTCTGCATGTGGCTGTCCAATTTTCCCAGCACCATTTATTGAAGAGACTGTCTTTTTTCCATTGCATATTTTTTCCTGCTTTGTCGAAGATTATTTGACCATAGAGTTGAGGGTCCATATCTGGGCTCTCTATTCTGTTCCATTGGTCTGGGTAAGGTTTCTAATTCGCCTACCTTTCAGTATTTCCACCCTTGGGGCAGTTATCTGGGACCAGAGGTGGAGTGACATTGCATTAACAAGACAGCTTCCAGTGGATGCATGGGGGAATCAGGATAACTCCTGGAGCAAGTATGCTGGCCAACAGTTCCCTCAGCATCCACTCTAGATACTCTGGCCATCCCTGGCTGGCACCAAATTCGGAGATTGTTCCTGTTGACCTTGGAACCCCCAACACTCATGGTCTTTATCCAGTCATGACTCAGCATTTACACATGGTAGTTAAACACAGAAGTGGGTTTCTTCTGAATGTCCGTAAGACAACACTTTTATCAAGGAAGGCTGGATTCAAGGCTCATACATTCATACACAGACAAGAGTCTATACATCAACTCCTAATAGACCTGGGTCTGGCTTACCCACACTCTTCCAGGAGTTCATGGAATACCATACAGGCACAATTGGACACATTTCTGTCTGTGGAGGCCTGGAATTCCTTCACCTAGAAGGAACATTCTCCTCTAACACCCCTCAAATCACACACACACGCACACACATACACAGAGGCACACACTACTGCTACCACACATGTGAAGGCCTTGCCTTCCTGAGACAGTAGCTTATGGTCAGCTAGTGGGTCAGCTGGTCAGCTCTTAGCCAGCAGACCCTGTCAACCTACCAAACCTGCTGCCCAGCTAGCCAACTTCATTTCCTCCAGCTAACATTGCATGTTCTACCATCCAAGCCATTAGATCCTATATCCTCTCCATATAAAAGACCCTTATCTCTCTCAGTTGGTAACTAATTATACTTTGGTAGTTCTTTATGTCCAACATGCCCCCCTCCATATGTAACAGATTGTACATTACATACACAAATCATGCGCCCTAATTTTTAAAAAATGCCATACAGTTTTCATTGGCAATCCCAAATGATACTAGGCAGACTATTTAGTAATGAAAAATTTATCTTTCATTCCATTCCTTTTATTTTTGAAGGACTTTGAGAGAATTATTTGGATATTCCAGTTTCTCAGGTAAAACATGTTGCACAGTGATTCTTGAAGGTACCCTGCAAGAATTTTTCTTTTTTTTTTTTCATTCTGATTTACATGTAGAACAGGCAGATTTTGCAGTCCTATCTTAAGAGCTACAGGTTAGGGCGCCTGAGTGGCTCAGTCGTTAAGCGTCTGCCTTCGGCTCAGGTCGTGATCCCAGGGTCCTGGGATCGAGTCCCACATCGGGTTCCCTGCTCGGCGAGAAGCCTGCTCTCCCTCTCCCACTCCCACTGCTTGTGTTCCTGCTCTCGCTCTCTGTCTCTGTCAAATAAATAAATAAAATCTTTAAAAAAAAAAAAAAAAAGAGCTACAGGTTAAACAATAGCCTACACTTATCTGCTTAGGCCACTAGGTGGTGCACACATATGTCTGTGAACTGTAGGTTAAACGGGCTTGTCACCAGGTTGGATTTAATTCATCACCACAGGAGTGGTACAGACAGTAGGAGCTGCTAGAGTCCAGGAGAGACAGTGATCCTGTGGGTGGGAGCAAAAGAAGGAAGGTCTCCCACAGGAGGTGGATAGCCAGGATTGCTGGCTGTGGAGATGATAGGAACAAAATCATAAAGGCAAGAAAGCCTAAAGACGTGGCAGAGGAAAGTCCTATAGAGGGGGCATGGTTGCTTTCCATGCTGATGAATTCCTACCTAACAGGGCCATAGCAGAGGGAAAGACAAAACAGTTGAATCATTTGAACCAGATGACCTCAAACATTCCTTCCAGACCTTTGTGCTGGCACTAGAGATAGAGTGATGAAATGAGTCTTATCCTCGAGTAAGGACCTCATGAGGGAAACAGAAGAAACAGAAAGTTAAAAACAGAGCATGATACAAAAGGCTGGCTTTACAAGATACATTAGAAGAACAAAGTGGGAACTATTCTGTTCAAAGGACAGACGGAGGTTAGGTTTGGAAGTTGTCATGCAGAAAAGATGTCATGGACGTCTCGAGCAGTGAGGGGAGACCTCCCAGAAGACAGAAGATCACGAAAGATTAAGCAGAGAGAATAGCATGAGCAAAGGCATGGGGGGTGGGTAAAAGGATAATGTGGATTCCAGGAATGCTTCATTGAATTTAGCAAGTGCTTATGGAGGGCTACTGTATGCCATGGACTGAACAATACATCTTCTAGGCCCTTAAGATGCTCTCCAACTAGTGAGGAAGACACACATCCACTGAAAATTGTAATGTGAGAAGAGAGCTGAAAATTTGGCCCCTTCTACGTTCTGACTCTGTCTTTTGAGCCCCCAGTGTTCTGTCTACAGGGATTCTCAGGGAACACTTTACACCAGAAGAGGGAGCCCACAAGCATGGTACCTGGTTGCATTTGATTCCCTATCCCTGAAGGTATTTCACTCACCCTCATTTTACAGGTGCGAAGTTTGAGGCCAGAAACATACAGTTAAGTTATCCAAACTCCACAGAGAAGCCAAGACACAAACCCACATCTGTCTGCCTCCTGTCAGGTTTTCTTCTCTTTTTTCTCTGCGGGAGCCTGGACACAGAGTCACCATTTAGAGATAGCTCTTAATTAAGAAATAGACTCTTCTCAGATAAATAAACTTCTTTCACCAAGCACAGTCACCACAAAGTCAAGCTTATGGAAAAATAGAAGGACGCATTGTATTCTTCCCTCATGCATGAGAGAAGTGCCGAGCCACACAGGTTGGCCTTGGCAAAGGCAGCTTGAGCCAATTGTACTACTGGCCTGGTTCTGTGTTTGGGAGGGAGGCGGTCTGGCTCCAGCATTCCTTCTAGCCCATGTGTGGGTGTGTGTTTCTTTTCAGAGGGAGGATGTGTGTTCACAATGTAGGTCAGTGACATCTTGGAGTTGCATTATTTGCTTGAAAATGTCAACTGGAATGAGTTATGAGCTGGCAGGAAAACAGTGATGTTGATTGAGAAGTCCATGAGGGGATGGAGATCTGCTTTGAGGTTCATGAGAAGTCATTGAAGTAAGAGGTAGAGAGATTTTAAAGAGCTTTTGACTGAGACAGATCAAAGTTAAATAGAGGAGGAAGGAGACCATGAGGGCAAGGAGATTTGAGCCCGGGTCTTATGAGGAAAGGACATAGGAACTGGGCATGTTTAGCCTGGAGAGAAGACACAGATCTGCAGAGGTCCAAACTCTTGTCATGGGCTGAGGCAACTAGAAACAGTGATGATGTCATAGGAAGCTGCTTTTAACCCTTGCTCAAAGGAGAGCTAACAAACTGATAAGAACTAGTGAGTTCCCCATCAAGAAAAGGGATGAAACAAGCAGTTCATACAACTGGTGGGGCCATTGCAGAGGGGATTCCTGTCCTGATAGCAGGTCAAACTCAATGACCTTTGAGCTCCAAGTATTCATGATTCTTTTTTTTCTTTAAGATTTATTTATTTGAGAGAGAGTGAGAGAGAGAGCACATGCGAGTGGGGGGAGGGGCAGAGGGAGAGGGAGAGAGAGAATCTCAAGCAGACTCCCTCTGAACATGGAACCCAGCACATGGCTGCATCCCAGGACCCTGAGATCATGACCTGAGCTGAAATCAAGAGTTGGCCCCTTAACCGACTGAGCCACCCAGGTGCCCCCCCACCAAGTATCCATAATTCTGTGAAAAAAGGACAAAATAGCTCATATAAACCAAGGGTCACATGGACTATAGTAATAACAACAGCATCAATACTGTATCTTTTTGAGCTATTAAGCGTCAGGCACCATCGTAATGGTTTATGTGTATCGTCATATTTTGGGCTTTCAAGCCAGCATTAGAACTGACTGAATTCTAATCCTGGCCCTGCCGTTTAATGAAGATGTTGTCTTGGGCAGATAATTTTCCTCTCTGAACCTCATGTAATACTGACCCTGCAGGATTGCCAAGAATATGAAAAGAAATGAAACATCAAAGCACCTGGTACTGTGCCTGGCCTATAATTGTTGCTCAAAAAATGTTGCTGCCTTCCCATTTCTGCCTAAGCAGAATTTCAGGAAGCTGTTCTCCATTCTTAGAGAGAGGCAAGATAGAGCGGGAAATACAGATAAGGTGAAATGTGGCAAAGGATCCATTAGAAGAAATACCGGATAATCAGAATCTCCTGCAATATGTAGCCTAGAGCAACGGTTCTCAAAGTGGAGTTTGTTTGAACCCCTTTTGAGAAAAAAAAAAAAAAAAATAGATTTCCAGGGACTATTTATGGAAAATCAAGTGTAGAAAAGAGAAAGAAGTCATCTGGGGCTTAAGGAATCCTGACTTAAGTCTCTAGGAGAATTGCTCACTGCCCCACCCCCAGCCTCCAATATCAACTTCTCCATCCTCAGGTTTCCATGACATCCAATTCAGGACAGAGCCTCCCTGTAGATACGCTGTGATGTGTGGCAAGCCTACTGAGCTATTGATCTCCTCAGCCCTTGGGTTAGCCAGGGCCAGTTGCCTCCAAACACAAGCAGCCTCGTCCATATGACCCAGTGTGCCAGACAGATATTTGCTATGATCGTTGTATACCATACAAAGAGATGAGGATTCAGTTAGAGAAGGAATGGTTTGATCATCAGTAACTAAGATTGTCATAGCGTTGCTGAGCAAATTAAAACAATAAACCAGCCCAGGAATATCTTGGTTAGAAAGGAATATAAGGAGGGTGACAGTGATATAAGGACCCAAGGCAGAGAGGATTGCCAGGATATGAGACACTTAACCAGTGTGGCCAGTGTGAACAAAGACTGGTGCAGAAGAATGAGCCTATGGCCTTTCTCTAAGTATAGAATAGATTTGACTGGAAGACCTCTAAGGCCTCTCACTTCTGACTATGGAAGTATGAACGAAAAGGCCATCCACTCCCTTTGTCTCTAGGGTGCGATGCCTCTGTGCAGAATTGTGAGTGAGCACCCTTTTCTCCACCTTATACCCTGCTCTGTGTGTCTGAACATCCCTTCTGTGTGTCCACCCTGAGCTGCTAAGCACAGTTTGGCTCTGGCTCAATTCCATGATCTCACAATGTGTTTTCTTTTGCAGCAACAGCGGCAGCTTGACCTCCTGACAATAACCAGCCCCGGTGAGTAGGTGCGGCCATTCTGCTTTGGCTTTTCCCTTATTTCCCAGAGCAATGCCTGGTGGCCTAAGCAAATGCGATTCCTGCCCTCCTCCTTTGATTCCCTGGATGAACAGCAGAATTCTTGGCGCCATGAATAACCCTTCTCCCTCCATCCTCTGCCCCTTGGGCAGTTTTTTTTCCTCCCTCCCAGGTCTGTGCTGCTTCCTCTTGACTCTGCAGATGGCAGGGTTGATACTCTGATGTTGCTACATATTCCAGGGCCAGGTTCTCCCCAGATCATTCGATAGACCTAAGTGTCAAGGAATTGTCCTGGTCTTATGAGAAATAAGTTTTGAAATCATGGGGAACAGGGAAACTGCCTGGAAAGGGGCATGGAATGGAGGAAGGATGGCTCATGAGGGACTAGTCTGAGAAAGTGACCAGGTTTGGTCTTCTGTGCTCGAGGGTCAAAATAACTCTTGTCTCTTGCTTTAGGGGAAAGTCAAGTTCCCCAACAAAGCTGTGGCCATGGGATTAAAAGGTCCTTTCTTCCCCCCGACACCTGGCATCTAGCCTAGAGAGTGGGTTGAGTAGTTCAATCCTGCCAGAGAGGTATTTTATTTTGGTTTGGGAACTTGAGGCAAAACTGGCCAACAAGAGATGTTATTCTCTTTTGGGGTCCAAGAGGATGATGATGCTAGCAGGGTTAGTGAGCATTCAAGAATGGGGGTGGTGGGTCATCTTCATCTGTTCAAAATATTTAACAGCCCTGGTGACCCTCTGCTGTGTTAGGCATTAACACTTTGTTTACTGGACTGTGGGGAGATGGGATCCTGGGGGAGGGGTACATGTGGCAGACTGGTCACATGGCAGGTTGGGGGCTCTAGGAGTGGCTAATTACTGATAAGTATGGAGGCCATTTCAATGTGTTGGTGTCCAGTATGGCCATACCATGTTATCTCTGCCTTTTACCAAGCTTGCCATGCTGTATCTTGGTGCCACTTACAAAGAGGTTGAGAAATTGCCTTCTGCAGGCACTCTCTCAGCACAAACACTAGTTTATCTGGTCTCAGTCACTGAGGTATAAGGCAGTGACTACAAATGTAAGTTGGATCTAGCCAGTTCAGGTGACCTTACTGTATTTCCACCTGATAGAGCTTTTTGAGCTTGGGACTTTAGAAGAACAGAGATGAAGTGGTTTGAAAAATGTTTCATCTGTTCTATAGATGAGCTATGTTTAATATATATATATATATATATATATATATATACATATATATTATATCATAATCATATATATATATATTATGATTAGCACATGTAGAAATTACAAATCATGGGCTAACATAACTGGAGTGGCGCACTCGTTTGACCTACCAATCCCTCCCCACTAAGGTGTTGGTGAAGGATTATCTTTGTCCTATCCTATTTGGTTTCTATCCTTTGTAATTGTGTACTATTCTACTCTACCTATGCGAACCCAGATTGCCTGCTTCCACATTCCAGTCTCATCTGGTCACACCCTGATATGATGCTGATGTATGAATTGGAGGGGGTTCTTGATATGTCTTCAAGCCCTGTTTACTGCACTTCTTTTGTACTAGCTCTTTCTGTTCCTAATTGCTGCTGCATAAATTCAAGCAGAGTAATTGTGACTCTAAGTGTACTCCTTTTGAAGAGCTGTAGAACTGCAAAATGCTAAGCACTGCCAGATTTTGGAATGGTTTATAATTTTGCCCACTTTTAGATGTGAAAAAAAATACCTCCTGGGTCAAAGCTTCCCAAACGGTGTGTTGGGGCGCACTGGTATGCTGCAGGTAGGCTGCCTTTGTGTGATATTATGAGAGATGCACTTGTGAGATATTGATCCACTTACCTCTCAGGGACACAGGGAGGACCTGGACAGCTGGAGCCCCCAAGGTGGTGGCCTCATTCCGGTGTGCCAGACAAATACCCATTTGTGCCATGCATTACTGTGTGCCGTGTGTTACCATTAGTACCATCTACGCCAGAGAGCCCCCCTATTTAAAAAATTTATAAATCTAGTTGAGACTTTTCTATACTCTTACCTGATTGCAACTTTCTCCCTTCACCCTATAAATAACCACTATAATAAATTCAATGTTTTTTCCATATCTCTATATACAAAAATATAATAGGTATAACTGGTATTCTTTTACAAATTACTCTAAATGATGTCACACTGTAAATGGCATTCCATGACTTTCCCCCTAATCATTACTATATTGTAGAGATTGATTCAGGTAGATTCATGTACCTCTGGTTTATTCATTTTAACTGACATATAGTATTTCACATATGATTATATCACAATTGATTTATCCACCTTATTGATCATAATTTAGGCCTATTTCCAGGTTTTTTTACAATTGCAAGCGATACTACAAAGGGCATTTTTGTGCCTGTCTCCTTGTGTATAAGGGCATATAATTAGGAGAGGAATTATTGATTATGTGCATCTTCAAATTTACTATGTAATGGCCAATTATTTTCTAAGGTAGTTGAACAAATATATACTTCCAGCAGCAAAGTATAAGGGTTTCCACTTCCTTGAATCCTCAATACTTGGAATTGTCAGGCTTACACAATTTGTCATCATGATAAATGTGAAATGATATCCCATTGTTCTTATAATATTTGTTTCCCTGATTACTGATGGAGTTGAGTATATTTTCATATGTTTATTGACCACTTTGGTTTCTTCTTTGGTGAATTGACTTTTCATATCCTTTTTCCATTTTCCATTGGGTTGTCATTTCTTTTTATTGATTTATAGTTCTTTATTATCCTGAATATCAATACTTTGTCACTTATATGCATTGCAAATACCTTCTTCCAGACTGTGGCTTGTGTGGGTGTTTTTCTTTTTTAATTAATAATGTACTTTTACATGGAAGATTTTAAAAACTTTAATGGGGTTAAATTAATCGATCTCTTGCTTTATGAGCTTTGCTTTTGTAACTTATTTAAGAGATCTTTCCCTACCTGGATATCATATTCTTCTGTACTTACTTCTAAGTTTTGTGTCATACTTGGGGTCTTTATCTCATTTAGTACTGATCTTTGTGCATAATATGACTTAGAGATTTAATTTTTTGTTTACATATGGATAACCCATTGTCTCAGCACCATACAACAACTAGTACATCCTTTCTCCCACTTATTGGCAATTACATGTCTGTCATATAGCAATTTTCCTGTATACAGAATCTGTTTCTGAGCTCTCTGTATTATTCCATTGGTCTACCATACTTACTCGGCATTCACTCCATACTGTCTTATTTCTAATAAATCTTAATTTTAATATTATCTTTATAATTACTAGGGAGATATCCTTCTCCCTTTCCCTTTTGTGGTAATCTTTTGGAAACACTGTCACCTGTTGTTTTTTTAATAAAATCTAATAATTCATGTATTGTAACAGGTGAATCTAATCTATATTTATTATAATTACTGGTATATTTGGATAAATACCTACCACCATATTTGTGCTCTATCATTCATCTTCTTTTTTTTTTCTCTTGTCCTGCCTTTTTTGGCATTATGTTTTATGTATTACCTGCCTTCCTCTGGCTCCATCTACAGATTTGGATGCTATTGATTTTATTTCTAACCTAAACTGGTGACCCTTTGGATATACATTTGATGATATATTTTCTTACAAAATCTACAGCATTTGACAAAATTAGCCTTCTTAATAAGTGGAATAAAAGGTGGACTAGTTGAGGCACCTGGCTGGCTCAGTCAGTAGAGCATGTGACTCTTGATGTCGGGGTCATGAGTTCGAGCCCCACATTGGGAGTAGAGATTACTCAAATAAATAAATAAACTAAAAAAAAAAAAAAAAGATAGACTAGTTGTGGTATGGTGCTGAGACAATGGGTTATCCATATGTAAACATGTTTTAACCACCTTTTGAACACTGCCCTGTCACCACCTAGTTATTATTATTTAGACTTCTAAGTTAAACTGTTGCAAAAAAAAGAAAAACAATGAATTAGTAATAGCACTGAGATAATTTACTTTTCCTACACAGTATATGACATTTTGTGTTCTCCTGCTTGTTATATCCCAAGATTTCCTGTGTTACCTTATTTTTTTTAAAGATTTTATTTATTTATTCATGAGAGACAGAGAGAGAGAGAGAGAGACAGAGGCAGAGGGAGAAGCAGGCTCCCCGCAGAGCAGGGAGCCCGATGCGGGACTCCATCCCAGGACCCTGGGATCATGGCCTGAGCCGAAGGCAGACGCTTAACTGACTAAGCCACCCAGGCGTCCCTCCTGTGTTACCTTATTAAAGTGAATCCTTTAATAGCTATTTTAGTGAGAGTCCTTGGGCAATCCTCTTAATCTATACATGTCCTTATTTTGACTTTCTCTGGAATAATAGTTTGGCTAGGTATAAATTTTAGTTTGAGGAAGATGTTCCTTTGTACTTTGAAGATTTTTAAAAATTGTTTTCTGACATACATAGTTGCTGATGAGAAGTCTTCCATTATTTGTTTTTGATAACTTACCTTTTTTTGATAGGTTTCAAGATTGTTTTTTAATCTTAACATCCTGTATTTTTCACTTTGATGTATGTAGGTGTGAATTTATTTCTATTTACCCTGCCTGGTACTCTGAGTATATTTCTACCTGAGAATCTATGTCTTTCTTTAATTCTGAGAAATTATTGGCATATTTTCTCTTTAAATATTGCTTTTCCCTTATTCCTCGGGCTTTCTTCTTCAAGAATTTCTATTAGGTGACTATTGGATTCTCTCAAGTGGCCCTCCATGGCTATTAACTGATTTTTCATAACTTTTTATAATTTTGCCTTACTGCACTGATTCTGAGGTCCCTACAAGTAACTTGCATTTATAAATTCACTTTTCGACCATGTCTAGTCTAAACTTTTCTCCCTGTCTTTTTCAATATTTCAATGACTACATATTTTTAATTTCTAAGATTTCTAATTTTGTTCATATCCACCTGTTCTTATTTTATTTCTGCCTATTCTGTTTCATAATTTCTTATTCTGTTTTAATGCCTTCATTTGTTTCTCTGAACATCCTCAATATGCTTATTTTAAAACCTCTGACTGTTCTATAAAATAAGTTTCATCTGGAGAGAATTCAAGTTATAATTGTTAATTTTGTTTAGTATCATTTTTAGCATTTAATTTCTTCATGCATTTTGAAATTTTAATTTGTAAGATCACTGAGGAGGAAGTTTTCTGGTTTTCTCTTTTCTCATCTCCGACCCTCCCCCCCACCCCCCCCAAATCCCTGCTGCGCTCACATCTCCCTGTGTGGTGGTTTTTGTTGTTAAATCTACCCACATCTTCAGTATTGGACCTGGTAAAAAATGGAGATATATTGGATCCAGTGACAAAATGTCAGCAGGATAGTTTGGCATTGCTTCTGTTTTCTCTGTCTATATGCCTCACCTCTCTAGGCCTACAGTGCACAGGGGCCATCTGCCAGCAAGTTGTGCAGCAGCCGCTTTTTCTTCCCTAGGCTCCTTTCAAGCCTTGAGAGCCCCACCCTAGGGCTCTAAGCAGAAGATCTTGTTTCTGATCCTCCTGTTCCAGAGTACTTTTAGTCTCTGTTATCTCATAGGAGGCAAACTTCAGCTGCTACTCCCTGCTTCTATGTTCAGACCTCAGGAAGCAAGTAGCCTTGGGAAAACTTACCTTTCACATTTCTGTACATTTCAGCTTTGTGGAGATATCCCCCTCACAACAGAGCCCAAATATATATTTTCATTTCTTTGCTCAAATGTTATCCAATATTACTATTTGATGAGAATGAACAGGCTTATTGAAGCATGAACTTATTTAGCCATTTGACCCAAAACCCAACTATAGTTTCTTCTTTACTTTTTAGAAAGTTTATTCTATAACCTCTTCAGTAAAAGGGAGACAGCATGAAGAAACATTTTTCACCCATACAAGTAAAACCCCTAATACCAGACTGAGAAGAGAGATTGTTATTTTTGCACATGTATATACAAATATATATGTAATTTAAAAAATAAAATTCAGGTGATACTATGTAAACTGTCTCATTTGAATGTAGTATTAACATTTCTCAATGTTATTAAATATTCTTTAAGAAGAAATTTCATATAGTTGAAAAGCATTCTATTATAACTCTACTGTTGTATATTAAATTGTACCCAATTATTTAATTATAAATAACACCACAGTGAACTTTCTTGTATAAAGATCTTTGTATGCATCTCTAATTATTTCTTTAGGAAAAATACCTAGAATGAGAATTACTGAGGAAAGGTGTACATAGTTCAATAGTCATGACAAGCTACATTACACTGAAGTAACAATGACATCAAAATTGCAGCAGCTTAAAAAACAAAAGCTTATTTCTCACTTTTGGTATATGTCCCTCATGGATTGGCATCAGCTCTGCTTCACATCATCTTTACTGTAGCACCCAGACCAAGCATTCTCTGTTTGGAACATAGCTGGGTGTTTTAATTTGGGTTCCCTAAGAAGAAGACCTTGAGACAAAGATTTCAGTGCAAGACATTTATTTGGGAGATAATCCCAGAGACCTTGGAAGGAAAGCAAGGAAATAATACAGGAAAAGAAGAAAGCCAAGAAAGGTTCATTATCAAGCAAGCTACCACTAAAGGCAACTGGAACATAATCAAACTGGGGAACCCTGGAAGTCAGTGTGGAAAATAAGCCTCAGAGATATTCCTCCAAAGGACAAAGGAGTGAGAGTGAGAATGGGTGTGTTAATTCCCTGACACTTCCAATCTGCTCCGAGTATGGACACAGCAGATTCCAATGGCCAAAGAAAGCTCTCAGGATAGAGTTGCAGGTGTTGGCAATTGGACATTATTCAACATGTGCACAAAGAAGTGCCAGGAGAATATGTGAGATTGCAGCACCTGCCATGTGGGTCACCATGGCAGAGGGAAAGGGAGAGATGGTGAACCATGTACTTTCTCTTAAAAAAATTTGGAAGGGGTCACTTCTGCCCGCATTTCCTTGGTCAAAGCAAGTCACATGACCACTCCTAAATTCAAAAGGGTTCCACAGGGATGCGGGGACTACAGTGAGGAGAACTAGAAAAATTGGCAATGATTCCTTAATCATACTTCCAGAAAGATTTTCATATTCTCATCAAAATGCTAAAAGTGTGCGTCATACCTTTCTTAAAAAACATAATGTTTTTATTGAGATTTAATTCACATGCCATCAAGTCCATTTTTAAATGCATCATTTAGTAGTTTTCAGTATATTCACAGAGTTGTATAACCATCATCAATAATTCAAGAACATTATCACCACCCCAAAAAGAAACTCTGTTAATAGTCCCTCCCTATTTCTGCCTTCCCCCATGCTCTGGAAACCACTAACCTACTGTCTTTCTGAATTTGCCTATTCTGGACATTTCATATAAATGGAATTGTACAATATGTGGCCTTTCTTGACTGGATTTTTCCACTTAGCATAATAATTTCAGGTTCATCCATATTGTAGCATGTGTCAGTACTTCATTCTTTTTTATTGCTGAATAGTATTTCATTATATGGATATACCACAATTTGTTTATCTATTCATCTATTGATGGATATTTCATTTGTTTCCATTTTTTGTCTATTATGAATAATACTGCTATGAGCATTTGTGTATAAGTCTTTATGTAGACATATGTTTTTAGTTCTCTTGGATATAAACCTTAGGAATAGAATTGTTGGGTCATATGGTAAGTGTTAGGATATACATTTTGAGGAACTGCCAAACTGTTTTCAAAAATAGCTGTACCATTTTCCATTCTTATCAGCAATGTAGGACACATCCAATTTCTCCACATCCTCTCTGATACTTATTATCTGTCTCTTGATTATAGTCATCCTAGTGGGGGTGAAGTGGTATCTCATTGTAGTTTTGATTTCCATGTCCCTAATGGCTAATGATGTTGAGCATATTTTCATGTGCTTTTTGGCCATTTATATATCTCCTTTGGAGAAATGTTTAGTCAAATTATTTTTCCTCACTCATTTTAATTACATTATATTTGTCTTTTTATTATTGGATTGTAAGAGTTTTAAAACTTATATTCTGAATACAAGGTCTTTTATCAGATATATGATTTGCAAATATTTTTTACTGTTCCATGGGTTGTCTTTTCACCTACCAGATGTTCTTTTGAGCAAAAAAAAGTTTTTAATTGCGATGAAGTTCAATTTACCTATTTTTTTCCTTTTTGTTACTTATACTTGTGGTATGTCTTGGAAAACATTACCTAACCCAAGATCACAAAGATGCACTCTTGTGAGTTAATTTTTTTATATGATGTGAGGTAGGATTCCAGCTTACCTCTTTTGAATGTGTTCAGTTTTCCCAGCACCATTTGTTGAAAAGACTGTTTTTCCCCTGTTGAATTATCTTGGTGCTCTTGTCAAATTGTACTCTTTGATGGAATAGACTAAAAGGACAGCATTTAGGAAGTATCTAAATAGTGGCGCTCAATGCCAGAGCTGTGTTAAGTGTTTTACATATATTTTTCCCATAATTTTCCCCACTATCCCATGAGACAGGTATCACCATTTCTCTTTCACAGATGAAAAATGAAGGTGCTGCATCATTATTTGAATTGCCCAGTTGAACACAGTTAACAAGTGATAGAGTCAGTATTCAAATCGAGATCTATCTGATTCTAAATCCTTTGCCTTTTCTGCTACTGCTACATATAAATATTACTTCACTTGTGATATTGGCCCATGGAGTCTTCTTTCTCAGACAGGATTCAGATTGACCCACTTAACTGGGGATAAGGAAAGTCTGGATTGTCAGCGATGTCACAGTCATTGGGGCTTTCCCACTAATTAGGCTGTGTCTTGAAGGGACAATTGATTACCTAACATAGAAACCTCCAGAAAAAAATCACTGCTAGATTTGTTTCTGATTTGAAATATCCTAAGTTTGGTTTGGGTTTGGGGGGGCTTTGGGGGGTTGGTTTTTTTGTTTTGTTTTGTTTTATCCCCTCTTAACCTTGCTAAAGCAATATCAATGCTGAATGGTGATAGACTGGGGATGCTGACCATTACATGACCACTTTGAAATTGGTCTCCAATTAAAGTCCCACATGATGTAAACTCAACCCCTCTGGAAAATAAAGGAACAAGAGAGGCCAAACTAGCCATTGTTATGTGCCTCTGGCCATTTTTAGAGCCAACAGGAGGCCTGTGGAACCAGTCCAGAGTGCCAGGACCAGGAGTGAAGCCAAGCCAGATGACTCCTGGCCTCACTGCCAGAAGGTTAGCAACACAGTGGATATGCATAGAGTGGATGGTTCAAAAAATGCATACACATCATTAAAACAACTTTAAAGAGATTTTTAAAGAAGAAAAATAAATTACTCCTAGTCCTACAGCCTTAGCACAATACAAAACCTAATTCTATTTATACATTTTCCCTTTCAGTTCTTGTCTATATGCAGAAACATATTTACATAATTGCAATCACAGTAAGTTTTTATATACATCTTTTTTCACTTAACATTATTTCATAAACAATCTTCATGTTGCTATGTAGTTTACATACTTACCATCTTTTTATAATAACTTTCTCTATTAAAAAATTGCACATGCCCATGGTGCAAATTTTGAAAAACACAGAGCTAAGTTATGAAGATGAAAATATCAGTTATCTCCCAGAGGCAATCACTGTTTAATATTTTAACACATTTACTTCTTTGCCTTTTTTCTATGCATGTATAATTTTGTTTTACATAGTGGAGATCATGTAGAATATAAAATTTTATCCTGATTTTGTACTTAATATTACAAGAAAAATATTTCCCCATGCCAATAATGTTGTATATTTAACTTAAATTCTAGTTTCTTGATGTTATGAATAATTTATAAACCTTTGTATATATATTTTTCTCTACATTTTAGGTTATTGTCTTAAGATATATTACTAGGGATTGCATTGCTACATCCATGAGCATTTTATGAGCATTTTAAAGGCATACTTATTTTTAAAAGCTCTAGCATCTTCCATCTTTTACATATAGTCTGGTTTATAAAAATCCACATCCTATTGTTGTGCATTCGGGTTATTTCCAGATGTTTTCTCTTATAAATAACTCTACCATAAAACTATTTGTGAAAAAGCTTTTTACTTCTTTTATATAAATTTTATATCTGGACATTTTAGAAGTAGAATTTATGGGCCAGAGAGCACTAATATGTTTAAGGAATTATTGTGCCTTGTTACCAGCTCATTTTCCAGAAAGTTTTATCAATTTACATTCCTAACTCCATTCCCCAACCTCCATCTCTCATGTCAACAAGGAAAAACAACAGCATTGGGTGCCACTCAGAAGATTTATTAAATTAAGTAAAATAATTTTAGAAGCATATAAAGAGACATATAAAGGCAAGGAGAAACATGTTTTGTTTATTCTCATGGTCCCTGAGAGACAAACTGAGTGGTATGTTCCTAGGATCTTTGTCCTGGGAAATCTATTACAGATACCATACCCCAGGACTCAGGTGAGAAGGTTGATGGGAAGGGATCAAGGATCCCATTTTGGAACATCCAAATGGGTGGGCTGAGCTCTGGGGAGGGGAATTGGAAGTGTGAGGGAGGTCAGATCAGGAAAGAGCTGGTAAGACCTTACCATCAGACTGAATACAGGCCCTAGGCCTAGACAAATTAATTCAAGGCATGCACAGTAAAATTAAGGCACAGGAACTATGTAAGTAGGAGTCTTTAATCACAACCTAAATTAGTTTAAGTGAAAAATAGGCAATTAATTGGTTCATGTGAATAGATAATCCAGAAATACGTCAGCCTTTTTGTGCATCTTGATATAGGGCTCATAGGACCCAGTCTGTTTTTGTCCTTCTCTTAACTCCACTTGCTTGGTTGACTCCTTTCCCAGGCCACATGTGGTCTCGAGATGGCTGTAGAAGCTGCAAAATTTACATTCTCCCCAATTCTAGTCTAATTGGAAAAATCAAGAGACTCTCACCCAGAAGTCCCAGCAGAATCTCTATTGCTTCTCATTTTGTGATTATGTCATTATGAGCTGACTTTGAACAAGTACCTGTGTCCAGGGAAATCCACTGTGCTGATTGGCTGAGAGTTGAATTATTAGCATCATCCACGAAATCGGGAGATAAATTGGGCCCTGGCATTAACTAATGGCCCAAGATCACATGGATTTTTGCAATGACTATCTCTGTGGCTACATTAAACCAAAAATATGAATTATGAGGTCTGAGAGCAGAGCAAGCATTGATCTGTTCTGCAGTAGACCTTCTATTGAAAGAGCTAGGCCCAGCTGAGGCTCTACGGCTAGAATCTCTGCACTGGGACAGGACTCATTACACTGGACATTTTGATAATATTAATTCTCTCAATACATGAACACAGGATCTTTGCATTTTTTTGTGTCTTTTACAATTTCTTTTTTTTAAGATTTTATTTATTTATGAGAGAGAGAGTGGAAAGAGAACGAGGGGGGAGAGGGGCAGAAGGAGAAGCAGACTGCCTGCTGGGCAGGGAGCCTGACGCGGGGCTCGATCCCAGGAACCTGGGATCATGATCTGAGCCGAAGGCAGACACTTAACCACCAAGCCACCCAGGCACCCTTCTTTTATAATTTCTTTCATCATTGTCTTAAAGGTTACAGTGTACAGATCTTTCACCTTAGATAAATTTATTCCTAAGTATTTTATTGGCTTTGATGTTATTATAAATAGGATTGTTTTCTTTATTTCTCTTTAAGATAGTTTGTTGTTGGTGTATAGAAATGCAACTGATTTGTGTGTGTCGATTTTGTATCCTGTGACTTTACTGAATTTGTTTTTTAGTTCTAACAGTGTTATGGTGGAGCCTGTAGGGTTTTCTTTATATAAGATCATGTTATCTGCAAACAGAAACAGTTTTATTTCTTCCTTTCCAACTCAGATCCCTTTTACGTGTTTTCTATTATTAACTGCTCTGACTAGGACTTCCAATACTATATTGAGTATGTGTGGTGAGGGTGGACACCCTTGTCTTTTTCCTGATATTAGAGAAAAAGCTATCAACATTTCACTGTTGAATATGATGTTAGCTGTGGGTTTGTCATATATGGCTTTATTATGTTGAGGTATATATTTTTTAAAAATTTATTTATTTATTTATTTATTTATTTATTTATTTGACAGAGAGAGCACATGGGAGGGGGTTGGGGGGAGGGCAAAGGAGGGAATCAGACTCCCCACTAATGCACACCCTGATGTGGGGCTCGGTCTCACAACCCTGAGATCATGACCTGAGACGAATGCTTAAGCAACAGAGCCACCTAGGTGCCCCGAGGTATACTCTTCATATACCCAATTTTTTTAGAGTTTTTGTCATGTGAGGTTGTTGAATTGTGTTAAATTTTTTTTCTGCATGTATTGAAAGGATCATATGGTTTTATCCTTCTTTCTATTAATGAGGTATATTATGTTTTTGATCTGCATATGTTGAACCATCCTTGCATCACAGAGATAAATCCCACTTGATCATGGTGTATGATCCTTTTAATGTGCTGTTGAATTCCATTTGCTGGTATTTTGTTTAGAATTTTTACATTTTTATTCATTAGGGATATTGGCCTGTAGTTCTCTTTTCTTGTAGTCTCCTTCTCTGGCTTTGGTATCAGGTTAATGTTGGCCTTGTAAAATGAATTTGGGAATGTTCCCTTCTCTTCAATTTTTTGCAAGAGTTTGAGGTGGATTGGCATTTATTCTTCTTTAAATATTTGTAGAATTCACCAGTGAAACGATCTGGTCATGGCTTCTCTTCACTGGGAGGTTTTTGATTACTGCTTCAATCTCCTTAGTCATTATCGGTCTGTTCAGACTTTTTGTTTCTTTCCGACTCATTCCTGGTAGATTGTATATTTCTAGGAATTTATCAATTTCTTGTAGGTTATCCAATTTATTGGCATTTGGTTGTTCATTGTAAGAACGATCTTAATCTGACAGAAATTAACACAAAAGCAGGTATATGCTCTGTGCACTTTTTATTCATTTATTTTCCTACTTATGCCAGGAAGTGAGCATCATTCAGGGGCCATCTTGGAGGCTGGCTACCAAAATCCCGCTGCTGCTGCTGATGATGATGATGATGACGATTATCAGTATTATACTTTCGTTCCTTTCAGACCCATTTATCTGTTATGATTCCTTCAAAGATTTTTCCCTTATTCCCAAGATATGTGAGTATTAGCCTGGTTTTTTGAGATTGGCAGAGGTTTCTAAGAAAAATATTGAGACTTCTCTAGCTACTATTTCTTCCATAATAAATAGCCTCATTTGTCCATCTGTGTCTTTCTATCCTAATATAGGCCTAAACTATAAGAACCTTTGCATTGGTCATGAAAGTAAGAAGTATTTTTGACTCAGTGGATTAAGATAAGTAAGATCTCTCATTTAGGAAAAGAAGGTTGTGTGCCCCAATATCCAGTTTCCAGTTTATAACAGCCCTTTGCACTCTGGTAAATGGGTATTGGGCTGCTACTGAGTTGAGGCAAGGTGTGATCCATGTAC
The DNA here is from genome assembly GCF_011800145.1 of Mirounga leonina. Lineage (NCBI taxonomy): Eukaryota > Metazoa > Chordata > Mammalia > Carnivora > Phocidae > Mirounga > Mirounga leonina. The sequence goes on from NW_023270447.1 coordinate 56,104,974, forward strand.
ATGTACTTAAAATTCCCAGAGACTAAGGACACAATGGCAGGTCATAGAGGGTGGTACACACCTTTCATGCTCTGGTCTAAATCATCATCAAAGAGAGTGATGAGGATAGGCTCAAGGAATGTGGCAGTTTGCTCTTAGAAAGATTTACTGACCTGCCATTACCAGTGCCTAATCAGCACTATAGAGACAGAAAAATAACAAGTCTCTATGACTAAAGAAAGAGAGAGAGAGAGAAGAAAAGAAAAAGAGAAATTCTAGGTAGCAGACAGCAGAAATTTTGAGATTAGCTAGACCAGGTTTCAAATCTCAGCTCTACCATTTACTCTTTATATGATTTTGGACAAAATAGAATCTCTCAGAGCTTCAGGTCTCCAATTCCTAAAATGGGACTAGTAATAATGACCCTATTGGGCTGTTGTGAATATTAGATGAGATAATGTATCTAGCATATATCAGAACCATGGAAAAGCTTGTGTTATTATGGGAAGTCCTTCTTTGAGGCTGGTCACCACAGATAGCTGTTATTTTTTCTCACTAACCTACCTCCAGCCTACTAGGTCAGTCTCTGAAATGGCAGTAGGATCTGCATTTGGCACTTGCAGTGCTATTTCCTCCCCTCCAGATGATGGCTGACTCATTATCATATAAACCTGATAAACTTCTCTCTAGAAACTGAAAAAATAAGGGGGATCAGCCCAGCTGAGTTCCATTCTTGGATGGGTGGCCGAATGTCCTTCAGAAGGTTTTTGGTTTTTTGTTTTTCTGGTAAAGCTTATACAGAAGCCTGGTTTGTTGAAGAAGAGTTTTTAATCAGAACGGTGAAAGGAGAATTGGTTTTTAGCTGTTTTTAGGGGAAACAAAACTTGCTTTTTCCATATCAGGTGTCATTAAATTAGTTTGTGAAGTGAGCTCAGATTCAGCCTTAGGTGGTGCTTTGGGAAGCATTTCATATCACTTTACTGTACTATCTTGGAGACCTGGGTCTGGTGACAACTCCCTCCCATGCGCTGGCCTCTGTCCACATCTTGTTCCCTAGAGTTAACCAACAGTGGCTGTCTCAAACATATGTCCCTATTATTCCCACCAAGTCCTCTGCCCTGATTCTCTCTCTGCTTTTCTACTGCAAACCTCTGTATGCTTCTTTCCTTCCTCCCTGAAGTTTCAGAGGAGGGACCACCTAACCATCTTCTCTTCCCTAGAGGGGATAACAGTAGCAACCATAGGGACGACCACCACAACTGGTTTTGATACAACATGTTACAGTGTCAAAGTGATTTTGCATCCAATACTTTGTTTAAGCAACAAAACAACCTTAAGAGGTAGGTATCTTTATCTTAGAGAAATGATAGAATTTGCCTAAATTCACAAAAACTTGTAGTTTTAAAAGTCAGAGCTTGAACCAAGGTTTTCTGACTCAACATCCAGTGGACTTCTAACTTCTCAGCTGCCTTCCTAATCACAGGGGCTGGTTCATCCAGAGTTTACAGAGATAGTAAAAGAAAACTGAATGAGAGAAGGAGTTATTAGGATAAGAAACAGTCATAGGGCCTAAAACAAAGGTCTGGATTTGGGAAACTAAGCAGAAAGATCTGAACAAAAGCAGACATGAAACCCCACCTGCCATGGGTAACAACCTAATTTATTAATCCAACATGTCTTATATCCACTGTCTCTGCCCTTACCTGACCATGAATCCAGAATAATCCTGGGATCTGGCAGGTGGCAAGGGGGGCTCAGTGGCCTCAGTGGAAGGGATGGGCATCTGGAGTGTCTTGGTCCTGGAACCAAGTAGGTCATCACTGCCTGTTCAGCTTCAAAATCCAACAGTAGGTTTCTCTGTAAAATCCTTCATTTGTTCTCAAATATGGTCCCTGAATCACTTGTTAACGAAGTTATCCACTGTCTTATTTGATGTTTTAGCTGGTTGGCCCACTGAACTCTAGACAAGGGGCCGTTGGGAGAGTGTTCTAACTATAGGAGGGGGCTGTGATGCCAAAAGGTAAATATAAAAAAGTGTTTTAAAGAATTATGAAGTGATTGAACCAGAAAAGAGGATCCTGTGTGATTGTCAGTCTGGAATAGTGGGGATCAGTGAAGGTGAGGAATGGCAGGTTAACCTGGGCAAACAAATGAGGGGTAGCCAGAGCAGTTCTACTCAAAGCATTATCCACAGATGGGTGGCAGGGTGTAAACTGTCCACAGTGAGATAAATATAGAAATCAAGAGAAAGCATTTAGAAACTTTAATAGCAATTTGACATTGCTACAGCATCCATGTTCACGATCAGTGGATTTTTCCAAAATGTCAGTTTGTGATGGATTTGAGATAGGGAAGCACCGGTATAGGGGAATTCGGGCAACATCAGCCCCCAAGTTTATACAAGTGGTGTAGGTCTGTCAAAAATGGTAAAGGCCAGTTTTTTATTTATTTTTTTTAAAGATTTTATTTATTTATTTGAGAGAGAGAATGAGATAGAGACAGAGAGAGCATGAGATGGGGGAGCGTCAGAGGGAGAAGCAGACTCCCCACCGAGCAGGGAGCCCGATGCGGGACTCGATCCTGGGACTCCAGGATCATGACCTGAGCTGAAGGCAGTCGCTTAACCAACTGAGCCACTCAGGCGCCCTAAGGCCAGTTTTTTAAAAAGATATTCTGTATTTATTTATTTTAGAGGGAGAGAGAGAGCATGTGAGTGGGGGAAGGGGCGGAGGGAGAAGGAGAGAGAGAATCCCACGCAGACTCTGCACTGAGCACAGAGCCTGACAAGAGGCTCCATCCCACGACTCTGAGATCATGACCTGAGCTGAAACCAAGAGTCAGATGCCTAACTGACTGAGCCACCCAGGTGCCCTGATAAAGGCCAGTTTTTAATTACAAGACCTGCCACATAGTAGGGACCGAAAAATGATTTAGAAATGAACTTCATAAGAAGGCCGTTTTCCTCCTAGTTAGCTCTCAACTTGTGTAAGTCTTGTGAAGACTTCCCATCCACCAGCTGTAAGTCTTAAGTACCGCTCCCGCCTGCTTCATTGCTTTCCTTCAACATCTGGCTGCGCTGGGCGGGCTCAGCCTCTGTAGAAGCTGGGGTTCCCTCCCAGCCTACCTGGAGCCTAAGTGGTGTTTGGTAAAGTTTAAACAACCCCATGTAGGGTGGTTGAAAAGCAATCTCCATTTCTTTTGAATAAGAAGAAAGAAAGGGGAAAAAGACACCTCCCCCTTTCCTCTGCTTGCTCATTAGGATTCCGGGTTACAGCGGTGGTGCCTGGCCACTCTAATTGGATCTGTGGGCACACAGGTCTGTGCGGCTCCATTGAACGCTGACATTTCTAACTAACTGACCTTTTCAGGACCACTGGTACTCCCATAATGAGTGTGCAGCGGCATTGTGTGGACACAATACAGCAGACTTCATAGTGCCCAAAGAATGCAGGATTGAAAACTATTCAGAATCCCCAATCTCGAGTTAGCAAAATGAGAAAATTGGGTCCCAACATTCATCAGCGTGTTATTGTGGCGGTATCGATTTCAATGCCCTTTTATTTCTTTCAGGAAAAAAAAATGTTGTATTATAGAGGTCTGAATTAACTTTTGTTCTGTTATTTTTCCCCTGTACCTGTAAAAAGGTCAAATACATTCATAAGGCTGAGATAGATTTGCTGGATGGATATAAGCACTGGGCTATCAATCAACCTTCAAATAACCTTTAAGGAGACATGGACTCTTCCATGAACAATAATTGATGTACTCATTAAGGCCACAAAATTCTTCCGGACTCACCTAAAGGAGAACAGTTATAGGTCCAGTGGCAAAAATACGTCATTTAGAACAATGAGATAATGGCCCAGATATTTAAAATTGTTGTGGTCCGTTCAGTGTCACTGGGACAGGAGGGCGACTTCAAAGGGCAGCAGACAAGATGGGGAAGGAGAGAAGTGGTTTTTATACCATCCGGCAAGGACAACATAGGCTGGGCCCAGACAAGAGAGGGCATGATTTCCGAGTGCCCCCTGGGTCCACAGCAGAAAATTAGAATCCTGCTCTCCCTATAAATGCAGAAAGAGCAGAAAAGGGGGCTACTTTCTTCCCTCTGAGAGGCAGAGTATGGAGCAGGGAGTAGCTGTAAGTAGCAGCTTTTCTGATGAGACAGTACCAGCAGTGGGGGGCGGTGCGGCCCTTCCTCCAGAGCCCCTCTGAAAATTACACACTTTTCCATTACTGTGTCTAATCCTGGAATCAGGCCACCATCTTCTATATTCGGCCAGTATTCACAAGCACAGCTGACGTGCCAGGTTCTGTGCTTGGTACCGAGAGGAATCTAAAAGACCATCTAGTTTCATTTCTATTGAGTTTGATTCAATTCAAGCCAGTAAATATTTCTTAAACATTTATTTTGTGTCAAGAATTAGGTATAAAGAGACAAATAAGACACAATCTCTATCCCTAAGGCATTAATAGTCCAGAACTCCGGGTATTCACTTTGAGGATGAGAGAGAGAACTAGTATTGAGGGTCTGGCACACATAGTGTACTTTACTGTGCCAGGTGCTATATATTTTATAATTATCTAACTCCTAATTACCATCCTGTGATGGTAGATATTCTTACCCCATTGTGAAGAAGTAGCAGCTAAGGTTTAGACAGGTTGTGCAATTCACTCCAAATCCCCTGGGTTGTATGTGGCTAAGCATGCCAGCTACAGTCTGGGCTTTTTTGCCTCCTTCCTTTGTGGAAGGGTCCTCTTTGACCTCATTTCATCTACTCACACTTGAGTGGAGAAGTTTCTGGTAGAGCAAGTCTTTTTACTGGTAACTTGCCTGTACAAAAGCATAACTACTTTTTATAAATAGGAGAAAAGCACGGCACCATAATTGATGTGCTCGTTCAGTCTGGGTAATTCTTTAGGAATACTCGAAAGCATGGGGCGCCTGGGTGGCTCAGTCGTTAAGCGTCTGCTTTCGGCTCAGGTCATGATCCCGGGGTCCTGGGATTGAGCCCCGCATCGGGCTCCCTGCTCCGCGGGAAGGCTGCTTCTCCCTCTCCCACTCCCCCTGCTTGTGTTCCCTCTCTCGCTGTGTCTCTCTCTGTCAAATAAATAAATAAAATCTTTAAAAAAAAAAAAAAGGAATACTCAAAAGCAAATGAGTGTAGAGTATATTATCTATTTCAAGAGTAAAAAAAAAAAAATACATGACACACAGACTGCCATTCACTTATCTCATACCCATGACATTGCTAAATCATCATGCTCAGCTTCAACTCAGTTTCAAAATGTCTCTATGCAGTACTCTACCCAACCACTATTCAAACACTGAGATCTGCACAGGAGGTAAAACCTACTTGCTATACCTGAACCAGTCTAACTGCTTCATTCTGCATATGAAGTAACCTGGACACAGAAAGGAGAAAGGATTTGCCTAAAGTCAGGAAGTGAATGAGTGGCAGTTAAAGGAGTTGCAGACCCCAGCACTTACAAGTGCTGGTAGAATATTAGCCTAAAGCCCGGGACAGAATGCCAAGGTCAGTGGGGAAGTAGGCAGGACTTAGTACTTGCTTCCTCTGATCTGTATCTGCTACTTGTGTCCTGCCACCCACCATTCATTTGACCTACAAATTTATTGAGCACTTGCCACGTGCCAGCATTGGGGAGATTCACAATAACCCAAATACAGCAGGCCCTCCTTTTGTTAAGTACAAATTGCCATCTTCCATCACTTCCTAATGGGAAACGGTCAAAAGTTTAGTCTAAATAATGTGCTTTGGGCTTGGGGTCCTCTGGTATCTCCCAGGCTGTGGGTCCCACACTGCTGAAAGCGATACTATAATTATTACCATTTAGCAGATGAATAAACTTAGCCACAGAAAGGGCAAGTAACTTACTCAAGATTTCACAGCTAGTAGGTAACAAAGGTGATATTTGATCCCAGGCAGTTCAGCTCCAGAGTCTACTCTTAACCACCAGGCTCTACTATTTCTCATATGGATGCTCTTTACTTAAGAATCAGGAAACTCTTGGGCGCCTGGGTGGCTCAGTTGGTTAAGCGACTGCCTTCGGCTCAGGTCATGATCCTGGAGTCCCGGGATCGAGTCCCGCATCGGGCTCCCTGCTCGGCAGGGAGTCTGCTTCTCCCTCTGACCCTCCCCCGTCTCATGCTCTCTCTCTCTCATTCTCTCTGTCTCAAATAAATAAATAAAATCTTTAAAAAAAAAAAAAAAAGAATCAGGAAACTCTCAAAAGGTTGTTGTAGAGAATAAAGGGTATAGTGCTAGCTGATTCAGCTACTCCTGTACATCTCAAAGGGTGGGAGATGAAGAATTCCATACTTAGGCTTTCACAGGGAGGGTGATCAGTTCCTCCTGGACTTCACTTCAGACTTTCTTACCTTCTCTGACTCCCATGCATGCAGGCACCTCTCCAATTCTCTCAGCCTGGTAACCATACCCTATTCCCTCAAAACAAATTTGCACTCCACTAGATTCCTACAAGTGTGACTGTGTGCATTCCTTCAGGCTTCAGCTTATGGCCACTGCTATTCATGTTTGCTCAGTCCTTCCAGGCTCTGGAGGCAGACTAGGTCCCAGGTTGATGAATAAAGGTAAATGTAAGTCATTCTATTCCAGGTAGAGCCATGATCGCTAGGAATTATATGAACTAGGCATCCCTGACAGTAACAAGCACTTTTCTCTGAGATGATACAGCCTTATCCCCTGCCTGAGAAAGATTATTTCTTTTATTAGCATAGTTTTAGCCTTACTCTTTAGGACCAATCTACTACTCTCCTCATTATTGTTCTGAGAAATATTCAGGTTCTTCTACCTCTTCTAGAGACCGTCCTTACTACAAGAAAAAAACACTAGCTATCAAGGGTTACATCTTTACTACCCAAGGAGAGTCTCATACAATAGTTCTCATGTATTTATTTGCTCACAAAGAGATTATTTGTTTGTTTGCTTTAGTCTGAGTCTCCCTCTGATAGGAACATAGAGGGAAGAGGGCACAAATGGGGGAAGGGATCATAAAGTGCCAACTCATCTTACTACACAGAGACATGTCAAACATGCCCCTGCCTGCCTGCCCCGAGAAGAATGCAATCCACATTAGGTACAAATGTGTAAATGCATATAGGATGATAAAGGTGACAAATGACTTAAATATAAGGTACAGTACAAGTGAAGAGGCAAGGGATCAACTCTTTTTAAAGGCAGGCAGAGAAAGCTTCAAGAGGAGGAAATACCAGTTGGGTCTTAAAGGATACACAGAAATTAACACAGGTGAAAACACGGGCAGGAGGGGTGAAGAGAGGTTATTCAAAGCAAAGAGGCCAGCAAAGGCATAGAGACACGCTGAAAATGGCTGGAGTAGTAAGGTGTTTATCAATCTTTGTCTTTCCTGATATAAGGCATACTACTTTGAACATGAGAGATGTAGAAGTTTCAAAAAAAAGAGAGTGATCACTGGTGTCAAATGAGATAAGATTTTTTAAAGTGTCCATTGATTTAAACCAAACACAAGTCACTGTGGAGAGGGGTCAGGGCTGGGGGGTTGGGAATTGGAAGGAGGGAGTTGGATACAGATTGCAGGTAGGTTAAGAGAGAAGTCAGTGGAAAGTGAAGAAGGAGAGATTGCAAGTGTACACTCTACTCTCATAAAGGTTGGCTGGGAAAGAAAGGAAAGAGGAGACATAGGACTGAAGGATAGCTCTTTCAAGTGGAGAGGGACTTGAACATGTTGATTAACTGTGGGGTAGGATTTGGAGGTGGTGTTGAAGGAGAGGTTGAAGACCCTGCATTGAGAAGGTGTAAGGGTAGAGTGAGGGCCCTGAGAGACTGCAGCAGGTGGGAGCCAGAAGACAGGATTCACGATAGGTGGGTGGATATCCTGACAAAGACCTCATGACTGGTGCATAGGGCAGAAGGAGAACAGTGAGCTCTGCAGGTTAGGGAGAATACAACGTTTCTCCTAGGTCATTTGTGAGGACAAAATGCAATAACACTGTAAGGTGTGCATAGTTTATAATAAATATAATATTCGGTGTAGGTTACCCAAATATGGGGATCAGAAAGAAGCAGAAAAGAATAGTGAATCATAGTTTGACACATTGGATTTGGTCAGCAAGAGAGAGAAGTACTTAGCACAGAGATTTCCAGCTCTGTGTTAACTCGGTAGGACCCAAGGCAAGTCATTTCACCTCTCCTACTGTTTCCTTATCTGTAAAATGAGAGATTTATACTTGATCATTCCAGAGTGTCTTTTCGACTAAAACATTCTGTGAATCTATCCTTTTATGAAAATTAGAATATGGGATATTCAGCTTTTACTTTGTATGTGTTGGTGGGGGGGACAATACAATTTTATAATGAACACTGAAAATGGAATATTACACAGTTGTATGTATCACAAAATGTTGTTCTTCTTTTGATTATTTTCCAACCATTTAAAAATACAAAAACTATTTTAGCTCATGGGCCATATAAAAACAGATGGCAGCAGGCCAGATTTACTTATGGACCACATTTTGCCTCAAGTCTCAAAAGTCTACAATTGTTTAAATCTGATTTCTATTAGAAGCAAAAAGAAGACCCTTTGAACTTAACCTAAAACCTCCACTTGAACAATATATTTATATTAAAACACCATTTTTAGAAATTTGTATATCCTGTGAGCAGAATATCACCTCTTGAAAATTTCAGAAATTGTAAAAAAAAAATTTGAAATATTTTATTTGAGAGAGAGTGTGTGTATGCACATGCGTGCATGAGTATGTAGAGGAACAGAGAGAGAGGAAGAGGGAGAGAAGCGGACTCCCCACTGATCGGGGAGCCCTAAGCAGGGCTCAATCTCATGACCCTAAGATCATGACCTGAGTGAAAATCAAGAGTCGGATGCTTAACTGACTGAGCCATCCAGGCGCCCCAGAAACTGTAAAAATTTTTTAACCACCCATAGTTCTACAACCCTAACTCCACACTATTGTCTAACATAAGGTCATTTTATTATACATAAAACTTTTTTTTCTAAGGTACTCCTGTCCTGGGCAGCATTTGAGGGTTTGTTTGTTTGTTAAGCATCTTAATTTTTAAGTATACAGTTCAATAGTGTTAAGTATATTCTCAATGTTGTAAAACAGATCCCCAGAACTTTTTCATCTTGTACATCTGAAATGCTATACCCATTAAAAAACAACTTCCCTTTTCCCCTTCCCCCCAGCCCCTGAGAACTACCATTCTACTTCCTGTTTCTATGAATTTGACTATTTTTGATACCTCACGTAAGTAGAATCATATAGTATTTGTCTTTTTGTAAGTGGCTTATTTCACTTAACATAATACCCTCAAGGTTCATCCATGTTGTAGAATGTGACAGGATCTCCTTGCTCAAAGGCTGAATAATATTCCATTGTATATATACACCACGTTTTGTTTATCCTTTCATCCATCAATGGACATTTGAGTTGTTTCCACCTCGTGGCAGTTGTAAATAGTGCTTCAATGAACATGGGTATGCAAATATCTCTTCAAGACCCAGCTTTTTGTTCCTTTGGATATATGCTCAGACGTGGTATTATTAGATCATATGGTCGTTTTATTTTTAATGTTTTGAGGAACCTCCATTCCATTTTGTTTTATGGTTCTGTTTACTTTCCTCTGAAAGCTCTGGCAGAATATAATCCCACTCTCTCTTCTCTTTCTTATGTCCTTTTACAAATCAGATTTGTGGCTGCCCATAGCTTTCTTGAGAGGGTCAGTCATCCATGGGAAGACTTTAGCACCCACCGGAGAAGTGGGTCAGCCATAATATAAGAAACCTGAATGAAAGTCCTGATCATGCTAATTCTGTTAGTTTTCATTTCATTGATCACTCTGACTTTAGTTTTTGAAAATGCTGCACAAGGACAATGACTTGATGAGATCATCCTCAGTGAAATCCACTCTTATGTCTTCCCCCAGAAAAAAACAAAAGTCATTTCACATGATGGGTTTGCAGGAATGACGGGAAATGGGGTGGTAGAGTGAGGGGAGTGCAGGCTGGTAGGGAGAGGGTTTGAGCTAGGAAAATGAAACCTTGAATGCAGAAAAAAGATTGTAAATGTTGTTTCCCAGATTTTATAGCTCCCAGATGCCTCTTCTAATTGCATAGCTAACCCCGAGTTTATTAAGTTATTTTCCAGAGTCAAACTCATTTGTATACATGTCAGAATGTAAACTGAATTTAAAAAGTAAGGTCCTTGGATTAGAATTCAGGGATGATAAACAAACTCATTTAGAATGTAAGATTTGCATGTCATTTGCATGTGCCCAAATGCAATTACATGTGCTCTGTAAATATGCATTTCACATTTATTTGTCACGATAGAACAGTATGGAAGAAATTAATTGCCACAGATTTTTTTTCAATATTTAAAGAAAAAAATGATGGCTCTTAAAATAGACTCTGCTAGTGCATGATTCAATGTGCAGAAACTGGCAAGAAGAGATAAGGATCCATCGAAAACCATAAATTCCCACTGCAACATCTGTACTAGTTCAAATCACATGGTTTATGAAGCCCCTTTTGCCTTCTCCATGGGTATTACCATGGCGTTCTGTAGATTTATCACTGGCCCAGTGCAAGGACAGTTTTACTAGCAAAGCTTTACAAGGGTGGTGGGGGGTGCTTCCTCTTTGAAAGTTCAGGATTGAATTGAAATGACATAGCTGCTCTAGCTTTAGAAATTTCCAGACAAGACAGTCTCCCACGTACTTCTACACCCTCTACAACTTTCTCCTTCTCCCTCATCTTTTACATTTTGTAATGAGACGTAGCTTGAATAACCAAGATACTATCCTTGTATTAAAAACAAACACCTTTGGGGCGCCTGGGTGGCTCAGTTGGTTAAGCGACTGCCTTCGGCTCAGGTCATGATCCTGGAGTCCCAGGATCGAGTCCCACATCGGGCTCCCTGCTCGGCGGGGAGTCTGCTTCTCCCTCTGACCCTCCTCCCTCTCATACTCTCTGTCTCTCATTCTCTCTCTCGCAAATAAATAAAATCTTAAAAAAAAAAAAAAAAAAAAAAAACCACCTTTGAACTGAAAGGCCTCAGATACCAGGTGTTAATGCCAATATGAGAAAGATTTTTATTTTATTTAATTCTTTAGATTAACACACAGTTAAACTGGCTTTTTTGTGTATAGCTCCATGAAGTTTAACACAGGTATATATCTGCGTATCCACCACCATGATCAGGACACGGGACAGTTCCATCACCCCAAGGACTCCCTTGCTATGTCCTTTGTAGCACAGCCTTCCCCCAGCCCTGGCAAGCAGGGACCACTGTAGTTGTGTCTCCTCTAGAATGTCATGAAAATGGAATCATACGACAGGTAAACTTTGGAGACTGGCTTCCTTCACTTAGCTTAATACTTTTGCAGTTCCTCAGAGCTTTGTGTTTATCAAGAGTTCATTCTTTGTCTTTGCTGAGTACTATTCAGTTGCACAGATGTACCACTGTTTATGCCTTCACCATCGAAGGACATTTGGGTTGTTTCCAACCCAAATGTTTGGGCAATCATGAGTAGAGAGGCTATGAACATTCATTTACAGGCTTTTGTGTGAACCTAGTTTTCATTTCTCTAAGTAACTACCTAACAGTGGATTTCTGGGTCATATGACAGGTTTGATTCCGACTGGCAATGTATGAGGGTTCCCCTTGCTCTGCATCCACACCAGTTCTTGAAATCATCAGTATTAAAAAAAAAAAAAAAATTAGCCAGTCTAATAAATCTGTAGTGATATCTTGTTATGGTTTTAGTTTGCATTCCCTAATATCTAGTGAGGTTGAGCAAGGGAAGCCTTCTGATAGCTAATAGATGAACTCATTTCTCAGGCTCCTACACTGTGTTAGGTACCTTACATGCACATTAACTCATTTAAACTTCACAGTCTTATAAGATAGCTATGAATTATTCCACTTTAGAAGTTGGGGAAACCAAGGCTGGGGAGGGTAACTGAGTTATCCCCTCAGTAACAGTTCCAGAATATATATTCTGTGCTGGTTGCTCTGCCAGGCAGGGCTGCACACAAAGGTGTCTCTGTCTTTGGCAGTCTTGTAGTTTAATAAGATACAAAATATAAACAAAGAAGTGTTCTGTGTGAATAGGACACAAGAGTAGAAGAGTGAGGGGTGAGCCAGGGGAGGTGGACTTTAATGGACATGGTTCCAAAATATCCTGATGAAAATACAAAAACTGAGAGACCAAAGGTAACATGACCCTGGGGAGGAGTCTGGGCTCAGACGGACATAGATCCATCTCTTCATCTGTGAAGCTGGGAAGCCACAAAGCACACTCATCATCTGCCCACTTCTCTCTCCTGGATCAGCAGAGAGCAGCCATATGCCCTCATCAGGGTTGGAGGCCATCTCCCTTTCCTGATCCCAGCCCTGGGCGGGGAGGCCTAGCAGTTGGCAAGTGGGGAATGAAGCAAATGCAGGACTCCTATTCGAATACAAATACACAGAGGCCTAGAAGCCTCCCTGCCCTACACCAACTTGGCACCTGTTAAGAGTTATTAAGAATTATATGTCCCAACTCAACTGAGCACCCTCCACCCACCATATGCTGGGTGTGTCACTTGGACCAGAGATGTATGGTGCACTGGGTAGAGCACTGTATGTGGACTTTGAAGTTTTGAGTTCAAGTTCTATTTCAGTTATTTCCCGTCTCTGTTCTTTCCTGGGCCTCAGCCTGCCCACATACAAAGATAAAGAGGTTAAAACAATGTCCTTTAACCAAAATCCAAATTCGTCACCCACTCCTGTCTGTTCTACTCCCCTAATGTATCTTCAATTTACCCATTGCTTTTCATCTCCACTCTGTTTCTCTTTCAGCCACCAAACCCCCACTCTCACCTGGACTACTTACTTCAGTAGCCTCCTACTTGGTCTGGCTGCTGGCTAGTTTTAACTCTTACCACCATGTGGTCCAGTATCCACACATCAGCCAGAGTGACCTTCTAAGAACTAAAATCAGATCATTTCACCCTCCTGGTTAAAATTCTTGAATCGCTTCCCATCACTTAAAATCCAAACTCCTTTCCATGCTCCACACCCACCTCCTCTCATCTCACTCTCTCTTTATCTCATTCATTGTGTCCAGACAAGCTGTTGTCCATTTCATTCTTAAGACAAATCACACCTGGAATGTCTGGGTGGCTCAGCCTTTTAAGCATCTGTCTTCAGCCCAGGTCATGATCCCAGGGTCCTGGGATCTAGTCCCGTATTGGGCTCCTTTCTCAGAAGGGAGCCTGCTTCTCCCTCTGCCTGCTGTTCCCCTTGTTTGTGCACTCACTCACTCTCTCTCTCTTTCTCTCTCTCTCTCTGACAAATAAATAAATAAAATCTTAAAAAAAAAAAAAGACAAATCAAGCCCTTTCCCATAACTGGCTTTCAATGTTACTGTTCTTTTTATCCATGGTGCCACCTTGCCAAGAATGTTTTCTGGCTGCTCTGTTAAAAACAGCCTTCTCTGTTCACTTGCTAACTCACCATCCTATTAATTTCCCTTCATAAAAACTTATTATAAACAGTAACTATTATTTTATTATATTTTATATATATTATGCATTATTATATAATATTGTCATATCTTATAGATTAGTATATATTTTATTATCTTTTAACTTAAGAACAGAGACCTCACCTGGCACATAGTAGGGGTTTGATAAACATTTGTCAAATGAACACCTAAAGCACTGACATTTCTTTTCTTTTCTCCTGAGCTCATTCTACTCATTTCAATGAACTGGCAAAGCTCACAAGGTTGTTGTGTCAAATGAGACAAGGCATATTGAGACACTAAATGAAGTTAAGGAATTATTATGAGTATCATCATCATTATCATCAGCCAAGGCATTTCCCCATCTGACATTGATTTTTTTTTTTTTTTTTTTGGTCTCTAGGGGAAACTTCCAGTGAGAGATTCTTTTTCTTTTCTTTTGTGCAGCGGACACCTGGCAATGTTTGGTTCATAGCCTGATACAAGGTGTCACAACTATTTATCATCAAGCTACAGGCTTGGATATTATTCCAGCAAGTAAGTTTTCAGAAAGGATAGTCTTTGGCATTTTGAGGGAGAGAGGAGAAATGAATTAGAATCACAAAATCATTAAACTACAATTCATTAGCACCAGGCGATCTCTGAAAGATTCCAGAATCCTATGATTTGAAGATTACTACCATTTCTTGAAGGAGGCTTGAGGGCTTCTCTGGTGGTTGAGGGGGATTCTGAGGTTCCAAGAAAGAATTTGTTCAAGGTCTTAGAGAAATTTGTAACAGAACTGGGACAGGTATCTGGGTCACCTATCCTTTATCCCTGCTCTTCTGTTGCATCTCCTAAAGATCTAAATCCATCCACTTTTCTCCACTGCCACCACCTTGGTCCAAAATATCATGGTCTCTCATCTGAACTACAGAAACCCCCTAACTGGTCTCCCTGAACCTACTTGTCAAACAGCACATATGATCATTTCAGTACCCCACTTTTTCCATCTCCATTGGCTTAAACCTTTCCATTGGCTTTCCAGAACTTTTGGTATAATCTCTCCAGGCTTGTCTCAGACCCCTCTCCTCCTCCAACATTCTTTCTACACTGGCTTCTTCCAATTCCTAGAACCTACATATTCCTTCTGATCACAAGAATTCTGCACATATTATTTCCTCTGCCTATGTTGTGCTCTTTTAGGTGATGGTCAGTCAAGGGGTGGGGGCACAAGAGAGGACACAAGGAGAGGTACAGGGAAACAAAGTTTATTATACTTACAGGTCCTAGAGAGAAAGAGTCACCACAGGCCAAGAAGGGGTCATATGGGAGGCATTGCCAAGGGAGTGGGCTCACCCAAGCAGGTGGGGAGTAGAGAGTGAAAACCATGGGCAAGTACCTTTATTGGGGCCACAGGAGAGTACACAAGAAAAGATGCGAGGGGATTTCATTGGCTCATTTGGATCTTACTAGGTCATGGTCAGGGGAGGATAAGAAACGAAAACTAGTGACAAAGGCCAGCCTTTCACACTGGTGCATCTGGTTACCTGGGCAGGGTGCTTATAGTCTGTTTGTGAGGATGTTGAGACAGCAGGAAAATACAAAGTTTTAAAATTTACAATATAGCCTGGATCAGTGTTGGCCCCATATTTCTTTATTGGAGGAACTTAAAAATAGCATCCTAGTTGGAAAGAGAATTCTAGGGTCCTGAAGCTGCATTTTTATATAGCAGCCAATTATTTTTACTAAGATTGTATTTTATTTTAAATTATTTATTTGGAGTTGATGGGGTCATCATTAACATTAGGGACCCCTAAACTACCTTGGTGCAACCACTTTCCTGTGGTGCTCTTGCTGCTCCCTTCATTCCAATACTACCTACACATCGTTCATATCTTAGCACAAGCTTACTGACTCAGGAGTACCCTCATCTTGGCCAGATTCCTTTCCTACATGCACTCTTGGCCGCCTTCTCTCTGTGTATTCACATGGCAGAGAGAGCACATTCTGGTTCTCCCTTCCTCATCTTATAATGGTACTAATCTAAACATGGAGGCCCCACCCCCATGATCTCATCTATATCTAATTACCTCCCAAAGATCTCAAGATCTCACCTCCAAATACCATCACATTGGGGGTTAGGGTTTCAACGTATGAATTTTGGGGAACATTCAGTCCATAATATTCTGCCTCTGCCCTCCCCACCACCTGGCCCAAGTTTATGTCCTTCTACATGCAAAATATATTCATTCCATCCCAATAGGCCCAAAAGATTTAATTCATTCCAACGTAACTATAAAGTGTAAAGTCTAAAATCTCATCTAAATATCCATCTAACTCAGATATGAATGAAACTTGAGGTATGATTTATCCTGAGGCAAAATTCCTCTCCAGCTGTGAATCCATGAAACCAGGGAAGTTATGTGCTTTCAAAATACAACAGTGAGACAGGCATAGGGTAGACATTCCCATTGCAAAGGGAGAAACTGGAAAGAAGAAAAAGTGGCAGGTCCTAAGCAAGTCCAAAACTTAGCAAAGCAAACTCCATTAGATTTTAAGGCTTGACAGTAATCCTCTTTGGTTCAGTGTTATGCTTTCAGGCCCACTGCGGTGACAGTGTCATCTTCAGGGCAACTCCACTTTCTCGGCTCCATGGGGCCCAACTCCATGGCTCTCTATGAGGGCCCTGTACCCAAGGTATTGGGCAGGGGGCATCTTGGCCTGCCAAAACTGGAAAGGTGGCATCAACCTTTTAAACCAAGGAGAAACAGGCCTGTCCCCTAGACCTGTGGTGGGAATGGCAGCCCTGATGACCTCTGGATCTCCTTTGGTGTCATGCTTCCCTTTTCTTGAGGAATAGAGCACATTCACAGCCAAATAACTCTATGGTTCTATCTTGTAGAATCCAAGAAGTCTGTCGGTCTTCCTTCATTCCATCCCACTTCTCTGTCTCCTTTTTGTCCCAGCTGGTAGTCTCTCTGCTGGTATAATCTCACCTGTATTCCTGGCTTCTACTGAGTGACTGATTAAGTTTGTGAGTTGTACCCATGATGTCTTTATCAAGCGATGGTCTAGCTACATCCTTGGTGTTCTCTTCCAGAAACACTTTCTTCCTTTTTGTTAATATGAACAGGCTGAGAATTTTCCAAATCTTTAATCTATGGTTCTTTTTTGCTTAATAATGCCTTCTTCAATTCATCTCTCTATGTTTTACTATAAGCAGTCAAGAGGAACCAGGCCATTCTTTTAACACTTTGCTTAGAAATCTCCTCAGCTAAGCATCCAGGTTCATTGCACACAAGTTCTACCTCCCATAAAAGACTAGAACACAGTTCAGCCAAGTTTTTTGCCACTTTATAACAGGATCACCTTCCCTCCAGTTTCTAATAATGTCTTCCTCATTTCTGTCTGAGACCTCACTAGAATCCCCTTTAATGTTCATATTTCATAATGTTCATACACCTCAAATTTCTCTCTTTCCATCCATTACCCAGTTCTAAAGCTGCCTTCACATTTTAAGGTATTCATTACACCAGCACCCCACTTCTCAGTACCAATATATTTGTATTAGAAACAAAACTGACTGACTCTGGGGTGGAGGGTGTATGTGTGTATATATTGGGGTGTGTGTATGTACACACACATACATAAACACACAGAAGAGATTTTAAGTAATTGGCTCACGTGATTATGGAGTCTGAGAAGGAAATCCCAGGGTCTGCAGTCAGAAAGCTGAAGACTCAGGAAAGTCAATGGTATAGTGCCAGTCTGAGTTAAAAGGCCTGAGAACCAGAAGAGCAGATGGCATAAGTCCCAATCGGGGGAAAAACCAATGTTTCAGCTCAGCAGTCAAGCCTAGAGATAGAAAATTTTCCCTTCACTCAAACTTTCTGTTCTATTCAGGCCCTCAACAAACTAGATAATGTCCACCCTCATTGAGGAGGGCAATCTACTTTACTCAGTTTACTATTCAAGTGATAATCTCATCCAAATGATAATCTCATCCAGAAACATCCTCACAGACATACCCAGAAATAATGTTTAACCAAATATCTGGCTACCCCATGGCCCAATAAATTGACACATAAAATTAACTGTCACAGTCTCGTTCCTTTTACCTACAATAATTTAAGGTCTTCTTTATGCCAGGCTCTGGGGTAGGAATAGGAGAGGTGGGAAAACCCAGCCCTGGATCTCAAAATGCTTACAATTTAGTAGGGGAAATTTGTTGGCTACAATATAAAACAGAAGTAATTGATACCATTAAAGCAGAACAAACATGGCAACCTGGGAAAGTTCTCTAATTACCTGAGATGGAGTCTGGGCTATACAGAATCCATGCTGTAGATCCTTCAACTTACTAAAGCACCAAAATGTTTACTTGTGTGACTGTGGGTCTATAAGTGCCTTCTAAAAACAGCAACCATCTCCTCATTATAAGAGCCAGTGAGACGATGCAGCTCTAGGAGAAAAAAACCAGCATAACATCCAGAGCTCTCTTGAAGCCTTTTATAGTCTCTCCTCAACCACCTGCCATTGCAAGAGCTCAAGAGAGCAAGGACATTAGTATCAGACACTCCTTGCTTCTTGGTCCTCCTGCTTCCTTTTAACTTTGTGCATGAAAGTAATGCCTTAATTTCTCTGATGCACTTTTCTTCACTTATGAGTATAATAACTACCTTCAGGATTTGTCTCAATTAGGAATAATGATTCAATGGTCTTCCTAACACATTGCCTGCCATATAGTAAATCCTTAGCAACCATGAATACTTCTCACATCTCTCCACTTGTCCCCACTCTGCATCCCTGTATTACCATGTCTGACTGTTGTCAAAACAAGGATTTTCTTGCAGGAATGAGATAATCCTCACTCACCAAAAAGAAACTACTTTTTACTGCATAAGTTTATTCATTCAGTGAGCCTCTCTTATATGCCTACTATGTATAAGGGAATAGATTTGAATTATAACTAAAAACCGTACACAACTCATGTCAAAATCTTGTCTAACCTCCAAATGCCTTTTCAAGTCAATGTAGCTATTTTATCCAAATCAAAACCTCAATGAGATACCACCTCACACCAGTCAGAATGGCTAAAATTAACAAGTCAGGAAATGACAGATGTTGGCAGGGATGCGGAGAAAGGGGAACCCTCCTACCCTGTTGGTGGGAATGCAAGCTGGTGCAACCACTCTGGAAAACAGTATGGAGGTTCCTCAAAAAGTTGAAAATAGAGCTACCATACGATCCAGCAATTGCACTACTGGGTATTTACCCCAAAGATACAAATGTAGGGATCCGAAGGGGTACGTGCACCCCGATGTTTATAGCAGCAATGTCCACAATAGCCAAACTGTGGAAAGAGCCAAGATGTCCATTGACAGATGAATGGATAAAGAAGATGTGGTATATATATACAATGGAATATTATGCAGCCATCAAAAGGAATGAGATCTTGCCATTTGCAACGACGTGGATGGAACTGGAGGGTGTTATGCTGAGCGAAATAAGTCAATCAGAGAAACTCATGTATCATATGACCTCACTGATATGAGGAATTCTTAATCGCAGGAAACAAACTGAGGGTTGCTGGAGTGGGGGGTGGGGTGGGAGGGATGGGGTGGCTGGGTGATAGACACTGGGGAGGGTATGTGCTATGGTGAGCGCTGTGAATTGTGCAAGACTGTTGATCTGTACCTCTGAAACAAATAATGCAATATATGTTAAGAAAAAAAAAAGAAGAAGAAGATAGCAGGAGGGGAAGAATGAAGGGGGGGGGAATCAGAGGGGGAGACGAACCATGAGAGATGATGGACTCTGAAAAACAAACTGAGGGTTCTGGGGGGGGATGGGAGGATGGGTTAGCCTGGTGATGGGTATTAAAGAGGGCACGTTCTGCAAGGAGCACTGGGTGTTATGCACAAGCAATGAATCATGGAACACTACATCAAAAACTAATGATGTAATGTATGGGGATTAACATAAGAATAAAAAAAAGAATAAAAAAACCCTAATGATATAATGTATGGTGATTAACATAACAATAAAAAATTTAAAAAAAAATTTAGCTATTTCATATTAAGTGCTACCATGTTCCAGGCACTGAGTTAGGGACTGTGATTTAGAAATAGATGAGACATTTTCTTTGTCTCAAAAATTAAAAAATCAGGCCCTATAAAAAACTAAATGGTACAGTAGAGGTATGTAAAAAGTATAAAGGGGACTCCAGAAACATCCACCCTGACAAAGTAAGGAAAGGCTTTAGAGAAGAAGTAATAGTTGAGCTGGGCTTCAGCAGAGTGGTAGGATTGATTTATCTTTGTGTAGCACTTGGGATTTTGCAAAATATTTTGGTAAGGGGAGACTCTCTCAGATACAATTTGTCTTGTTCTGGGCCCCAGTGGGAGGGGGGAGCTCCTGGAACACAGGTGGAAGGTTAGAGGAGAGGTGATTGCTCTGTACCAGCCCAGGATGCTAGAGAGCTGAGGTGATTTGCCTGACATCACAAAGAAAACTGGTTTATAAACTGCACTTTTGCTCTACACCAGTCATTCATGTGGCTCACTATCTCATGTCATTAAGATCTGTACTGAAATACCCCCCCAAGACACTTTTGCTGAGCCCCAAACCCTTACCCCACCCTGCTTCATTTGAGTTCTTAGTTCTTATCACTACCTGACATCGTATATCCATTTGGTTTTTGTCTGTCTGCCCCACAAGCTTGGGATTTACATGAAGGCAGGGATTTTTTTTTTTTTCTAGCCTCATTCAATGGGAGTGCCTAGAACAATGCTTAGTACACAGGAGGCTCTCAACAAATATTTGTTGCATGTATGAATGAATGAATGAATGCTGTGATGAACATCCTGTTTATCTATCTTTATACAATTATCCAATATTTCCTTAGGATCAGTCCCAAAAGCAAATTTGCTGAGTGTCCAAGGTATTCATTGATTAGTGCAGTGATTGGCATACACTGGATATTTTATTAACATTTGCTGAATGACTGAAATTGAATATTTTTTTCTTGAACTGCACCAAATTAACTGATTCCAGGTTTAAATTCTGCCAATATTTAATTGAGCATCTAAACCACTTGTTCATTCATTTATTTATTTATCAGACATTAACTGCATTATGAATGCAAAATCAATTGGAAAATGATCCCCTGACCTTGAGATGCTCTCAATCAAAGGAGGAAGGCATACAAGTTAACCAGTAGTTGGGAACGAGGCCTCTTTTTCTCTACAGTGGACTTTTCTGGCCTCTGCCACTCATCTCATGTGAAATGTTAGGCAATCTGCATGACTTCTCTGAACCTGTTTTCTCATCTGTAAAGTGGAGAAAGTTGCAATAACTGTTTCATATAGCGCTGGGGAAGAATCACATATCAATGTGCCTGAAAGCTTAGGATCCTGCCTGGCACATAGCAAGAGTTCTGTAAATGTCAACGATATACTATATGTCAACCATATACATTTTACAAAAATGACTGAGGCTCACAAAGGTTCATCTGTTTGTCTAAGGTAATAGAGATGGAATTTGGATTCAAATCCCCCAACTTCATACCCAGGCACTGCCCGCATTCTGAATCTGCCTGCATTGCACCATTTAGACCTCTTTTCCTGGGGACATAACTTTTTCCTGGACTTTGAAATGTGGGGACCAGGCCTTGAGTTGGGTCCCTAGGCCTTCTGTTGCCCATCCAACCCCTCTGCCTCCCCATTCTCCTCTTGCCCTTCACACTATGCTGACAACCCCCCAATTGCAAGCCCACATTTAATAGTTTTAGGGAAAAAAATGTCTTTTGATAATTAAACTGGTGGAATTTAGAAATCAACAGAACAGTACATTTTCCCAGCAGAGCCAAGAAATTAATTAGGAGCAATTTGCTGTCAGAAACAATTTCCATAATTTTAAGTTAAAAAAAAGCAGAAAATCATTTTTGTGGGTGTTTTTTTTTTTTTTTCTTATGCTTACCATCCTAAACTGAGTTAACTCCTGGAAAGACAAATCCTTCCAAATACCCTATTTTCTGTTCCTCAAACTCTTCCCTTGAGGGTTATATTTAAGGGTGAAGAGAAATTGTATGAGACAGAGCCCTTTGATCCCCTCTGTCACCCCATAGAGCAGAACTCATACTTTTTCAATGGAGTGATTATGAAATGTGCTCATTCCTGTCCTAAAAGTATGGGTGAAGGAGGGAGGAATGTGATGCTTTAGGAAAAGAGTCTGAGAGGAAAGGAACAGAGGTCAGGATACAATGAACGGGCCACTAGGTCGACAAGCCTGCTCTGTAGAGAGGCACTAAGACACTGTGGCTAACAGTTAATAGGCTCTAATTCTGGAGCCAAACTGCTTGGGATCACATACAAACTCTGTATCCATGTGATCTTGGGCAAGTTTTTTAATTTCTTTGTGATTCAGTTTCCTCATAATGTAGTCATGACGGGTCACTGAGCTCATATGTCAACATGAAGACCACGGTGCCTGGTGTTTAGCAGGTGCTTGTGACTGTTTGCTATGGTGATGATGATGATGTTGATGGGTGGCAGGTACCAAAGTCCCTAAAGGAGAGTTCTGTTATGGGGCCCATCTTAGACTTGGGGGTTCTGGTTCCAGACTCACAGTTGGCCAACACTAAAGAGCTCTTCTATCTCAATAGCCCTTTGTTTCATAAGGCATCATAGCAAAGAGCAGTGCTTATGAGATGCCTCATACTCACACACATACACATACACACACGCACGGGTAACTAACAACACTAAAAACACTAAGGTTTACAAATGATTTACTTTTTTTGTATCAGGTAGAATAAAATTTAAGGTTACCCCCGCAGTTTTGTCATTTTTAATTTTCTTACCATTCAGATATGCGAGGAAAAGAAAGGAGTGGAGCTAGAACTGGAGCGGGAGAGTGGATTGTAACTGGCAGGCTGGAAGTACCTAAAGCAAGCCCTGTCCTTAGTGGCCATCACTACTGCATGGTTCAGCAGTTCATAGTTCAAGCTTAATTATAACTTATTGTTACGCATCATCGCCATTTTTTTTTAGTTTTCTCTGTATCTGAGTATATTAAGTGTATAACCAAGAAAAACAAACCACTCCAAATATTTAAAACAAAGAGGATTCGATGCATAGAATAGGTATCAGTTAAGAAGCCAAACAGAATGGTGAACAAACTCAGAGGTTAGCAACAGCAGGGGGGTCTAGGGAGGACAGGTGGTATTGGAGCCCAGGAGCTAGAGTTACCCAGCCAAAGCCAGAACCACGACCATGTGTCCAGCAGAACCTGGAGCCATGTGGGAGACACAGCCACTTCTAGAGACACCTCCATGTGGATGGGGGGATGCCTGGTTTCTCTCTTCCACTGTCTGAGTCATCCTGACTTTGAACTTAAGCTTCAACACTTACCAGCAGTGCAACCTCCCTGCTGTTCCCCAGCCTCTCTGAAACTTGTGGCTCCATTTGTAAAGAGATTACGCCCCATATGAGGTTTGTCTCATCCCTTAGTCTATGAAAATCTCTCAGCTGTTGTGATTCCGTGCAGCTAAGACTATCTTCCCTGCAGCTGTACCTAAGAGGCCTTCCCAAATAGAAAAGCATGGAGAACAACATATCTGTACATAATGGTTACTCAAGAGAGGATTATTAGCTCAAGTAGAAGTTGATAACTGCATGGGGCCATTATTAAGAGCCAGAACTTGGAGTCAGACAGTCCAAAAGCCAGAGCAGAGAGCAGAGTGGACAGTGGCAGAGAACACGAAGGCAAGAAAGCAGAGCTTTCACTCCATGGGGCTTCGAGGGCTTTTCTGCAGCGTAGGCAAGGGATGCTGGACTGTATTTAAATGCCCTTAGCCTGTGAAGCTGGGGAGAGCCAGGATTGTAAGAGTCAATATCTACAAAGTGCTTGACGTGTTATATAATATACAATAAAAAAATTAATTCCTTCCTTACCCCTCTTTGATTTGCTTCAACACGTATTTATCAAGCACCTCAGCTATATGAAGACCAGCACTAGGGCAGTAGGAGTGGGGATACAATATAATGGAGGAGGACAAAGAAGCGACCTACTAAAATTCAAATACAACAGACTTTCTACCAAAAAAGAGTACAGTACAATAATACCTTCTGGGAGGCAATAAAAGAAGAGAGATTAATTCCATATAAGAAATCAAAACAAGTTTCAGAGAAGAAATCACATTTGACAAAGACCCCGAAGCACAAGCTTTGGTAAAGAAGGGAGAGAGAGAGTGCGTTTGGGCAGTGGGAAAAGCATATAAAGAGACCTGCAGGTGAAAGCATGCTGGGCATATTGGGGGACAGGTAAACAGTCCAGTGTGCCTAGATTTGGGGCCATGGGAATAGGACAGGGTATAAAGTTATTCAGTAGAAGGTGAGGGTGGGCAAGACACTGGAGCAGCATCCTTGAGGGCCTCCTGTGGACCAGAAAACCTCAGCATTTGTGGAGTCTTTTAGGGTTCAGAAGGTTGGGCTCAAATAGGCTATTTTCTGGCAGCAACTCAGTGAAACACTTAATTCAGAGGAGCAGGACAAAGCTTGAGTTGCAAATTATTCTTCTTCTGCCTAGGCCTTTATTCAGCCTGTTAGCTAGAGAGATTTATAACCGCCAAGTCCCTGGTCTCCTTTTGCTTGAGGTCTTCTTTCCCCAGCTGTGGGGCTATTTCTAGAAATTTCTTAGCCAGTTCCTCTGATCCTTGGACTCTGGAGTCTCACTGAATGGAGCTTATGTCTCTCACCACAGACTTGTTCTTGGTAGGGGTTTGGGGTAGTGGACTGGGATTGGAGCCCAGATTTCTGTTTTGCTAATGTATGCCTGTGTTCCAGCCCCGAGTACCAGCTTTGGTACTTCACGGCGACAGCGTGTGGCTTTGACAGTGTTATGCAATTCAGCAAACTTTCACATCCTTTATCAGGCTTCATTCTCCTCCCAACCCTGAGAGAATAGGTGCAATTTCCACCAATCCCATTTTCCAGAATGAGAGGTTGAGGTGTATGATGGGAGCTGAGGCTGGCCTGGAGCAAGTTAAGGGCTTGGTTGTGCCGAGAAGGGTTAGCTAAGGAATGACGGGAACTCTCATTATCTGGGACTGTGAGGAAGGAATTGTTCCTTAAAGCTTGCGGCTTGAACGCAGTAAAGGGATCTGTCATAAGAGAGAGAGTCTCTATCAAATTAAATTGTAGGCAGTGGTGGGAGAAGGAAGAAGGGCTCTGAGATCCAAAACAAATGTCCTGAACAGAACAGAGGACGAAGCCACAGACTCTAGAAGCAGGGAAGAAGCCTATCCAGTCTCTCCCCTACTAAGTGTGCCAGCACAGGGACTTCCCTGCTTTTGTACCTTAAATGTCTCCCTATCACCCACAGGACACAGCTCAATGTCCGTAGCAGGGCATTAGAGAATTTGCAGTCTGGCCCAAAAGACTTTTCCATCTTTATCTTTTAGACATGCTCATCTTGTCACCCGACACTTGCGTAGATAATATATTTTGCCACATGTATGCCTTTGCTCAGAGTTTCCTCTGCCAAAAATGCCCTGTCCCCTTGGTTCTTACTTGTTAATTTATTCATGCACTTCTTCCTTTATTTTTTTTTTAAGATTTTATTTATTTATTTGACAGAGAGAGAGAGCACAAGTAAGGGAAGCGGCAGGCAGAAGGAGAGGGAGAAGCAGGCTCCTTGCCCAGGCAGGAGGCCCAATGCTGGTCAATCCCAGGACTCTGGGATCATGACCTGAGCTGAAGGCAGGCGCTTAACCGACTGAGCCATCTTTAGTCAGTCAGTGAATAAAGTGCCTACCGTGTGCTGGGCTCTGCTCCAGGCACTGCTCCAGGCACCGAGAATATGATAGAGAAAATTAAAAACCACCTCTGCCTCTTTGGGCAAGGAGAAAAGCATCGAACAATCACACAAGTATATAAGACCAATCTATAATAAGGGGAAAATACGTGCTGTAATAAGATAATCCACCAGGAGGTTCTGGATAGTTTCCCTCATCAGGGAGGGCTTTTCTGAAGCAGGATATTTAAGCTGATCCTTGAAGGAAGTCTCGGATGCTCCTTAGGTCAGTTCAGTGACCAAATCTTTTATAAAGTTGATTCGAGAGTCAGGTTGGAGTACTGGAAGTCACAGCCCCAGTGAGAAGGCGGGTTGCACTAAAATGGGATCCTTCCTTCCCTCCTGGCCTCCGCAGCAATTCCCAAAATAGGAAGCAAACGGAATTGTTTTTGTGTTCGAAGCTGAAAGTATTTTTGTTTCCCTCCTCCCTCTGTGCTCCCCCTGCCAACGTGCTTCTCACCCGATCGCAGTATTTATGTTTAGAGTCATGAGGCACTTCACATGCGCATCCCCCATGTGCCAAACATGTGCTGGACACTTGATGTGCATCTTCACGTTAAATCCTGACAGCAGTGTGCTGAAGTCAGCATGACAGTTCTCATTTTACAAATGAGGAAACTGAGGCTCAGTGAGGTTAAGCCAGTTGCCAGGTTGACACAGGTAGTAAGTGGCAGGGCTGAGATTCCAAGGCGGCCAGTCACGCCCACTGGTCCTAGCCGTGTTGGATCACACACGCACATGTAGTTTTCTCTCCACCCACAGCCCCTCAGACATGAAGACAGCAACCTGGCTGACCTCCAAGTCTTCCCTTCTCTAGGCCAGGCTCCCCAGCCTTTCGCTTTTACCCCAAAGATGGCAAGTCCAGAGCCTCCCCCCACCAGTTGTCCCCTTCCCATGGCGTTCCTGCTTCATTCCTTTGGGAGCAGTTCTGGGCATGTTACTTCCTGAGGTAACTGAGCCCATGTGAGACTCATCCGCCAGCCCCACTGACCAGCAGGTGAAGGCCAGTACCACTCCACAGCTACTAGAACCCGTGTGACTGGCCCTGTCCGCTCCTCCAGTGTTCTCTTTTGCCACATACCCAACCACCGTCTCCTCTATTAGCACTTCACCTCACCTAACACTTCACACCGTGAGCTTCCCGGCATCTTCCATTCTCTCTCATCTCTACTCTTCCAAATGGGTCTATCCAAAGTCTAGAACAATCTTCAATTAACTACCTCCTATTTATATGGGAGGTTAAGTCGTCCTGAGGGAAGTCTGCTCTGACCATGTGGGCTCTGGTGAATGCTCTTCTTCCATGCTCCACCCAGCCCCCGTGTTTTCTGGGTCCCAGCTCTTGGCATGCTGAACTGTGATTACCATTTTATATCTGACACCCTCGCTGTGAGCCCTGAAAAGCAGAAAATAGGTTTGACTTTCCTGTCATTGTATCCTAAGTGCCTGACATATACTAGGTGTTCAGTAAAAATAGGAGGACAGAAAGAAAGAAAGGAAAAAGGGACAAGAGAGGGAGAAAGGAAGGGAAGGATGGAGGGACAAAACAGAAACATAGGGGTCTTGGAAGGCTCACAGTCTTGACACATCTTGGGAGAAGGTAACTAACTACCTCAGTGGCTGACAGGTACGCTCCCCTGCATACACACAACTTTTCTGAGTGACCACATAGTCCCACCACCCCCTTTCTTTCATATATTCTTCATAAAAAGTTCTGTAAAGCAGATAGTCCCATTCTATAGATGCCAAAACTAAGGTCTAACAATGGTGCCTTGGTTCAGAGATGAAATAAGCACACCTGAAATTCAAATTATTAATCACTTATTCACTCATTCAATTATTCATTCATGCCTTATGTACACTTTGGTGCATCTTCTGTTGCTGGGCATTGAGACACAAAAGAATCAGACTTGATTCTTGACCTAGACAAAGTCCAAAGGAAGAAAAGGAGAAGTGAAGAAATACAGTCATCATGCTTAGGGAGAAATGTGTGCGTGTGCTGCATGAATACCTAGGAGGGAGCAGGAAGCTCTGCCTAGAGTCGCAGGCATTGGACCTGGGCATCAAGCAGCCAAGGAAGGGGAAGTACATCCTAAGCAGAGGCCTTGGGGAGTGGAGAAGGACAGAACTAGAAAAGGTGATAGGCAGTGACCTGTACCTTTGATCACCAGAGTCCTCAGTCTGCCCCCGCTGACCTTTGCCCTGGTGCAGAGTCTAGCCAACCTCTAGTGGGTGTTGGTCTTCAGGTAGGGCTGGCTTACTTAGCAGGGCAGGTTGGTTAATTATTTGGCACTGTGTTCCAGCCTACTGAGCAGGGTTGGACATAACAGAGGGCACCAGAGGTGATAGTCAGTGATGGGAAAGCAAAATTGCCTCTTAGGATTTGTCTCCAACTGTGCTTACTGAAAAACACACTATCGGAAGGAAGGAAATCTTTGCTCTATTAATGGATAACCAGGTAGTGAATAGTTAGATGTGTTCAAAAACCAAGACTTTGCCCTTCTAGAATGTTGGAAAGTCTGGTATCAGAAGAGCTGGTATAGGCAATAAGGGACTTGCCACTGGTTGTGCTATAACTCTGGTGCCAGTGAGGTAAGGCATATGTTAAGAGGACCAGTGTGATCACAGGCTGTATTGCTAGAAGTCTAATTATAAGAACAGAACCAATACCAATAGATCAATCAATCTATCTATCATCTATCTATCTGTCGTTGGAGATATTTGTTATAAGGAACTGGCTCATGTGATTATGGAGACTGACAAGTGCCAAGATCTTCAGCAGGCAAGCTGCAGACCCAGCAGAGCTGATGGTGTAGTTCTAGTCCAAGGCAGGCAGGGCAGGCAGCCTGCAGACCCAGGAAGAGCCAATGTCAGTTAGAGTCCAAAGGCAGGGAAAAACGGATGTCCCAACTCAAAAGCAGTCAAGCAGGAAGAGTTCTCTCTTATTTGGGAGACGGGGGTGGGAGGAGTCAGGCTTTTGTTCTATTTAGACCTTCAAATGATTGGATAAGGCCCACCCACATTAGGGAAAACAGTCTGCTTTACTTGGTCTATTGATTTAAATGTTAAATTCATCCAAAAACATGCTCTTTTTTCAATGTCAAACAAATGCAGGCATGGGACTAGAAGATTTCTAAGAGCTCTTGTAAGTCCAGCATTCTTTGGTTCACGTTTTTGTATCTTTCACCAGAACTACTGCTGTAGTCCCTGTATTGGTCTCTCTACCTTCAATCTCTACCTCTATCCCCCACAAATCTATCCCCCAAATCTGTTCCCAAGTTCATGCTGCAGCCAGAGAGACATTCTTAGTACACAGCTCGGACCCATTCCTGCCCCTACTTAACTCTCAATGGCTCCTCACTGCCCTCAGGATAAACCCTCATCTCTCCATCCTTTCTTAGAGAAGAGCTGCTTTAGACTGGCATCCAAGGCCCTTCAGAATCTGGCCTGAGGATCCCTTTCTATTTCTCTTTTTCTGTGCACCTAGCACTTCAGCCATAAGGAAGTACCACTTATTCCCCAAATGGGTTCTTTCACATATCTTTTTGACCATTTTCTTTGTTTAGAATGTTCTTTCTCTGCTTCTCTGCCTCTATTTTGAATGTTACCACCTCCAAGAAGTCCTCGCTGATCACTCAGGCTGGTTTAGGAGTCTGCTCTGTACTCACCCAACACTCCATATTAAGCTCTTTGACATAGTAGGGCAGCTGTCCTTTGCCTCAAAGGCAAAGACAAGCCTTTAGTAGTGGGGCTTGCCATATGGATTTGTCATACTTATGTCCTGACCAAATGAAAATATATTTCTGTGATGGAAGTTGTCTCCCTCACTCCAGGATGTAGAATACAGTGACTGTGTGAGGTTGCCAGTATGACCAACCACTCCTCTGCTTGCCTTTTTAAATGATTTTTTAATTATAAAATTAATACATGTTCATTCAAGAAAAATAGGTGAAATGCTCAAAGACTATCACCATTGCCATACTAATGTATTTCCTTCCAGGCTTTTTTTCTAAATATTTATTTATTTATTGGAGAGAGAGGGTGGCGGGGGGGACAGAGGGAGAGGGAGAGAGAATTACAAGCAGACTCTGGGCTGAGCATGGAGCCCCACATGGGGCTCTATCTCACAACCCTGAGATCATGACCTGAACCAAAAGAAGAGTCGGATGCTTAACTGACTGAGCCACCCAGGTGCCACACCAGGTTTTTCTGGTATGCATTTATTTAAGAAGATGTTGAACACCTACCTCATTTTGTTTCCTACCCTTTTTTTTTAAACACCACGACGTAAGAATTCTCCATTTTTAGTATGCATTTCTTCATTACCATTATTCTTAATGGCTGGATAATATTCCATCAAGTTAATGCATAATAGCTTATTTACCCCTTTCTATTGAACACTTAAGTTACTATTTTTTCACCATTATATATAAAAAAAAATCTATGTCAGGCATCTTTGTGCATAAAGCATTTCTCTGTGTTCAGAATTTATTCCTTGAGATCAGTGCCTGTGGTTGTTTTTATCTTGCGAAAATCAGGGCCTTGATCTAGGATCTGCCTGTGTTTTCTCCCCCAAATCTTCCAGAACAAAAAAGCAAAATCTGACATCAGTGCCGAAAGAGTCACTTAGCCCAGTGTTCAGTGTATGTCCCCTGATTAAGACAATGTGCCCTTTCTCAAACGTGGCCATAAATATTTGCCTTCAGTGAAGTAGATGCCAAGGAGATAATATTGATTGCAAATTACAGCCCTTGTAATTAACCAATTTGCACAGCTGGAAGATGGAGCTGGTGAAATCATTTGCTTCTGAAGAAGGATGATATCCTTTCCAAGTCTGTCTCTCAGATATGAATTTGGCCTAATCTCTGAAACATTCCTGGTGTGGCTGCAGACTATCAGGTGCTCAAGGAGTTGCCAAGGCTCTGGACAGAAAAGGAATGCCTTGGCCTTTTGCCTGCTACCCACCCAAAATGGGCCTACGTCTCCCAGGTGCCTCTGAAAATACACATAAACACACACTGGGAAGAGTTATGGGCTGAGGTTGGCACCTGGATGCTGCCATCTCTGTGTAAAAGGAGGCCCAAGCAACCCCAAGCTGGGCTTCTGGTCCTAGGACTGCAGTGGGATCCTGGCTCTAGACGGGTGGGGGCAGCAGAGAGCCAGTCAGTTTGGTCAGCTGGGATTCTAGCTGACCACGGCTGGTGGGAGAGCCCAAGCAGAGCAGTGCTAGAAAGGGAAGAACTTGATCCAGACACATGCATAAGTGGAATAGGGGTTCAGGTGAATTAGAAATGAATCCTAATTATTAATAATAGACTCTTTCCCTTAGGCAGCATGCCTCAATTTACAAATAGAATGATAGCAAATGATTTTGTTGAATCTCTCCGTAATCATACTCATTTGATAAATGAAGAAACTGAAGGGCGCCTGGGTGGCTCAGTTGGTTAAGCGACTGCCTTCGGCTCGGGTCATGATCCTGGAGTCCCGGGATCGAGTCCCATATCGGGCTCCTTGCTCAGCAGGGGGTCTGCTTCTCCCTCTGACCCTCCCCCCTCTCATGTGCTCTCTCTCTCTCTCATTCTCTCTCTCAAATAAATAAATAAAATCTTAAAAAAAAAAAAAAAAGAAACTGAAGTTCAGGAAATTAAATAACTTTCCCAAGTTCACACAGCCCTAAATGGCAAATCTGGGCAATAAACCAGGTCTCCTGACTCTATGGAGTGAAAGGAGTATTTTGAGTTCTTTATACCCACTATTTTTTTTTTCTTTATTCTGGAATTTGCTCATGTCAACCAAACTCCCTTTTAAATAGACAGGTTGAAGCAGAGTACTATACCAGGTGACCAAGAATCCTTAGGGGCAGGAAATAGCAGCCTTCAAAATGTCACATATATGTTAGGGGCCAAGTGAGGAAGGGACGCTGGTCTCCGGCTTCCATGAAGCACTTGGGCAAATACCTTTCCAGCCTCAGTTTTTCTATGGGCCACTCAATTTTTTTCTCTGTGCTCAAACTATTCCCAAGTATTTGCAGTTCCTAGAATAGACCAAGTTCTCTCTCATTTTCAGGATTTTGCATATGTTGGTCCCTCCGCCTTGAATGATTTCCCTCACACCTGCTGGTCTGGTTAATTCCTCTTCATCCTGACAACCTCTGCGGGCATTCCCTGAGCACACATCTGTGCTCCTCCAGTGGTTTCCCCAAACCTCCATCTTAGCATGTATCACACTATATTACAATGTCTTTTTCCTGCATTAGACTGTGGGCTCTTTACTGACAGAACCATATTTTATTAATCTCTCTGTTGGGTACATAGTTGGTGTTCAAATACGTGTTGAATGAATGAATGCATGCATGAAGAAACATCTTCCATGGTGCAAGAGTTGAAAGGTGCCAGAGGTTTCATGCTTATTGATTATAGTGACCAGCTCCTATAATCCACTAGGGAAATGAATGCTGATTCCTAGACCCAAAGGTGGACCACCTTGCCTTCTTTTCAGCAGCAGTTTCCTGCCTGCGTGGCCATATGATTAGAAGGTACTTAAAGCCCTATTACACCTCATGTAACAGAGACACAGTCCTTATCTCATTCCCACAAATGCCTGAAGGTGAAGTCCAGACCCCTCCACAGTTCTATTTGAGCTCCCTTTTAGATTGACTTTGCAGAGCAAAATCTGGTTGTTCAGCCACAAAGAGATGGTCTCAGATTTGATCAGGGCACTTCAAATTTTCCCTGTCCACCCAAAAGCAACTATTTCAAAGGTTGCCTCCATTGCTTAACTTAATGCGCAAACTTCCCCTACCCAACCATTGCTATCCTGACACAAGCATTTAACATAGCAAATTCCATAAATCAACAGAACTGACCACATTCTCTCTCTCTCCCTCCCTCTTTCCCCATCCCCCTTCCTTCCTCCATCCCTCCCTCCCTCCCTCTCATTCTCTGTTTCTTGTTCTCTCTCTGTCTCTCTTTCTCTCTCTCTCCCTCCCCACCATATATACATACTACAGCTCTTCAATGAGTGGCTGAAACCTACCCATGTTTTATTTAGTTTGAGCAGCTAATGCCAGAACAAAGGTAATGAAATATATTAATTATATTAAAGATGTTTTAGAGAACCAGTATTTGCTTTCAGAAAGAGAGAGCATATCTGATTCTGAACAGAGATGATAGCAACAGGCAGATGATTAACAGCTAATAATATTAGTGTTGTAATTAGAATCGCCTTGAATTCTTAACCTATCTGCTTCTCTGATTTCTAGGTCCATACAGTGAACAACAAGATGATTATTTTCTTTTTTTTCCTACTATTGATTTGCCTGGATGTTCAGAATATATTATTTCTCAAATAAATATTACTAACTGCTCTCATTTATTATTCACCTACTGTATGGCATATGCACTGTAGGTACTGAGGGTACAAGGAAGAACATAGCCATGGATTCAACCCTTGAGGAATTAAATACAGTTTATTTTCTCAAAGGTCTTATCTGGTGGAATTATTACCCTTATCTTTACAGATGAGGAAACTGAGGCTGAGTAGGGTGAGGTGACTTGTTGAAAGCCACTCAGCTTTTAAGTAGCTAAGCACAGATTCAAAATTAATTCTGTCTGACTCCAGTTGATATTCTTTCTAGTATGCCACAGTGCTCTACAAATGACCATTATTGCTGTTACCTTGGTAGTTCACCCCCCTCACCCCACTGACTCTCTGCAACTCAGCTTACAGTTCTGTTCAAGAGTGGAGGAAAAGGGAAAGGAAGAATGTGATCTAACAAGAGGTCAAGTACTCCACCTGGCTGTTTGGGAAATCACCATTGTCATTTAAGTGGTCTGCATCTAGAGTCCCAATAAAAGTAGCAGACTAGCAGGGATCAGTGATGGGGAAAAAAATCAAGCAGGTAGTTCTTAGATATCCACACTAGCAAGTAAATGGCATCAAGGAACTAGACTCTTAGCTGGGGTTCAATAGAAGAGCAAAGAGATTCTAAATCCCAAGGAGGAGGTTGACAGGGAACTGGGGATAATCAGTCTTTGGCTAAAACTAGTAGACAACAATATTCCTGAGATAATATCATGATAGCATTTGACCAGGGGACTCAAAATACCCAGATCTAACCTCATCACAGCCAATTCTCCCTGAAGCAAATATATTCACAAGGAAGGAGAAGTTAGTTATTATTACCTGAGACTTTGGCTAAAATCTCAGTGCAGAACTCCCCTGAGCTGCACTGAACAAAAATGTGAGTTCTTTTATCCCAAGCTTAAGAGGTTCAAATTGTCTAGGGGGGAAAAAAAAAAGCAACAACAACTCCCAGGTCCTCTTCTATTTTCTTTAGTGCCCTGAGCCTTAGCTTCTAGAAAAAGCTGCCCAAAGTGTCTCCATCAGAGCCAAAAGGAAAGGAGCAAAGAAGTCCATACAAGGAAGGGTAATAACTCTAGCGCTAGGACACACTTCTCCCAATTCTGCTCCATAACCAGTTATTCTTTTCCACCAAGGCTCCAAGGGAGGGAAATACACAAAGTCTGACCTATCAGAAGTAAAACAGGAACTTATTCTTAGCTGGAGTTTTGGGCCCAAACCCTAATGCAGAGAGCCCTGGAAACTAGATTGTGGATCTGGTAAAGAGTAAATGAAATAATACATGAAGCTTCTACCATCAAACCTTGGCTTCCTTTAAATGGGGTCCTAGAATCTCTTCTCTCTTCTCTTGAACCCCAGCCAAGAGTCCAGATCCTCCCAATGCCATGTGCTTGTTAATGTGGACATCTGAGAACTATCTGCTCAGTCTCATCATCACTGAACTCTGCTTGTGAACTGAGGGGGTTTTGATATTTTTATTTTATTTTGGTTTTCTGCCAGTTCATCTCCCAAGCCTGCCTGTGTCTCTCTATAACAATCTGACACTATCCCTTCTTTACATACCTAATTCCTTTTCTTCTTCAGCTGACATTACCTTCTTCTGGCAATATTTACTGCTACAATCCTTCCTCTTCCTACCTGTACTCTGCTTCCAGGCTGGGTTAGGTGCCTCCTCTCTGCTTCCACTGCCCCTTGACTTCCGTCTCTCACAAAACTTACCACTCCATATTATTTTTGAGTTTACATGAATGTTTTTTCCCAAAAAAAATCCTTAGTGGCAGGGAATGTATATGATTCATTTTGTTTCCTCAGTTTCTGACCCAAAATCTGGCACAGATCAGGGAGTGTTTGATGAATGAGTTAAGAAATTATAAATTTGTCTGGTCCAGTGTAGTATTATCCAGGAGGGAGGGAATAAAAATTAATGTCTGATCCAGAGTCTTACTGTGAATTAATATGAGCCTCCTAACCTACCTCTTCCTTCTGTTCATCAAATCCATAGCCACCAAAATTGCTGTTCATTCTAAAATCATACCCAACCTCTTCCCCCCTGGTTCCATGTGCATTCCCATTCCTAATTCCAGCTTTGTTGCTTCCTCTGGGCAACTCTTAGCCTTGGGAAACCCTACTTCTGTGCTAACTCATCCCTTTGAAACATCCTTCCATTTTGATGCCCTCAAAAGCAATTCTTCTCCTACAAGGTTCCAGCCACACTAGAGGACCCACACTTCTTTTCTGACTGAGCTTCAGATAGTAGCCTCTCACCACTTTCCCTGGCCATGCTGCCCTCACTTCCAGACAGAGTTTCCTCAGTTTCTGCCTGAGCTTCCAAGTTATCTCCAAGTTACCCAGCCCCTGTATGAGCCTTTGTTGAAGGGCTCCTTGTCTTTAATTGCAGACCGTATTGGCATCTGTCCTCAGGTGTCAGAAACAGCCATGCCCTGGACACTAAGTCAACCCCTCTAGTAGAAGTCTCTAACATCAGATCCCCCCCACTCCCCGCTGCTTCACCTGACACAGCATACTGTGCCCTTCTAAATAAGCCTCTAAAGGGCACCATAAGGAAGAAAGCTGAACCTCAGCCAGAGACCGAAGTGGTCAGGACAGGATAGAACCAAGAAGACACTCTGTAACAACAAGGGATCCCAGAACAAAAACCAGAGAAGAACGGTATTTAAACAAAAGTAGAGGAAAATTTGAATCAAATTCTCAAGAGCAGGAAGTACAAGTCCGAGCTATCCGTTGAGTTTTCAATAAACGTAGAAAAGTAGAGTGAGGATCAGGTCTCTTAGACATTGAATGCCAGACCAGAACATTTTAATCTGATATGGTTGAAAATAGAAAGCCATTGTAGATGCTTGAACAAAGTTGCCCAGGAACATGGAGAAGGCACAGACTGGAATTTAGGAGACCTGAATCTGAGGTTCTGGCATTGTCACTGGAGGGCTGATGGCTGTAAACACGTCTCTTCCCCAGCCTGTCCCAGAAAAATTATGTACCAGTGTTGAGTGGTCTCAGAAGTCCCTCTCAGCTCTTGGACTTCATGGCACAGATGGGTTTGACCTGAAGAACTTGAGCTTTCCTCCATCGTCCAGCCCCCATTGCCCATCTCCAGTCTGCTAATGATCAGGGCTCTAGAGGGTTACCTCTTGTGTCTCATCTGTTGGAACACAGCTCAAGAGAGAGGAATGCTCCTGCCACATGTGCTCTTGTTTATTCTTGATGCTTTCCAGAGAGCTGAGGAGAAGAGGGAGGGAAGGAGGGCCTCCTTGCAGGATCAGTTACAAGTGTTATTGGCCTAGCACATATGTAGGGACTGGGCACAGGCACAGCAGACAATCAGCATAGGGGAAAATTTGGGCTTTTTGCCAACTAGAATCCTCCAAAGGTCAAATTAGCATCTTGGAATTTAAAAGAGAAACAAATAAAATGAATTGAGTAAGCAGATCTGAACTGGTTGCGTCAGATGGGTGAATATAACAAGGCCATATCTTGGCCATTTGTCTTAGTCATATAGGTTGGACTAGGCTGTTGGAACAGATAAACTCTAAAATTTCAGTAGCTCATCATAGTAAAGTTCATTCATTTGTTGAACACTAACAAACTTTACAAACCTGAAATTTGGGATAAGATGAAAATGGCTTCCGTTTACTGAGTACCTATCACATGCCCAGGACTATTCTATATGCTTTCTATAAATGATGCCCTTCTTACATTTGAAGAAATGGGAAACTCAGAGAGGTGACATGACTAAAGTCAGATAACTACCAAGGGGCAGACTGGGTACTGAAACCCATGGCTATCTAGCCTCATGGCTCGTGCTCTTTCCCTGACTCCACACTGCCTCCCCAACAGCCCTCTCCCTCACCCACATCATTCAGGCACATCTTCCAAGGAAGAGAATGAGGAAAGGAAATCATCTGGCAAATGACCTAAGGAATGTCTTTTCACAGAAATGATCCGCATTGTTCTTTCAGCTTAGCCACTGTCAACCGTGCAACTTCCTGCGCAACCCTCTGTTGTGCGCTCGTCTCCCTAGATCATAAGGATCTTAAGGCCTCAGGACCCGAGGGCCACGTGTCCCCAGCTGCTAACACCACGCCTGGCACAGTGCCTGGAGAATGTTTGTTCATTGGTTAAATGAATGAGTGAGTGAATTCATTCAGTTTTTGACAGTTTTGAGGAGTCTTCCGATGAATAGTTGAAATCAGCTCATGAATCCTTAAGGGAAAACATCCATGCTCTATTGCTTCTTATATTTCCTGCATTTAACATAATAACAGGCATAGATTGCTCTTGCTACCACCCTCAATCACTGAAAAGTGGACCCTATTCCTCATGCACCGAGAATAAAGCTGGAGCAATAGGGAGGAAGTGAATTTGGGGGATATTTGTAGGGTTGCAACAAGGGGACTTATTAACCATCAAGATGTCAGAGGTAAGGGAAGGAATACATAGAAGAGGTGTAAGCATACCTATCTTCAGTAATGACCTCAGACCCCGGGGAGCTATTTGGATTATGAGCAGAGAGTATGTAACTGATGTTTCCCCCAGACCACCTCAGCCTGTGGGCACAAATGGGATCCCATTTATGGTAATCACCTGTGATTTGCTGGCCCCTACCTGCTAATGCAGGACTCTAGCCTCCTTCAAAGTCTTGCTCTGTTATTTCTGGAAGTCTCCAAGTGGCATCACACATAAGCTCACAAAGGATGTGTTCTGCTTCTACATGCTATCTACCATGTTGCTTCTTTTCCTGCTCAGCCCCTCCCATGAGGTTCCCTGCTTCCTGCTTCCTGTAATTGAGAGTGCTCCACCCTAGTCAGTCCCAACACCCACCAGGAGAAATCTGATGACCCCACCAAAGGTATTTCCTGCTTACAATACCATGCATGCTTCCAGGACAAGAAATACTATAGCAACAGAAGCTGCAGTCTTTCAGTCCAAAAATTGGGAAATGTTCCTTTCCCCCATTCTGCATTTTACCTGCAACCTTCTCTCCCTGGGACCCACATGGGTCCATAGGTCACATACCCCACCGTCAAACTCCTCCTTCCCTAAAGTAGGGCTGGGACAGGTCCCCTTTGTGCTAATGTAGGCATCCAAAGATCTTCCTGTGATCAGACCTCTGTAAGAGTCTGCTCCAACCATCCTTCATAATAGACTAAAGCTGGGACCCCTCCTCTAAAAACCCCTCCTCTGTTACTCTTTCTGAAATTGTATTGTGCAAATGCCAGTCTGGATATTTTCCTCCAGATGCTTTTGTTAAACACTTGCCGGACTCCAAACATTATGAAAAGAGCTTCCTGTGCAGGGCTTCATTTAGTCCTTACCTCAGCCCTGTGATCTAAGAGATATTACCCCCTTCTTCAGGTCCAGGAAGGGAAAGCGCCTAACCTAACCCGGCCAGCCAGCTCTGGCACACTCACTCACTCCCCTTTACGGGGGGGGGGGGGGGGGGGGGGGGGGGGCTGACTGTCTGCCTTCTTGTCCTTCCTGATGGCCACCCGCACCATTCATTCTCCCTCTTCTTCTGCTTCACCTATCAGATCTGACATCCAGCACATCTTCCCAGCTGTGCTCTTGGCCACTCTGGACAAGAATCTGATTTCCTTCTCTCCCCTGGTCCACATACAGGCTTAGGCCTCCTTTCCCTGGGACTCTCCAACTCTGGAGTGACATTTGCATCCGGCTTTCCATGGCCCTGAAAGTTAAATCTGGTAGCTGTTTTATGTGCTGTGTGGTCTTGAGGATTATCTTAACGTCTCTGGGCCTCAATGTAGTTGACTGCAAATCAGGGGTAATAATACCTATCTCGGAGGTTTATTGTGGGAAGTAAGTACGACAAAATCTTTAAAGTACCGGGGATGATGCCTGACACGTAGTAAATGTAAAGTAAACGAAGAGCTCAAAAAGAATTTATTCAAAAAAAAAAAAAAAAAAAAAAAAAACCACTTAACACTTGCTCTGCTAAGTGCCTTACTGGGTTTAGGTCATTTACTCCTCCCCTCAACCTTATGCAGTAGGTACAGTTATCATTCCAGTTTACAGATGTGGAAACATACCAGGACAGGTTAAAGGACTTACCCAAGGTCTTGAAAGTGGCAGGTCTCAGAGGTGAAGTAGACCCTCATATTTAAAGACGCCTTGTCTTGTGCTGCTTGACACAAAGCAGACCCTCTGCAAGTGGGGTTGTTGGGCTCCTCTCTTAAATCAATAGCTAAATGAATTTTAAATGCATTTCCCTTCTCTTGCCTTTGTGCCATTGCCTGAGACACCGTTCTGTGCCCCAAGACTTTGTCCACTGATTTTTTTAGTCTCCTCAGAGAAGGCTAAGATGTTACAGTTTCCTCTGCCCCCGGAAATGTACCATATTGCAGCCTTCCCTCTGTAGGACAAAACCCAGCCCAGACCAGCCCAGTCCCCGCCGAGTTCCTTGGCCAAGAACAGTGCAGAGAGAGATCTTTTCACAACCACGGCTTGCCAACAGAGCACTCCTGCTGAGCCAGGGCCTCTTGCCAAGCAACTTTCTCTGCCCCTCTGATATGCAGATGCGTGCAAGAACGCTGCACATCTGCATAGGGAGCATCCAAAAGCTGTGACTTGGCTGAAAAGAAGGAAAATGTGAGTGTCAACTCTGGAGGAAAGACTCCTCCAGAGGGGCCGCACAAGGGAGGACAGTAGATCAGGGCTCAGAACAGTGAGCTCAGAGTCGACGAAGGGTGGAGAAACAGCACTATCCAGCCCAACTTGCACCTCTCACGGGAAGGCTGGTGCACTTTCAGAAGCATGGATAGCACTGGCTCATCCAAGTGATCCCCCTGCAGATGTCCCCACCTTGTGAGGGTTTTCTTCTACTTAATTTGTGTCATATTAGCCTCTCCTAAGTAAGGAAAGAGAAACATGGCCCCAGAGGCAGTGTGGTAAGAGCTCCGGAAGAGGACTCAGACACTTTTCCACAAAACGTTCCTGCAACCAACATGTATGAAGCATCAATGCTGTGCCAGGCCTAGGGGGACAGAGATGAATCGGACACAGTCAGCACCCTCAAGAAGGTGCCACCGTCCAAAGGGGCAGACAGGCAAGGAACTGGACAGTATAGAGGAAAAGTGCAGACAGCTTCGTGGGGGTGCAGTGTTGGTTAAGGTAAGGAGGGCACGTCGGGGACCACTTCCGAGAAGAGGTGACGTCTGAG
Organism: Mirounga leonina; assembly: GCF_011800145.1. NCBI lineage: Eukaryota > Metazoa > Chordata > Mammalia > Carnivora > Phocidae > Mirounga > Mirounga leonina. The sequence continues at coordinate 56,144,895 of NW_023270447.1, forward strand.
TGAATCTTGAAGACATGTGACAGTTGCCCAAATGAAGAACTGATTCTGCACTGACTGCAGAATCAGTACACACCTGCGTACACACACCTGCTGAGAGGGGTGCCATGCTGATTGGGAACAATTTCCAGGTAACACTCTGTGCTTCCTGATACAATCTAAGATCTTCTTTCCCCAGGGGTGTTTTCTGTTTCCTGAAAAGCCTTGGCAAAAGCTTCCTCAGAATCAGCTACTTTGCCCATGTTACTTTAAAAGCTTCACTCTATCTTACCGAATGGCATGGGAAGCCAGAGAAAAGGGAAGTCACCAGGGTGTCTTGAGCTCACCTTTGCTCTTGGTGTTCTTGGCGAATCCCTACAGAGCCTTGTGCTGGGGACAAAGGAAGAGCAGGCTTCTGGTTGGAGGGAGTGAGGATTCAGCTCAGGGAAAGGCTGACTTGGTGAAAGGAATAGTGTCATTGCCTTCAATCTCTGCAGGAACATCTGAGGGCAGAGGGCAGAACGAGGATTAACGTAAAAACACCAGGAGTAGGCAGACTGCTCAACGTGTGAGGCTATTTGCCCAAGTCAAAGCTGCCCACAAGTCGAATTAGCTGCTTTGAGAAGTAGTGAGCTCCCCATCCCTGTTGGAGTATGAGGGGAATAGATCACAGCTTATTGGGTGGAGAGGATATTGTAGCAGAGCCTCAAACTCCAGATGAGAGGTCACATCTTTTTGCCTTGCTCTACCATCTTCACGTGGGAATTGACTTAGCACGGCAGGGCTGCTCAGGCTCCTGAGAGTACAGGGATTTGCATTTCCAAGGTTATGAAGAAAGACGTGTAGTAAGTATGTGTATAGGGCGTCCAAGATGTGAAAGATGTGATTATTTGCAGAACCTAATCTCATACCTCCCTATCCTTATTGAACTGAATATTGCAAAAATATTCTCATTCGTATTTGGAATGGTATGTTTCTAAGCAATCATCATTCTGAATACTCATTCCAGCCAGGAGACGACCTGAATATTGAATAGAATAAAAATGTATATATTAGATTACTTATTCAAATGCCTATCTGGCAGTTTGGATAGAATTAAGCAACAGTCCAATCTGGCTGTTGTTTTATGCATGGGATGTCAAAGCTAAACAGCCCTTAGAGAATATTTTCTCATTCTTTCTTTGCACACAGCCTCACCATCCTGCCTTGTTCACAGATGGGGAAATAGGCTGAGAGAGGGGGACATACAGCATGGAAATGAGAGACCTGGGACCAGTAGCTACCATTTAGTGCCCAGGCAAGGTAATATTGTCCCCACTGGACGAAGGAGGCAACTGAAGCTCAGTGGGGTTAATTGGCCTGTGCAGAGTCACACGGCTAGTCAGTGGCAGAGTTGTCTGCATCCCAGGCCACTGTCCTTTTGCATTACCTCTCTGGGTCCCGAATATGGCCAGAGAGAGTGTTTCTCCTTTCATGCGACCTGCAGACTCTCTGCCAGGCTATGAAATCTTGGGAAGCGATGATGTTATCCCTGGTCTATAGTTGGGGAAATTTCACTGAATATTTGGAACTACATTTTAGGTCCCCTGAACCAGGACGTCTACCACACCACTGTTCTCCCCTGCATGCTCTGAAAGCTCTGTATGACACCAGGCAAGAATGTATTGTTCTGCAATTACAATCACAAAAAGCCATAACCCAAATTTGCCTTTCAAAATGAACCCAAGTAATCCTCTTAAAGGAATATGTTCACTCCGAAGCTTGCACAGGTATATCACCCCTGAGAAGACTTCCCTATGTCTTTAGACTCCAGACCCCAGGGCACTTTTCACGAAGTATTGGCACTATAGGGGGGATATTCTCCCCACTAAATCATGAGTACTTTAAAGCCAGAAACCACCTCTGATTGTTTTCTGCATTTCCAGTGTGGGGCCTGGTGCCCCATAGGTGTCTGGGAAGGTTTGCGGAGCAAATGGATGGATATTTGAGCAGTATCACTGCAGGGTAAGAACTCGAGAGGGAGGGACTCTCCTCCCCTCCCCAGGCAACCTAGAGTTCATTAATCTACAGATAACAAAGAGGCCCTGGCAAGCCCTCCAACCAAACATAGTACTTCCAACCCCACTAACAGTGAAACTCGACTGAAACCGAGAAGCAAACCTCAGAGCTTCCTGGGGTTCTGCCAGTGTCAGGGAAGAAGAGAGCAGCATCTGAAGCACATGTTTCCACTCAAACTTGAATCTCACTTCATCTCACCAGACAGTTCTGGAATCACAGCTTCAGCGTTTTCTCCAGTATCACCCCTGCTACCCTGCCCCTCCAGGTCCCCAGAGCTCTAGCCTCTCCAGGAAGCCTTCCTCAGTCAGGCAGCCCACCGGGATGTCTCCACACCAGCTCCTCTTTCCCATCTCAGTGCCCTTCTTTTCCTGCTTCTCTAAGACTTATCGTCAGTTTGTGGGTGGTCAGTGTGGGGAGAGACAGCGTGGCCAAAATACAGAGCACAGGCTCTGGCTCAGAAGACGGGTACAAATCTCAATTGGACCAGTGAATAACTGTAGGTCCTTGAGACATTTACTTAGCCACTCTGAGGCCATAAGATGGGGGGTAAAATTTCCTTCTCAGAATTGTTGGGAGGTACACAGGGAACCCTGATAATGGAGGGCCTTATTTGCAAAGCTAGGGACAATCTTTATCCTATGGACGATGGGGCACCACCACAGGACTTCTTGTCTGCAAATTACATGATCAAATCTGCCTTTTAGAGAGAACAGTCTGGCAATGGCACAGAGAATGGATTGGAGAAGAGGCACTAGAGAAGAGAAACCAGGCAGGAGACCTTGTAGGGCTGGTCAGGGGTTGAAGGAAGAAAGGAGCAAGGGGAGCAAGGGGCAGAGGGAAGTGTGGAGTTGAAGATGATAACGTCCTGAACAAAGGAGGTAATAAGAGATAATAAGAAGAGGTAATGTTTACGGGTTCTGACTCTGGGCCAGGAATTATGCTTGTACTTGACAGGGATTATTTTATTGAATCTTGTTAGCAACCCAAGATTTTTAATCCTTGTTTTACAGATGAGGAAAGAGACATTGAGACATTAAGTAAATTGCCCAGGATGGCATAGTAAATAAGAAAACTGGGATTCAAGTCCAGACAGTTTCACTCCAGAGCCTAAGTGCTTCATCACTGGACTAACTCACAGTTGAGGTAGAGATTGGAGAAGAGCCATTCAGAAAGAGAAACTGGCAGGACATGTTGAGAGATTGGATGGGGTGAGTAAGGAAGAGGGTAGAGCATAGAATGACTCTCGGGTTTCTTTCCTAAGGTCCACAGCTCCTGGGAGGCAAAGCCAGGATTTCAACCTACCTTTATGTAACTCCATAGCATTTCCTCTTTTCACAGCCTCAGAACATTTCAGCTGAGAGCTTGATGTCCTCAGGATAGAAGGGGTAAGGTAGAGATTGGTACTTTCCCCCAGATTTCACAATTCCTTTATTTAAACTATTATACCATGACTAGCTTTCCTTAAGATACTGAGGGTGTGTGTTTCTTATCAATTACAAAAAATGGGCAAGAAAATGCATTTTGGGGGCAGCATTAGAGAAGCTTTGCTTCTTTGGTGCCAACCAAAAGCAAGGGAAGATTCCAAGATTCATGCCTTTCCCGTGCCTTTCCCAAGGCTCTTTCTCTATGCCAGTCTGGACACCAGGAGCTGGTGCTAGGTAACAGCCCTGGCTTGGGTATCTCACAACCAAGGTGTGAAATGGACATACAGGCAGGCATTCGAAGGGCTACAGAAGGGGGCTGTTTGAAAGAAGAGGGAGTGTGCCCTCTGCACACAAGGAGATGCTATGTCTGGGTCTTGGCACTAGGCAGAAGCCAGGCCATGTGATCTTGGGCACATTCCTTAACTGAGCTTCCTTGTTGTCCTTGGAATAGTCATGTAATCAATCCCACAGTGATCTACTTTTTCTTCTCATATAATCAAGGACCTGGAAAGCTGGATTGGGGACGCAAGGTCTAGAGCCTTGGCTGTCCCCTGGAGTGGAACAGGTTAGGTATGCAGACTGCAGAGCTTGATCCTGAGGGGAGCCAGTGTCTGAAGTGGATGTGAAAACAAAGGACAGGCAAAGAGTCTGACCCTGAATCCTATCTGAAAGGGCTGGGTAGAGAAGCAAGTCCAGGTGTGAGGCGCGAGGGCAGACTTGAGTCCGGTGGCCATGGGTTGCAATAGAGGGTGGGGCTAGGGCCAGGGCCTAGGGACTGTCTTTGGGTATTCCTGGAGCCTGGACAGGACACTCGCAATCACTACTCTGGTTTTTGGAGGGCTTTGTTCAGAGTACTGAGTGGTCCTGGTGCTATGAGGAGAATGAGGTGACATGATCCATGTGGAGCACCTAGCGGCCGGGCCCCACAGTTACCCCTCAGTGAAGGTTAATCACGAACTAGCTTTCCCTTTCCATTAGACTACCATGTGCCGGGTCCTGTGGTAGGCACGGAGAGGGATGAGGAAGATGCAGTTCCTGTCCTGCAGAAGCCCAGGCATCTGGAGATGCAGCTTCACAAATAACATGTCCCCATCAAAGGTTCTAAGTGGCATAATGGGGCGGGGGGTGGGGGGCGTGGGAGGCAAGGTGAGAAGACAGGGTGAGAGGACAGTAACCCAACTCAAGAGTTCCAGGAGGGGGGCGCCTGGGTGGCTCAGTTGGTTAAGCGACTGCCTTCGGCTCAGGTCATGATCCTGGAGTCCCGGGATTGAGTCCCGCATCGGGCTGCCTGCTCGGCAGGGAGTCTGCTTCTCCCTCTGACCCTCTCCCCTCTCATGTGCTCTCTCTCTCTCTCTCTCTTTCAAATAAATAAATAAAATATTTAAAAAAAAAAGTTCCAGGAAGGCTCTCTGGAAGAAATAATGGCTAAGGTGGAGCTTGAAGGTTAAGAAACAGTTAACCAGGCAAATATTGGTGAGAAAAACATTCTGGGAAGAGGCGCAGCTTCAAAGCTTCAACAGCAGCATAAAACACCATGGTGTACTCAGTAAAGTGGGGTGTGAGGAGAGGCCAGAGAGAAGGCTGGAGGGAAGCAGGGCTGTGCTCAGTCTGGAGACTAAGGAACCTGGACTCCATCCTGAAGGTGATGGGAGGCTACTGAAAGGTTTCAGGCAAGAGAGTAACCTGGCCAGCTTTGTGCTTTAAATGGATCACTCAGGCTGATGGGGGAGAGTATATTGGAGAGGGCTAGCTGGAGGCCAGGTGAAATCTTCAGTTTGATGTTTCTGAGTCAAAGGTCAGTTATGATTTGGTAAAATTAATTAGAGAAGACTTGGAAATGAGAACAAAGGCTTTTGCGTCTAAAGCTAGATGGGAAATGTTAATGTCTGTACTCCTATACACAATGAGCTCAACTCCCATTCCCTGTGCTGTAAAAGGTGATGTGAGGGGGCATAATGCCTTCAAGGGCCCTTCCAGCTTGAATGCTTCAGGACTCAATAACTCTATTTCTCTTCTTAGGGTATGAAATGGATGTTTATGCCGGTGACCCCCTAGCAGGACATATGCTTTGGATTCTGCCTTCCTTGTGTCAGAGTGTGTTTGCCCTGAAAGTTTGCCATTACCTGTATGCCTTACCTGTTCTTGTGGAAGATGCTATATTTATCACATGGTTGGCTAGTGTCAGGATCTGTGCCAAGATCAGGGCTCATCCTGTGGCTAACATCAGGACTCAGTCTGTGACCATGATTGCTACTCCGTCTATGGTTATAAGGCTGAGAAAATTGTCCAGTGGAGGTCTTTGAAATCAGGCCTCTGGGCTTCTTACCACAGTGTCTGCTCCACTTAGCTGACCTGCCAGACTATGCTAAAGGGTTCTGGGCACATGTATTCGAGGACTTCTGGTCCTGGGTGCCCGATTCTATATACCTAGAAGCTGGAAGGAAAACACATACTCCGGATCCCCACAACCTTCACTGCTTCACTGTAAGACGGCACTGATTTGCTTATTGGAGTTGCCTGGTTCATGACTAAGAGCTCCTTGAGGGAGGGAGCTCCCCCCGACTCATCAGTTTTCATGAATTTCTTATCCCTGTCCATTTTAATTGAGGAATGATCTTGTTGCAGGTACTGTGCTCAGTAGCAGAGATACAGACGTGAACTAGGTACACACAACCTCTGCCCTCATGCAGGTTCCTTACTCTCAAGTGATAACATAGGTGCTATGATGGGAGAGAAGGAGTACAGGGTGTTAATGGAACAGAGAGAGAGTGTCCTAACCAAGTGTGTGATCAGAGAAAGTCTTTTTGAGGAATTGATATTTAAGTTGAGACCTGAAAGATAACTAATAATTGACCAAATGAAGGATATCAGGGGAACAGCTTGTGTGAAGACCTGGAAGTAAAAGAAAGTTGGCTCACTGAAGGAACCATAAGAAGGCTAGTTTGAGCCTCCTGTTGGATGTGTTCTATATCTTCACTGCAGTGGTGGTCACATGAATCTACACATGTGCTAAAATTGCATGGTACTGAATATCTAAATATACACACACACATGCACAGATGAGTACATGTAAAAGTACATGCATAAGGTGAATGGATTGTATCAATGTCAATTCCGGCTGTGATATCGTACTATAGTATACAAGATGTTACCCTTGGTGGAAACTGGGTGAAGAGCTCATAAGATCCCTCTGGATTATTTCTTAGAACTGTATGTGAATCTACAATGATCTCAAAATGAAAAGTTAAGAAGGAGGAGAACCAGGTGGTGACCAGTTTGGTTGCAGCAGAGAATGGAGGAATATGTAGCCTAAGCTGTACCCAGAGAGTTGGTAGAGGACAGACTATACGGGATTAAAATCATGTGGGACTTTGTGTGGAGATGGATGAGAAGGCTTTGGAAAGTTTTATTCAAGCAGTGGCAGGATCAGATTGGCATTTGGGCAAGATCACAATGGTTTGGAGAATGCATTGGGAAGGGGTAAGATTAAAAGCAGAAAAAAATTAAACTAGAATGTAGTGGATGAGAAAGGACATAGGAAGATTTGGGAGATATTTATGGGGTCAGAATCAATAGGATTTGATGACTGAGAGGTGAGAAGACAGGAGGAATCAAGAAGGACTCGAGTTTCTAACCTGGTTGTGGTGGATGATGGTCTTCCTTACTAAAATGCAGAACATCTGAGAAGAAATGGGCTTAGGAGAAAGGTTTGCCAAAATGGCTTTGGAATATTTGAGATGCCATTCAGTTCTCCAAGTCTAGGTGGCTAGTAAGCAGCTGTATGCACACGTGTTGGGAGCTCAGGAGAGAAGTCTGCACTAAGTGTATGAGCATATAGAATAAGAAGGCCAGAATTCTGAGAGAGACTGACATCTAAAATGTGGGTCAAAGAGGAGGAGCCTACCACGACGACTGAGGATTATTAAAGAGGTAAGAAGGAAATCAAGACTACTGAAGGCCAGGTCAACAGTATGAATGCTGCTGAGACTAGATGAAGGAACATGCCCTAGAACCCGGTAGGTCATTGGTAACTTTGGAGAGCTTCTAACCAGTAGAAGCAAAGATCAGGGCTGAGGAGTGAACAGGAGGTGAGTGAATGCTGATAAGCGTAGACTGTACTTTCTTTCAGAAAGTTCTGCTTGTAAAGAAAAGGAGAGAGGAAGTAACTAAAGGTGAGGCAGAGATGAGTGAGGGCTCTGAGGTGGCTGTTGTCATGTTTTGAGGCTGGGACAGACTTGAGCATGTGTAAGCACATAGAGGAAGGGACCCTCCAAAGAAGGAGGGGTTGAAGATCCAGGACAAAGCACAGGACCTGGCCTGGGGCAGGTGCTTGCTCCGTGAACACCAAGTATTTTCAGAAGCAACACTTTCTGAAGGGGGGAGAGTTTCTGTGGGTACAGTCCCTGCGTTCTGTTGCACCCCACTAACTATTCTAAAAATGTTGCTGTGCTTCCTCTTTCAGGAACAGCTGGGCCATTAAGAACTGCACAAAAACCACCTTTTCAAACTCCCTAGAGGAGGCCCAATTTCAGATCTAAGCCAAGGTGCTTCCTCTCTGAAGGGCTTATGTGGCTGGATTGGCCCTCCCACAGCAGCACCCAACACTGACTCCCAGCAGGAGGGCAGAGCCCCCATGCAGCAGCAAATAAAAAAGTTTCCACTGCGGCTTCTTGCCCACCAAGCTCGGGGTACCCACCCACTCAGGGAATCAGCATGTCTGGGCAGAAGGCATACTCTCTGACTCAGGACTTCTTATCCACTCTGAAAAGGCAATATGGCTGACTAGATAACTCAAGCAGCTTGAAAGGATGTGCCGAGAGACAATAATCTCATTATATCGAGTCCAGGCACCCCCTTCAATCTCAGCCATTCCCCCTGACTAGCTGCCACTAGCTTGGGCAAGGTGCTTCACTTTCTTATTTATACAATGGATAGCAGTTCATGGGGGTGTTGTGAAGAAGAAAATGAGAGAACATAAATAAAAGAGGCAGGCATATGTTATATTCTTAATAAATCCACTTTTTTTTTTTTTTTTTTTTTTTTGCCTGCTTGCCAGGAGCCAAAATTTCTTTTCTCTTAGCAAATGCCCAAGTCTTGAGTCTAAGGGCCAAGTCTAAAGAAAAGAATGTCTCAGGAAGGAAGCACCTGACACGTCTGCACCTCAGGATGATACCATCTGTCCCTTGAGCAGGTTTTTGTTCTTTTGTTTTATGGATTCTGCTGTAAAAGAGGTTTAGATTTAATACATGAGACAAAAATGCAGACTAAATGATAAGTCGAGGGTGGGGGAGAGTTTGTGAGAGAAATGTTCTTCATGTTATAAAAAGGATTCTTTGCTTTATCACAAAGTTTCTTTAAATATGTGCTCCCCTGGTGCAATTAAGCATTTGTTTACAGATCATTAATTATCTGGCAGAAAGGCTTGGCTGGAAGGAATATGGCCGAGAGACACAGCTGGAGAGTTGGGAGCTCGTGCCAAGTGAGAATCCATTAGAACCAGAGATAGTAAAGCTCAGAAATGATGGTGTAAATCAGAGACGAAAAGGAAGTCAACTTCCAAGAGTGGAGTACGCAGGCACTCTGAGACCTCTAGCTAGGCTGGACGGGCAGGTGGCGGGCCATTCACCAAATCAGGGCAGGTAGGAGATATGGGTAGGGATAGAAAGCAGGGTCTAGTTCAATTTAGAACATTTTGTGTAAGAGGTGTCTGTGGGATATCAAGGTGGAGAAGAAAGTCTAGAAGGCAGATCAATATCAGCACAGAACTCCCGCAGTGATGACATACTTGTAGTTTCCCCCAAATTCTAAAACCAGTTCACACTTTTCTGCTTCTGCACACACTGGGCTCTCTACAAATGGTGTCCCCTCTCCCTAACCCCGTACCTGCTGAGCTTCTGGCCATCCTTCAGATACCAGCTCTCACTTTCCTTTCTGGGAGGATTTCCCTGGCTTTCTCAAGCAGACACAGGCTGTCCCATCTCCTGGACAAACTGCCTCCACTTACACAGACCTCCATTAACACTGAGCCTCACTGAGTCTTCCTGGTTTGACCAAGATTACATAATTGAATAAAGGTACCAGGCTCAGCTCAATGAACTCAATCCATGTTATTCCACTTCTGTCATAATTACTGCATTTGTTACCTTGCATATCTCCCCAAGTATATTGGTTTCCTCGGGCTGCTGGGGGGAGGGGGAAGTACCACAAACCGGGTGGCTTAAAACAACAGGAACTGATCCCCTCACTCTTCTAAAGGCCAGAAGTCCAAAAGCGAGGTGTCAGCAGAGCCAGGCTCCCTCTTTCTTCGCTTCTTCCTAGCATCTGGTGGTGGCCATCAATCTTTGGCATTCCTTCGCTTACAGCTGCATCACTCCCATCTCTGCCTCTGCAGGCATGTGGCCTTATCTCTGTACAAAGATCTGGGCTAAATGCTTTCTGTTTACTCTCTCATTTAATTGTACCAAATATCCTGGGGGGTAAGTCTCCCAGCCTTACAGGTCAGGAAACCAAACTTCAAAGAACTCAACTGACTTGTTCAGGTCTGTACAGCTAATGCACTGTGCAGCTGGGATTTGAACTCAGGTTTGTCTGATTTCAAAGCTCAGATCACTCTGCTATGTTCTGCTGCCTCTTCTTTCATCCTGGTTTCAGTTAAGCTTCTTTGGGAGTCAACACTGCCTCCGCTAGGCTTAGGGCAACCCCCTAAAACAGGTTGGGATCATGCTTTGGACGGTGTGTTACAGAATCCACAGCAGCCCTTGATGGGGGTGTCGGAATAGAATATGGTACGGAGGGGGCAGCATGGGAAGGGCAGCAGGACTGGAGAGACACTTCAGGGCAAGCTGACATGTAAAGGGAGAGAGTTGGGAGGTTTCCTCACCATGCTTTCCCCACCCAGGAGAGGCTTCTTCTTGAGGCAAAACCTTGAAAATGATGAATTATGTTTCTCTAGGACTAGGTAAGCTGATGCCACGGACACAGATAAGATCACCTTCCACTGAAGCCTGTCCCCTGTAATCAAGAGAAAGCATGGAAATGTAGGGCAAAGGAAAGGCCCACCAGGACCTTGGTTCCAGGAATGACTTGGTCAAAGACAAGCTCTTGTGCTTTGGGTACCCATTGTCCTTCTATCCTCAGTTTCATCATTTCTAGAATGAGAGCTTTGGGCTATAAGTTCTCTGAAGTCACTATTCTTGGTTTCCTGCTTCTATAGAATCTGTTTCCGTTTTATAACTCTATTTTAAGGTGTTTATTACATTGCCAAGAAAAGAAAAAAAAAAAAAAAAGAACCTTCAGGATGAAATTTCTCCATGCCAAGGAAAAAGATTTTTTTTCTCTTCCCTTTTTTGCATGCAAAGCTCTGCTCTGTTTCTTCTGTGTCTGTCTTTTCGTTCTGATAACCCTCACAAGTTTTCTCAGTGGCAACAGTGCTCTCTGGCATGGCCCTTCCTTTTCTTAATACCAAAGATTAAGTATTTGGTCAAAAAGTTAAAGCCATGTGGACAGAGCTTATCTGGCTCCTATGCTGGCTCCTCCATTGTGTGCTTTTGCTGTGACCTGTCCAAACAGAGAGATGGAAGAGAGAAGGGTGCAGAGGTCCAGCTTTCTTAGCTTGGGGCAGTTTTGCAGCCCCTTTGCCAAGTGTAAGCACAATGATTTCATTTCCTACTCTGCTTTCTGCCTCTTGAAAGTGTGCAGCCCCTAAGTGAACATTTCCTGGCAGATTCTTTTTTCCATGGACATTGAGCATGTCAAGTGGAAAAACGCACCTTGCTGTCTGTGCAGTTGAGGCCTGCCTCCACCTGGGGAGCGGTAAGAGTCGGAGGGATAGAGTTTTGAGCACTTCATCTTTAAAGGTCATAGCAGCAGAAATGGGTTGGCTTGGGAAAAAGAATGTTCCTCTTGCCAAGAGTCCGTGTCCCATCTGTCTCCTAAGCTGATGAGTCTGGCTGCCAGAGGACCAGAGTTCTTCCCCTGGTGACTTGGAGTTGTTGATCACTGTTTGCATATTCTAATGGAAAATTTGAATTTGTAATGTACATGTCTTGTTCCCTAAGGAACTAGGGAATAGGATTTACTCTACCCAAACCACAGTTGGCGCTCTCAGATGTATCAGCTAGCAGGAAGAGGGGTACAAACCCTCACATTCTGCATGGAGCTGGTGATGGGGATTGACGTACCTATCGAATGGCAAGTAGCATACCAGGGCCCAGGGACCACTGGAGGCAACATAGCAGAGTGAACTTCATACCAGGTTTGAATCCGGGGTGTGATTTGGGCCCTCACTTTTCCTTTCTGAACCTCAGTTGATGTATCTGTAAAAAGAGGATAAGAACTGTTTTCCAAGGTTATTATGGGGATTGTAGGTGAAGCATGTAGTATTACTGGGGACAGAGTAGGGAGCTCAATAAAGTTCAGTCCTTTTCTTTGCCTCTTCCTCTCTTTTACATATATTATCTCATTCACTCCTTTCAACAGTCCTAATAGGTAATTTAGTTTCCCATTTTATAGACAAAGCTCAGTCTGTCTGCTTCTCTACTGTATCCCAAGTATTTTTAAAGATTTTATTTAATTTATTTGACAGAGAGAGACACAGCGAGAGAGGGAACACAAGCAGGGGGAGTGGGAGAGGGAGAAGCAGGCTTCCCACTGAGCAGGGAGCCCGATGCGGGGCTCGATCCCAGGACCCTGGGATCATGACCTGAGCCGAAGGCATCGCTTAACGACTGAGCCACCCATGCGCCCTTACCGTATCCCAAGTATTAAGCAATGTTTCTGGTATATAAGTCTTCAACAAGGAGTTCATTAGTGAATGAATGAATGAATGAATGAATGAAGTGGTTTTACAGGAGTTAAGAATCTTGCCCAAATTTCACAGCAAGTATCCCAGATCAGTTAAGACATAAGGCAGGGCATCACAGAAAAATTCATACAAGAAGACAAAAAAAGAACCCAGAAATGGGAACAGAAAGGCATAACATAATTCATCCTTTTTTATGATTGAGAACACTGCGTTTCACAATTCCAAAGTCGTGTTTTAAATATACAAAATCTGAACATAATTTTAAAAGCAGACAATAAAACCCCAAGCTCAGCTTAAGTCCCAAAACTTCATAAAAGTACAGATCTCACTAAGGTCCCAGCTTTGAAAGAAGGCATACTGCCCCAGCGTGGGCCAGGAAGGGATGGATGGTGGGTGGCATCTCTGCAGTAATACTGCCCAGTCTTCAGGTGGAGAGGGGGGTATGTTCCTTCATCCAAAAATAGCTGGCTTCTGGGGATCCATTCTTGCCATTACCCTGTGACCTCCTAAAAGGAAAAGTCAATAGAAACTGTCTCAGAAGAGGAGAATGAAAAGACAACTAATAGTTTGGGGAACCTACCATGGATAAGGCATTGTGCCTGCCCAGCACTTGACATGCATAGGCTGTTAGAGCCTGTGACAGCCTTATACAACTCTGTTTGACAGTGGAAAACCCAGAGAGTCAGACATTTGCCTGAGGTCCCAAAGTACCTTGGCGATAGATTATTAATTGAACCCAAATCTGAGTTCCAACTCTGTGCACTTTTTACTTTTATTATTGCCTCCTCATTTATTCTGGGCCATGTTACCTCTCCAGAATGGGTCCCAGAGCCAGGAGCGGAGCTCAGTGATCAGAAACCATTTGATGGCCCAGCAGCGTGGCAGGACTTGTCAACAGGGTGGAGGTGGGGTCCTGGCATGGCCTACTGTGCCTACCAGCTGAGTTAAATGTCTCCCTAACCAATTCATCTAGAGTCTCATAAGGCTCTGTGTGTCTTGCTCCTTTCCATTCCATGTTTTAGAAAAAATGTCTCTCCCTTAATGGATTATCGTTTCTTCCTCTCTTCTTGCCTTTTTTTTCCCATGATAATAAGGGTATGCCTGATGGTAAAAAAGGTAGGATTTTGATATTCTGCACTCCAGCTCACCTACCTCCAGCACAAAAGAATATATGATAAAGAACTGTCAACAGAAAATGTGTTGTAAATTGTATATATAAGCCATTTTTCCATCATAATATAAAAACTCAGAGGTCAATGACTTTTTTTTTCTGGTTAGCATGAGTAGGTGACCTTATTGTGCTACTAAATAAAGAAACTGGTTTTGAGTAAATAAAGGAAAGCCTTCTTTATACCGTGGATTGAATCTAGTATACTCCCACGCACAACATAGAATGAAAATATCAATGAAGTCCAGGGTCCTTTTTGAGACAGTGCCAGCCAGGGTCTCACCTGGACCAAACAAGATGGTCTGGACATCCCTAGAAAACCATCAAGTGACCCTTTGAGGATGGATGCTCCACCATCTATCTTCCCATGCTAGCTAGAAGGGCACAGATCACCCTCACTGAGGCAAGAGTCAGACTCAGGGGGAGCCAGAATTGGAGTGGAAGTCTGTGGTTGGGGCTCTAGAGTCAAGCAGCCTGAGTTATAAATCCTGGCTCCCCCACTTACTCTGTGTGACCTTAGGCAAGTTACCTAACATCCTTATGCTTCAGTTTCCCTAACTTTAAAAATGAGCCTATCTAATTGTACCTACTACCCAGGATTATTCTGAGGATTAAATGAGAAATGTATGTAAAGCTTGGCATGAGGGACGCATTCCACAAAGGTTCACTGCTGTAATTCCTATTTTTATTCTTACTCCAAACAACAGCAGGGTAAGAATGGGTTTGGGCAAGGTGACACTTCTTCAGCCAGAGATATCTCTGACCAGAGCTCTTTGATCCTCTTTTCTCCTGGCTCAGAGGAGCCTCCACCTAGACCATGAAGTAACAGGGGATTCCCAGGAGGTTCAAACTCCTTCAAACATAATATAGGAATCTGCTTGATCAGTTAGAAAACTCAGAGTACTTGAGAAATTCAGGGTCTCTGGAGTGAGGAGGCCATGATTTAAGAAGCCCCAGACATTGTAATCAAATTATCAGTATTCACAGATGATTCTGTGAATAATCATTAGCTACTCAAGTTAGGGATGCTTGGAATGATAGTTGTTGGACTTTCCCATAAGGCCCTGTTCTCAGATTTCTAAGTGGAGATTCAAGCCTCTCAGAAAAGGGGATTAAGCTCCACAGGCACTTTAGGTCCTGTTGCCTCAGGAAGCTCTGAGGCAAGGCCTACATCAAAACGTGCCCTGAAACCCAAGCTTTGCATGAAGAAACTGAGGTTCGAGCCTTCTCCAAGTGACTGTAAACAACTTCTATCACCTCTCTAAGACTTAGTTTTCTCCTCAGAAAGACAGAGATAATAATATTATCAACCTTATGGGTCATTTTGAAAAGATGAAAGGAGTTAAAATGCAAAGCAACCGGGACAGCGCCTATCATGGAAATCAATAGATGTTAGTTCCATTTTCATTCCTTTCCTCTGATTTTATACCGAATTTATGGTCTGGTTAGGAGACATTCTTAAGAAAAAGAGTTGTTCATGATTTGCTGTGTGCTTTGGAGATGAGTTAACTTTCTGAATGAATGTTCTCTTTTGTGCTTCTGACTAGAATGGCAGCCCAGGGTTACCAAACAGAAGCCTAAGAGTGAATGACAATGTGGGCTACACTCTGACCCCACGAGGACCTGTGAAGGGCAGACATTCTGAGCCACGGGGTGCTCAAGATGAACAGAGATGGTAACCAGGGAACTAGCGTATGGTCTTTGAAGGAAGGTTGCCCCATTTCCTCCCAAATAATGTTGGAATCATCGGAAGACTAGGATGCGGCAGTGATCACCCTGAGTAGGGGGTTAGACAGTCAGTGACTTCAGCCAACAGCAGGGTATGAAGGAAGTCTAGCCTTGTAGGATAAAGCAGAATCACCATCTTGTTTCCACGGAGGCACATGGACTGTGCCAGTGAGGTTCCCGATACCATTATATTAGTATTGCTCTTAGCCTATGTCAAGTATGTGTGATTGTCAACTTGACCATTTTTCCACTATGTGCATTTTTCTGTAATTATTCCCATTTTGTTTTCTCTTATATTTAGAGACAACCTTTTGAAAATGTCAACCTATCTAGTGGCACTAAAAGAAAACTACAAAAGGCACTTTTATGGTTTTTTTGGACCACACTTAGGAGCCAGACATGGTAGGGGCCCAGAAACAGAGACACACTCACAGAGGAAAGGTGAGATTCAGAAGGACAGAATAAAGCCCTTGGGAACACATCTCCTTCCTCACCTTTGGGGGCTTTCCTCTCCTCCAGGGTCTATGTTTCAGACTTGCACTTATGCAACAAGTATTTGTTTAGGGTCTCCCATGGGCCAGGCTAGGTGCTAGGATACAACAGTGAAAAAAAAACAGATAATGTCTCTTCTCCTAGTGGAGCTTTTGGTCTACTGGCAGAGATGGACAATAATAGAATAAATATATATTACATACTACAGTAAACCCCATGAAGAAAAATACAAGGGTCTGTGAAAATAGGTAAAAGGGACCTGAGCTAGTCTGTGGAGGGTATGGGAGGAACAAGTCAGGGAGGACTTTCCTGAGGAAGTGACATTGCAGCTGAAAAATAACAGAATGAGTTAATCTGATAAGCAAAACCAGAGGCAGCTTCTAAAACTAAAGGGCCCCTAACTGAAATCCATCACTGAGGCAAGTTGCATTCTTCCAAGGTAAGCCAACTTTTTTGTTTCTTTTTCAAAACCAATTCAAATATTGTTCCCTTGTGACAATCTCTTCTATTCATAAACTTCTTTTGGTCTTTGACCATTGGGCATCTGTTTGCTTAGTGCTGCTTATGCGGGGTATATACTCCTGAAGTAAAATGCCAGAATTCAGGTCGTCTGTGTGACCAGCTCCTGTGTGTGACCCACATGAGGTCACAACATAGCTGAGATCTAAGTGGTTGAACTTGACCATGAGCTGCTTGATCTGAACGTCAAGCCAAGATGCAAACTCACAAGGCTTTCAATTGCTATAAATGCTTCTGCATTTTACATGTTATGTAACGCACACACGTTTTTATTTATTCTAAGAAAATACTTCACAAAGTCAGTTTGAAAGAATGCATGGCTCCAAACACACTCTCTCGGAAGCGTGTGCTGTAAATGTGGGCAAGGCCCCGAGCCTCAGAGACTCGAACATGTGAGACCAGAGCTTCTGTGGTGGCCGGCCGTGCCCACAGGCTCTGGTGGCAAGGGCACTCACTGGGTAATTACCAGCATGGCTCAACTCATTATATTCAATCCGATACAAGAAATGTTCGTTGGGCACCTGACTCTCAGCACAAGGATAAGAGCTCTGATAATAAATATAGTAACACTCATGACAATAAGAGCAACTATCATTTGTGTGGGCACTCACTATGTGTTGGGCACTGTGCCAAGCATTTTACATAGACATTTACATCTACATATCTCATTTAATCCTCATAACAACCCTACGAAGCAGTATTAATATTCTCTTGGAAAAAATGAGGCTTGGAGAGATTCAGAAACGTGTCCATGACCACACAGTGAGGCTAGGCCTTACTTACTGGCCAGGATTTGGATCTAGAGCCTAAGACTATAATACCCTGCCTTGTTTTCACATTGTTATCTCATTTTTCAGATGAAGAAATTATTGTTCCTCAGAGAGGCTGCATACACATTTCAGAGCCCTGGATATTTTCCCTGAAAATAAGATCTACAACTTGAGCAATTCCTATGTGACTGGAATGTCACCTTAAAATTTTCCAACTCAGAAGTACGCAACCTTGTCTGCTGTTTGAATAATCTGGGAATTTAAAAAAAAAAAAATTAAGGCCCTATCCCCAGATCAACTGAATCAAGATCTTGGGGGATAGGAGCTGGGAGCTTCCCAGGTGTTCCTGATACACAGAGAGGGTGAAAAACTCTTGCCCCTATTCTCACAACACCTTCCGAAGATAGCCTAATTTTCCAGATAAGAAAACTGAGGCTCAGGGAGGTGAACTGTCTTGCCCAAAGTCACAGGAAAGATGGGGCAAAGTCAGGATTTAACCCCTGGGCCAATTCCAAAGCCCATACTCCTTCGGCCCTCCAAGTTGTCACCTACATGGCAAATTGGCATTCCCTCTAACTGTAGGCAGTGTTCACTGGCTTTTGAGTTTGTTCTCGGCAGCAACTCCTCTCTTTCCTTCCTTCCCTCTCTCTACTGCCACTCTCTTCCCTGGCCCCAAACC
Source organism: Mirounga leonina (assembly GCF_011800145.1). Taxonomy (NCBI): domain Eukaryota; kingdom Metazoa; phylum Chordata; class Mammalia; order Carnivora; family Phocidae; genus Mirounga; species Mirounga leonina. The sequence goes on from NW_023270447.1 coordinate 56,162,512, forward strand.
CACAACCAGATCCAGCCAGACTTCACGATCAGGAATTCACGTGGATGCACTGGCTTGATGCCCCTGCTTTGGGGTGACAGTCCCTAACTCAAGACAGTGCCCACCATGGGCCTCCCAGCAGGTCCAGAGCCTCCTGGATACCTATCCACTTCTTTGAGTCTACCTGAGAAGACAGTGGCCCTGAGATCACAGCCCAGCAAGTTACTTTTCTGGGGGGCAGGAGTGGGAATTGTAAAGCGGAGACTTTAAAAGTCAAATTAAATATTCCAGGAAAATAGAAAAAGCAAAATCATGAAAAAAAATGTGGTCAATCATTAGTGGAGAGGTTGAAAAGACACGCTCCAATGGCTTTTAAAATTCACAGAACCCAGGTCTCCTTAAAATAGTTTTGCAAAGTACACTGAGAATTCCATGCAGTAATATGAAACATAAGGCCTGCTGCTGCCACTGAACATGCTTCAGCTGGCTAAACTGAAGGAGCTTGACATTAACCCAAGACTCTGCAAAACGCAACAGGAAGGCACAATGGAGACGCGGTTGCAAAGCTGCCCCAGATGTGTACATTTTCTGCTCCATTAAAATGACTTGGACGAAAGGCAAAATACATTTGGCCCCAGGATGAGGGAGTTGGGGAGGGGCAGGCACAGGACATCCAGCCTCATCAGAGGCCTCCCACTCCCCAGTCTTGCCTCCCTTCCAGTCTTTCCCCCACACTGCTTCCAGAGCAGACTGTCTCTAATGCAAATGGGACTGCAGCTCTCCAGGGCTGCCAGAGCCAAACTGCTTTGCTCTAAGTCTCCGTTTTCCCAACTCTGTCATGGGGTTAATCATACCCACTTCAAGGGTTTGGCGTGAAATTAATTGAGATGTATACATGGTGCTTGGCATGCACGGGTTATAGTAACCTTTGGAGGAAAAGTAGATATCACAATTATCATCACTGAAACCACGTCATATGAGGAGAGACGGGTGAAGGAAGTGAAGATGTCTGAGCAGAAGATAGATAAGATCCTAAGGAGACAGGATCCCAAGTTTTCCATATTTGAAGAGCTGACATGTATGTAGTATGACAGCTACAAGGTGAAAGTTTCTGCCTCCATGTAAGTAAGAAGGACCTTTCTCTCAGTCAGTAGTGTCCAAAAGTTAAGGGGTGGTAGTAAACTTCCTGACATTAGAATTGTGTAAGAGGCATCTGGATGGCCATTAGAGATAGGGATATTGAAGAGGGGATTCAGCTGTGATTTAGCTGAAGCATTTTAACCACCTCTTTAAGTTTGAAATCTATACTTTTGAATGGTCTTTGCTTGCTAATCAATGAATCAGCTTGCTAATCAATGCATCAGCACCGTCTTGGGTTTCTGGTATGTGTAAAGCCCCAGGCTACCGCCTCCAAGTCAAAGAGGTAGTTTGACTCCATTTTCATTAGGGCAGAGGAAGTACCTAGTAGGTTCTCCATGGAGCTGGTTTAAAGACTATTCGGGTCACATGGGAAGCAGAAACACGGGGTCTTTCTGTTGCCCTCAGGCTGTCCAGCGGTGTCTCTGTGAGCATCCCGTACCTGTGGTTCTTCTCTAGAATCTGTGCACCTACATGCAAAATGTATTTGAGTCTATGTTTACTCTGCTGGCACCCATGTCAGTTGGTTCTTTTCTTCATGCTGGGTTCTTGGGACATGGAACTACCTCCTTATGAGAATTATTTACATTGACTTGGACGGGGAATTTGTTTGAACTGAGGGTACAGTGATATTTAATAACATTTACAAATCTGTCGCACAAGGAGCAGAACCAGTGCCTGCCCTTTGGTCACTGGGAATGAGACAGAGCCGGATTCAGCTACAACTCGGGAGAAAGGGGGCAGATTTTCAGAAAAGACGTGCAGGAGGTTTGCTATTCATGCTCTCAGGGTCTTTCTTTAACACGTTTGTTTTATAAGCATTTAAATGTGCTAGGAACCTGCGATGCTGAGGTCACTCAGCATTTTTGTCCCCTCTCAAGGAGCTCATTCTAATGAGGGAAGATAAAAGGTACTGGCACAAAATAGGAGACAGAGACCACCTGTGCTTGAGGAGTGCAGGTGATTGGGAAAGGCTTCACAAAGGAGGTGACATTGGAGCTGGTCTTCAGGGGAAGTTGATGTCAGCATGCGCTGTGGGAGGAAGAACTTCCCAGAAAGAGGGCAGAAGCATAAAGGCTTGGGATCTGATAAAGCATGCTACCTTGGGAAATGTCAAATAGTTTAATGTGTCTGGCATGTACTATGTCCAGGAAGGTGGTAAGAAAGATGAGACTGGTGGGGTACTTGAGGGTCACCTTCATTTAGATGGTGGAGGACGTTGGCCATGGTACTACTTGAAATTATTTTGCCAACACAGTTTGGAGCTTCATGGAATTTCATTAAATATGGCCAACTCTGCATGATCCATCTTGTGAATTATCAGAAGTCTTGCTACACATTACTTCCCCTTGACCACCATAGGAATGTATTCTTAAGATAAAAACTCATTTAAGATCAGTCCAAAGAAATCATAATCACGAAGGTAAATCTTCTGGAACGACTCAGTGTGGCACCTCTTTTTTCCCACAAGTGTGTGGGGCAACGCCAGACCAACATCTGCATCAGGAAACTCGTGGTCCTATCTGGCTACGACCACATATATATCACTGGCTTACGGGAACTTAATCTGACCTGTGCATTTGGATCAGGGAGATGTGTGTTAATGGGGTTCGCCTGTACAACATTATCCCCAAATCATGATGAAATAATTTGCGGGTTTTGGTTTATCGACTTCATCATTAGTGTAGCTGATCTGAAGTGCGAGTACAGTGCTTTTTAAAAAATAATATGTAAGACTTTCTGATCATAAAGTAATACCTACTTATTGTGGAAAATAGTTAAATTTAAATATATGACTGTAAAACACAAAGGAAAACAAAATCACTCACCACTACTATGAAACAACATTTTGGTACATTTATTTTGTTTTTTCTTACAGCTTGAGTTCATTTAAATGAATTTTTTTTCTTAAATACAACATTTAATTAAGTCTGCCACCTCCAACAAGCATTCCTCTATGAGAACACTTTTCTCACTATAACATAATTACTCACTTACACATTTTTAATACTCCTGGATGGGACCCTAAAGGTTTCCAGGCCAGGGAAGGTGTTACTCATTTAGTAACCTAATTTTGGCACAGGTATCCAAAACCGAGACTCAATTTCTGATAACATTATCTACAACTGCAAGGAATCTAGGTGTTTTGTCCGGTCTGTTCCTCTCTCTGCAACTAGTGCCTAGCCAGAGTGTGGCATATAGTGCTTACCCAAACAATGTTCGGTTGCTTGAATACAAGAATGAATTACTGGATAGCTGGATGAATGCGGATTTCTATTTATTATTATTCTTCACCAAAAATTTGAGTCGCTACCAAGTGCCAGGCCCGGGGCTGAGAATTGAGATATAAGTAGCCATACTTGATATAAAAGCCCACCCCCTCGGGGGCATCAGTGTGAGAGTGCTGGCCCCCTCTGATGCGGGATGTGGTTCCTGTGAGCAGAGCCCAGTCAGCCCCTTTTTAGTTGTTCGTGGCTTGTCTGGGGGCACCCAAGCCCCTCCAGGCTTTCTTCTGCCTATGATACTGGGGGCAGAGCAAAGACTGGTATTCCACGGAGTCCCATTCCTGAACTCAAGGTGCTCCAAAATGCCCAGCTAATCCTGGGGTTGCCTCCTTTAGAGCACCCCTCCACTCCCTGCTTCGTTCCAACTAGTCCCAGCTCAAAGAAAGGCATGTGATGGAGAGGTGCTTCAGTGGAGGAAGACTACAGGGCAGAGGGGCGTCCCCCTGCTCCCTTCGGCTGAGAGCTGCCCTCGACTAACCCTCCACCCCCCCAACCCCCAGCCAGCTGGTCCGACTGGAAATCCCAGATAAGCCCCAGTTCTGGTCAGAACTAGTTTGGCAGCTCTGGGGGAACGTTTCTGGCTGACTGACCCTCCCCTTAGCAGGAGCTGGTAGTTTTGCAAAAAAAGAAGAAAAAAAAAAAAAGATACGCGAACTAAAGGAGCTAAGAGGAGTGGCTACAATTATTTGAAACACTCCAAAATTCTGCTCGCTTGCAAGTGCAAGTTTACGGATCCCAACAAGATTGCCCCCCACCCCCGGCCCTGCGTTCTTTCTCTCACACTCTTCTCTTCTTTGCAATGCAGTTTTGTTGCGATTCAATTTGTTTTGCAGCGCGATTGTTGAAACAGTATAATACTCCCCGCACGCAGCGCGACTTTTAGTCAATGCATTTTTCCTTCTCCCGCAATGCTATTGTTATTATTATTATTGCAATTCAATCTCCCTGCCCTTTCCTCTCCCTACGCGAATCGCGCTCCGGCTGTGATTGCTCGGGTCTGACTTTGCGAGTGGCGGTGCGCTTCCAAACCCCCCTCACCCGCCCCCCGCCCCCCTTCCCCCCCCTTTTCCGCGCCCAGGCGAGAGCAGCCGATTGGCAGAGCGGTGCTTTCAGGAACAATAACAGTGGGGGGAGCCCGGGTCCCGGGGAGCCGCCCCCCGCCCCCCGGCCCGGCCGCGCGGCTCGCGCCCCCCGCCGGGTCCCCACCTCCGCGCCCGCCCCGCGGGCTGACCGGCCCGACCGGGGCCCGCCCCCGGCGCCCACCATGTACGCCTTTGTGCGGTTCCTGGAGGACAACGTCTGCTACGCGCTGCCAGTGTCGTGCGTGCGCGACTTCAGCCCCCGCTCGCGGCTGGATTTTGACAACCAGAAGGTGTACGCCGTGTACCGGGTCCCGGAGGAGCTGGGCGCCGGGCCCGAGAGCCCCCCGCGCGCCCCCCGCGACTGGGGCGCGCTGCTGCTCCACAAGGCCCAGATCCTGGCGCTGGCAGGTGAGCGAGCGGGCCGGGAGGGACGGCGGGACCCCGCGCGGGGGCAGGGACCCGGGGCGGAGGGGGCTGGGGGGAGCCTCTGCCCGCTCCGGCCTCCTCCTCCCACCCCCGAGGCTTTTCTTCTGGGGATGGGGTGTCTCGAAAAGGCCAGACCAGTTAAAAACACCGGATGGTCCCCTTTGTCTTCCCCGCCTCCCCGACACTCCCGCGCTGTCAGTCTGTCTCCATCGCTCTTTATCTGTCTGTCGTCCTCTTTCTGTCTGTTCTCCTGGCCCCGTCACTTTTCTTTTCTCGCCCCGCCTTTGCACTCTTAGTTCTCTGTCTCTCACCTCCTCTTTGGTCCTTACCCTCTCTGCTCCTTCTGTCTCCTTAAGTTTCTCTGTCTCTCTTCCTTTAAGGCCCTTGGTGCCTCCTGGACCTGAGGAGGCAAGGTGGATATTGTCAGACTCTTCGAGGTGTGAGTCCCTCTTCACAGAAGGAAGCTCTGACATCCTTGTCCCATCCGGGTCATCACTGGACAGGATGAGGAGGCCTTAATCACTGGGTGCCACTCTCCTGCCCCTTCCTGGCTAGGTGGCAGAGATGAAGAGGTAGTGGCACTCAGCATCCCTCAGCCTCCACACCCCTTTTGAATCTCCCAGAAGGCTCTCTGAGTGAGAGCTGAGGGCAAGGAAAGAGTTTCCGGTCAGAATAAGACCAGACCTCCCATTCCTGCTTTCTCAGGGCCCTGACAAATAGGCGAGGCAGGTGGTCTCATCCCCATTTTGTCAGATGAGGACACTGAGGTTCAGCTGGTGACAGGACAAGAAACCAGCCCTTCAGCCTCCTACGCCAAGTTCTTTCTGCTACATTGAGGCACCCTTTCCTTTGTAAAGAGAAGCCAGTGGACCCTCTTTCCCAGCTAGTAGTAGGGGACATGGGTACAGACGTAAGAGGAAGAAGAAAGTATCACTTCCGTTTTGGGGAGCAGCCTTTTAGCTGCTGCTGAGGGGTGGGGGTACCCCAGAGTGGGCAGAGACAGCCAGCCTGCTCTCTGCTTGGAAGGGAAGACCAGGGTTAGGAGCTGAATGAAGATGGTGTAGTTTTAAGACCTTTCCCAATTTTTCCAGCTTCCTTTGCTTTCTCACATTTAGCCTGAAAGATGAAGCCAGCATGTTACCGTATTTCAATGTGGCAGATAGAGAAACTGGCTTGAAACCAAGAAGTGACCTGCCTAGGATCCCGTGGCAAATGAGCAGTGGATTAGAGCTCTGGCCCATGACTGTAGTTCCTTTCCAGCACCTCCTGTGGCCTCTGGAAAGTGGGTTTGCACTTGAGGAGTGGAAGAAGAACTAAAAACCCACCGGCACCGCAGGGTCTTTTTGTCAGACAGCATCCTCACCACCCCTCTGACAAGCCCTAGGGTACAGTGGGGTAGACCCATTCACAATACCTGGTGACAGCTGGGTCCAGAAAAACAGAATGAGGAGAAGTATGTAGAAAAGGGAAACCTGTGGAGCTGATGAGGTTTTATTTTGTTTGCTTGCTTTTAATTACCTGGGGGAGGGGACTAGGTGATTATTCCCCAAGGGTATAGGCCTGAGGAAGTTGTAACTAGGTTGTAACCTCAGCTTGGCTTGGGCTAGAAGAAAAGAAAGTGTGCTTCTTGATGATTGTATTATACTCCTAGATCTGGAAGGGCCTCAGGAGAGGGGAAGCCATGTATGTCAGAAGGAGTCAGTGGTATGTATGTGACTTGGTGTGTAATGACTGTTTTCCTCTCTTAGAGATTGTTCATTCATCCATTTATTCATTCAGCAAACACAAACACTGCTTGGCTCTTCAAGCACTACAGAGAGGCTGTGAGGCGGAGGCAGCCCTCGCTGACTCTGATTTTTAAGATTGATGGAAGTCCTCATAAGTAAGACATGGAGTTCTTGGTCTGAGAACCATGGATCTTGAATCTACAGACTAGTCATCCTACGAGTTGGAATGTTGATAAATCTCTGGGGTTATTAAAAACAACAACACAAAAAGATCTAGGCAACATCTGGGAATTGGCAGAGCAGATCCAGAGAAGAACCATGGCGCCAGTTTGAGTAAAGTGAGTTGAAAAACGCTCTCCCCCACCTCTTCACTTCTTTTTTGGGAGTAGACAGGGAAGAAAAAAGAAAAAACAACAAAACCCAACTTGAGGTTGGCTAGACCACATTTCGAATTCCAATCAGCTGGTTAATTTTTAAATTGGAGCTGCAGCTCTGGCTGGAAGGGCCAGGGTGGGTTTGGGGATTCATTTACCCTGCGAGAACTCTCCTGTGTGGCTTGAAACTCCGTCCTGACTTGAATGTGGCGGCACTGAATTGCTCGCAGTGACTTCCTCTTAAAGAGCTAGTCTTCTGGCATCTCCCAGCTGTAAATACCACTGTGTTGTGGCACCACATGGGAGGAGGTGAGCTCTCCAGGGGGAGGCAGACACGGCTTTGTGTTTGTGAATTAGCCACGAGTAGCTGCTCCCTCTCTGGCACCAACAGCAGGGGCTCAAGGGGCAGTTTTCGGGCTGCTCCCGGGCTGTGGGCGAGAAGTGTGTTACTTGACTGAGTATTTGCCCAGGCCCACCCAGAGCTGTGTTCAAGTGTACCTCTTCTTGAATCCAGCAAATGTCAGAGCGAGCTGCTGAGGGACGTTGCATTTTTCCAGCTTGTGCTGGCTGATGCCGTGGTTTCATGCGTGTCAGACCCTATGGTATCGCCCTTCTCTCAACAAATGGCGATTTCAGTCCAAGGGAAAAAGAAACAAACCCACCTTTATTGATAGGTTTGCTGTGTGCCTGTGCATTGTCCCTGCTGGTCCTCCCTGAGACTCTGTTGGTAGAGATCGCTGTTGATATTATTTCCGTTGTATAGATGAGGACACTGAGGCTCAGAGTCTGGCCTGGGGCAGAGCTAGCCTCAGAACACAGGCCCTGCTTGGCACTCGCCTTTGTAAAGTAGCTGATTTTCCCATCAGCCACACAGCATGCATGCAAGGAGTGAAAGCAAAGGGGAGAAATGACCAGGAAGCTTGGAGCTCAAGGCAAGTGTTCAAGCCAGTGGACAGTTTTCATTCCTGAGTTTTCAAGCCCATTCTGCTCTTCCTCTTCCTGTCTTACCAGCATCCGTCCTACAGAGCACACACACCTTGCCCTCTCAGCCTTCAGTTGCCATCTTACTGAGGAAATCTCCAAGGAGCTCCCACCCCCCATAGAGGAACCACATAGCTCAAGACTTGGTTTACCTTCGGTCTCTCCTTGCTCATTCTCCTTTATTTGCCAAGCACGATCTGAAAATGAGAGCTACCCATGTGGACAGCTCACCGTTATCTAACTGCAGTCCGGCCTGCTACTGGGGCTCTTGGTATTGAATTTGGTGGTTTCTACGGGGCAAACACTGGCTCTCTAGGCTCAGAGTCTTACAATACCACGTCATTCTACCCAAGCATCTGTGCTATGTTATTATTATTGGGGCGTGCTAAATTCCTTTTGTTGTCAAATGCCCCCTTACTACTTCCTACATGCCAGGCCCAATGCTGTCGTAAGCGAAGGCACCAGTGCACCAGGACATCGGAGGTACTGGCTTTGAAATGACAGCACGACCCAGGGCAGACGAGCTCACTTTTGAGGCCCTGCAAAGCCTAGGTTTTTGTCAGGGGCAGAGTGATGAAGAAGAAAGGGGCATCTTCCTCAGGGAATATGTAGTCTTAGGACTAGAGTCCTAAGTCTGGAGGTAGAAGCCGGGCACTGGTGGGGGAGGGGCAGAGGTGGGGGCAGAGAAAGGGCCGATTCTAGCTGGGCTGCACAGATTCTCTTCTAAGTCTTTCCTTTCCGGCTCTACTACTACTGCCTGCATCCGGGCCTGTGGCAGCTTTTATTTGTCTAAACCAGTGCAGGGATCCCCTAATTGCTCACCCTGTCTCCAGCCTCTTTGTGAAGTTGCTGTCAGAATAATCTAAAAGACAGTCTTGGGTCAATTCACCTCTCTCCTTAGAACCTTCTGTAGCTCCCTGCTGCCTACTGAATTAAACTTCAGCTTCTCTGCCTGACATTTGTAGTGGCCTCAGCCCCACCTTACTTCTCCAGCTTCACCCACCATTCCCACTTTCCCTAGACCTGTGGTATTTCATGCCATCTTGAGAACACACCCGCAGACACTCTTTTGAACCAACCAAGATGGATTAATCATTGTCTGACTTGGGGCCTCTGCCCATGCCTTCCAGTGGGGAAAGCTAACATGTTACATATTTGTGGTCCAGCAAGCTAGAGGGGACAAAATACACTGGGAGCCCCCCCTGCCTCAAGGGTGTTCCCTGTCCTACCCTCTACCCCCGGAGGGACTCTTCCTCCTCAGAGCTCTCCCTTTGCTCTGCTTGTCCCTTGCTTATGGATCTTAGCATTTTGTGTTTTGCTCCGGTTAGTCACGAATGTGCCTGTCTTCCTTAGCAGCCAGTGATCTCCTCCAGGACAGGGCCCTGCCTTCCTTGTCTCTGCATCCACAGTGCCCAGCATATGGTCCACACCAGCCAGCCCATGCTGAACTCATGAACTTTGGGAAGACAGGTGCATTTATTCTGTTTGGGGAGCGGAAGTAGGGAAGGACAGGAACCTCTGTAGCAGCAACTTGTTTTTCAGAGCAGAAACCTGCAATGGGATTTTGAGGTTTCATTCAACGTTGTTCATCTGGAAAAAGTCAACATTCTTTATCACTCCCTTGACTAGAAAAACCCCACACTTGGGGGAAATAGCTTCCAAAGCCACGTTCTTCTTGCTTTGGTAATTTTAGCTCATTCAGGGCTCAGGTCCCAGCTTGGCATTGTCGGTCCAAATAGATCACTTGCTCCAGAAATGCTTTGGAACTTCTACAAAGTTAGCAGCGAAGCAGGGGACTAGCCGATTTCATATGCAAAGATTGTTGCATGTCATCAGTGGGAGACTGCCAACAAAAGGATTTTTTTTTTTTTTTTTAAAGCGAGTGAAAACTTTTAATTTAGGTTTTGACATGTTCTGCTAATACACATTGGAGCAAAGATTGGAACTTGCCTGCTGTCATCTGTTGCAGATTCCACTGAAATGTTAACCATTGAAGGCTCAGTCTGATGTGATTTGTCTTATTCAAGAACCACATATTCGTTACAACGAAATGGTATGTGCTACAGAGTACTTCAGAGTTCTGGTTCACAGGATGAAAGAAAAAATTGCCCTAGGCAAGCTGAGGTCATACTCTTTTGTGTGGTGTTCTGTTATTCAAGAACACACTAGTTTTTATTTTTAAAAACACACCAGAAAAGTGGAGTTCATGTTTAGATCTTTGACTCCAAGATTAATTCTCTTTCCACTGTGCCTACCTGCTTTGTCTTATAAGCTCCTTCAAGAGAGATGTGTGTACTCATTTTAAAATGCTTACCAGGAGGGCGCCTGGGTGGCTCAGTTGGTTAAGCGACTGCCTTCGGCTCAGGTCATGATCCTGGAGTCCCTGGATCGAGTCCCGCATCGGGCTCCCTGCTCGGCGGGGAGTCTGCTTCTCCCTCTGACCCTCCCCCCTCTCATGTGCTCTTTCTCATTCTCTCTGTCTCAAATAAATAAATAAAATCTTTAAAAAAAAAAAAATGCTTACCAGGAAAGGGTAAATGCCCTGAGGAGGTGTTCTCCGATTTATTTAAGTTTCATGGGTATTGAGTTATACGAGGTGGGCAGCCATATGCTGGAGGGAAATGCAGGAGGAATGGGCATTGTTTTTTGCTTTCTAGCACTCATTTACTAAATATTTATGAAATACTCACGAGGTTCCAGGTTCAGTGCTAGGAATTTCTGTGTACTCTGTCTACATCCCCATGAGGTAGGGCTACTTGTTTGACCTGGGAGAAGTGAGCTATTCAAAGAGCTGTCGAGCAGGAACTGTAGGTGCCAGGCAATGGGCTTGTGGAGAAGTGTGGGTCAGTTCATTCCGAAAGCGTGACACCTAAACTAAGGTGGCAGTGGTCGTGGTGGGTCTGAGATGGACTAAGAAAGGAGAATCCATGGAATTTGGCAACTGCCTGGTTGTGGTGATAATGATGTGGTGATCTAGCCCCTCCTCCCTCCGTGGGGAGCGCTAGAAGAGCAGTTGGTTGGAAGAGGAGATGATGAGTTTAGCTTGAGACAAATTGAATCTTAGGGGCCCATGGGACATCTGGGTGGATGCTCCAGGGGAGCAGTTAGGCACGTGGTCAAGGTTCAGGACAGCACTCTGAAATTGGGCTGAAGATCCCAATGTGGAAGTCATTAGCCGCAGGACTGGTGAGGTCACAGCGGGAGAGGGTGCAGAGTAAAGAATCATGCAAGGCAGAACTGTTCAGAACATCAGCTTTTAAGGGCACAGCTGAAGAGGAAGAGCCCAGAAAAGGTGACTGGGATGAACAGCCAGAGATGGATGGAGAATCGAGTGATAACCAGGGCAGATGGGTGTCTGGAAAATCAAGCTAAGAGAGAGGTCTTTGGATCCCAGATCTAGGCCTGTTTTTGTTTCTCTTAACTACATACAACTACTTCTTCCTCTGAGCTTTTGGTTAGACATACAATAGGGCAGCTAAATATACTTGCAAGTGAAGAAAAGATTTGCATGGGATGATATTTTGGTGGTTTTCAGTGTCTGAGTTTTGCCCTCAGTAGAGGAAGGATCAGGCCTGTTCTTTGGGGTCCAGAAAGCAGAGTTGGATACAAAGAGTGGAATTCATGGGGGTTGATGGGAGCAGAGAGAGCAGATGAACAATTGAAAGGGCTTCCAGCATCGTGATGAGCTCCTGATCACTGGAGTTGGCAAGCATGTCAAGAATATTCTGGAATGGAATCCTGCCCTATGGGAGAATTTGGTTAGGTGACCTCTAGGTCACTTCCTTAAATATTAAGGAGGAAGTGTTAGAGAACTGAAAGAAGATGGGCCTTGAAGTCAGACAGTCTGGGTTCCAACGGTAACTCTGCTACTAAGAAGCGATGTGACTTGGGGCGATTAACTTACCTCTCTGAGTCTCAGGTGCTCACGTGTAACGTAGGAATAGTAATCGGCTGCCTGCCCACTGTGTTACTCAGCACGGGAATACGGAAGAGTATCTGGCACATAGTAGGTATTCGCTAAACAAAGGCAGCTGTTAAGGACTGTGGTGGCTAGGAGTTCCTGGCAAGAGAACAGCTTGCTTAGTTGTGCATACCACCATTCGTGGAAAGGAGTGATTTAGAGGAGCAAGCACATGTAAGAAGCAGATGAGTTTAAAATTTAACTTGTGTGTTTTAAATCCTCCTGGGGCTTGGCTTCAGCATGAAAGGTAGTGATCCCCCAGTATGTTTTGCCCCTTTGTGACCCTATGCTGGGGCCATTTCTTACCCCGACAAATGAGCCAGCAGGATGAAGTTCCTGGTTTTGTTCATGCCCAGCCCTGTGCCAAGGCCAGCGAGGCAGCGGGAGTGAGAGCAAGGAAACCTCCTGAAACCTGGTTAACAGTTTCTTCGCCTCTTTTTTGAATGGCGTCAATAGGACATTTCTTCTCATGTGCCCACCAGGAGGGATTAGGTCATCTACTCTTACCCTGCCCTGCACAGAAGAGAAAGAGACCTAGAATTCCCTGTGACTGGCCCACGGTCACAGAGCTGGAAGGACCTGGTGAGGTTTTCTTGTCCAGTCCCTGTGTTTTACAGAGAAGAAAACCAAGAGGAAGAGGAACTGACCGCCAGAGAGTCCGTTACAGAGCCAGGCCTCGAACCAGTGTCTCCTGATTTCTTTCTGCTATACCACAGCAGGCCCTCTGTGTTGTCTTGACTGCATATAATCCTTGAAACTTGAGAATTTTGTCTGCCTTGGATTTTATAAAAACAAACACTATAGGCTAGAGAACACAACATGCATGTCTTCTCTGTGGCATGCCTGTTTTTAATGCAAACCTCATAAGACTTTATAGGATTTTTGTACATATGAAAAACTTTAAACTTGCATGTAGATATTTTTAAAATAAGACAAACCTTTGTACACATTTTATGTTTAGCTTCTCAGAATTTCATCTTGGCTAACAAACCCACACCACATTAAACTCTCTGCTATTGGATCCTTTTAATGATCCAGCATAGTTTAATGCAAAATGGGATTCAAGACAATCCGTCTCCCATTTTTCCTGTATACTACAGATTCTTCAGGGTTTCCTTCACTTTTGAAGACAGACTTGCGTTGCATTTTCTGTCCAACCGCCTGTTTTCTAAAACACTATTTGCTTATTACTTTGCCTCCATTAATGGGATGTTTCTCTCTCTCTCTCTCTCTCTCCCCCCCCTCAGGTTAATAACAGATACCAGGTTCTTCTATATTTCTGAAGAGTAGCTTCTACCATATTTTATAGCTTTGAATAAGGACTCTGGGGATTATTTAGAGCTTGGTGGACTTGATAAGCTTGTCGTTCAAGAGTCTGCCATCCAGTCATACTTGTATAGGGCTCAGCTCAATTTGGGAATTTATCACAGCATTCTTCTGGGTGTAGGCAAGGTCTTAGGAGAAAGGCAGGCACTTTGGAAGTTATATTGACACACTCATCATTTTATATGTGCCTTTTAGTTCAGTTGAGGAAGTTTTAGCAACTTGGTCGTTCTTCTCTTTTTCCTATAAGATGATTACATGACAGGAACAGGGCCTGAGTGTCATGCAGACCTGATTTGAAATGCTGTCTCCACTATGTAATAGCTTTGTATCTTAGGCAAGCCAACTCACTTCTTTGAGCCTCAATTGCTGCTTCAGTGGAATCATTATGGAGATTAAATATATTGATGTCAGTAAAGAATTTGGCGTGGGCCCTGGCACATAGTAGGTGCTTACTCAGTATTTGTTGCATGGATGGATGCAATTAGCTGATATCACAGCAGCTGGAAAGGAGGAGGAAATAGTTGATGTCCAAATCCTTGGTGGTTTTCTTCGCCCTGGAAACCAGAGAATTAGGAAGTCAGAATCAGTAAAGGTTGTCTCTTCAGAGGCTACATATTTATTTACATGAGAACTGATTATTTAGTCTTAAGCTTGGAACAATTGCAAAGGCAGGTTGACTAGAGAGTTTTCCTCATCCATCTGAGTCCACCGCTAGTTTCTTACATGGTTTCCTGGAATTCCAAGCCAGAAGCACACTCCAGAGCTACATTAAAATGCTACATGAAGTTATTTGCTGTCTTAGATGATCCACACCACGGTTCACCTTCATTAATGTGACCAGTCAAGAGTCATAGCTTCTTGTCACCCTGTGTTCAGTCTCCTCCTCACACCTCATCCATCTTGCTTGCCACTGCCACATCAATCTTCCCTAAACATCTCTTTCATTGCGTCTCCATCTGTGTCAGATACCTGCGGTGATTCTCTTTGCCATGGGATAAAAGTCAAGCACGGAACCCGCAGGGACAGCCTCGGGGCGGCTATTCATTGAACACCTATGACAAGCAAGGCTCTGTTCTTGGTGTTTTACATGCACCATCTTTTGGAAAACAGTTTAGCATTTCCACGATACATACGGACAAGGAAACTGAGACCCAGACAGGTTAAGTAGCTTGCCCAAGTTCCCAAAGTTAGTACGTGGAAGAGCCAGCATTCCAAACAAGGACCACCTCATTTAAAGGACTGCGCTGCTTTTATTAGATCCTGGGCCTCCCTCTCCCAACCATCTCTTTCACTTTTGATGATGACACTGGTTGTTCATTAATCTTCTGTGGACTAGATGTAGATGTGAAGTGTCACCTTCAATCAGGATTAGGGTCAGGAAGGCCTGGAGACCAGACGTTTGCCCCCACGTAAGCCAGCATCTCTCAGGAAGTTAATTAAACCTTGCATTCTGGTTGGGGTTCTTGGTATATACTGGGTTATAAGGGTCCAAAAGACAAGGAACACTTAGCATTGTGTTCAGCTCAAAACAGAGCGCAGTAGATGTGCACTGACTGCAGAAAAGGATGAATGGAGGCCCCAGGTCTTCTTGAGCCCTTATCCCTGGAGCACCAGTCAAGGTGGAGACTGATGCACATTATGATAGAACCAAAAAGTAGTTAGCTCTCAGAGGAGCCTCAAGATCCCCCCTGGCCAAGTGTCCAGATCAGGAGGCATGGGATTGGAGGGATTATCTGCTTCTGCTCCTTTCTGGAACTCACGCTTGTCATTTCAGACCTTCCTGCACTACTGAGCCTACCTTTTCAAAGAATTCATCCAAGCCCTGAGGCCTGGCTACAACCTGTTTCTGTTATGTCTGGCGATGGTCACTGCTTTCTGGGGACTTCCTGAGGAGAGAGGCATCTGGCAGGAGAGTGGGAGTAAAGTGGTCTTCTGCTTTGATCTTTGGACTGGGGAATTTGGATGTTTTCATCTATAGCCATCATTCATTCATTCAGCATTTATGCTGGTTCTGCCGTGTTGCAGGACTGTGCTTAGAGGATAAATGTGGGCTTAGGAGGTAGAGAGACCTAGATCAAATTCTGGCTCTGTACTTTCCCATCTGGGTGGCTTTGGGCCTTCTTGGAGTCTCATTTCTTTTTTAGTGGGGAAAAAAAAATGTGGCTAATAATACTTAATTTCAGGGTTGTTGTGAAGTGTAGTAGTATAAGCAAAGAGCCTTATGGTGGTACCTGATAGGTAGTAGACATTCTACAAGTGGTAGCCTGTTTTTTAGTTGAAGTATAATAGCATAAAATTCACTATTTGAACCATTTTGAAGTATATACAAATCAGTGGTTCTTAGTATATTCAGTGTTCTGCAACCATCTTCACTCTCCAATTCCAGAACATTTTCATCACACACACACACACACACACACACACAAAATCCCTGTGACCCACTAAGCAGTCACTTCTCATTGCCTCTTCGCCTGATGCCCCTGGCACACATTAATCTACTTCCTTTCTATGGATTTGCCTATTTTGGCATTTCACACACATGGAATCAGACAACACGTGGACTTTGTGTTTGCCTTTTTTCACTTAGCATAATGTTTTCAGAATTCATCATATTGTAGCATCTATCATACCTCATTTCTTTTTACGGCTGCATAATATTCCATTGCATGGATATACCACATTTTTTTATCCATTCATCAACTGATAAACAATTGAGTTATTTCCACCTTTTACCTATTATGAAGAGTGTTGCTATGAACATTCATGCACAAGTTTTTGGTAGGTATGTTTTCATTTCTCTTGGGTGTATACCCGGAAGTGGAATGCTGGGTCATGTGATAATTTTATATTTAACATTTGAGGATTGTTAACCTGTTTTCCACAGTGGCTGCCCCATATTACATGCCCACCAGGGATGAATGAGGGTTCCAGTTTCTCCACATCCTCCCAACACTTGTGGCATTTCTTCTCTGTTCCTTTCTTTTTTTGATTATAGCCATCTTTGTATGAAGTGGTATCTCATCATGTGTTTGATTTGCATTTCCCTAGTGACTGATGATTGTGAGCATCTTTTCATTTGCTTATTGGTATAGCCTCTTTTTTATTATTCTTCCATTAAACATTTTTGTTTGAGGAGTCCCTATTGTATGGCCAGGCCTAGGATATGGGCCCTGCCCTGAGGTTACTCACACTCCAGTGGGGAAGGTAGACCTCAAACCAGATGACTGCAACATAGTAAGAAAAGAAGCTACAGAGAGGTATGTACATTGTGTATTGCGGCCTTTGAGGAAGAAGGAGGAGATGAGTGGAGGCTGAGTGGAGTTTGTCAAGCAGACAAGAAAGGAGTTCTGGAATGTTACATGGAAGAGAATGGAGCCTTGGGTATAGCTGGTGGGGGTGGGGCCTCCTGGTATCAGGTAGGGAGTGGAGCACTGCAGGCAGGCAGCTGGGCAGGTCTCCACCTGAAAAAAGCAAGCCGACAGCAGGCTCTGAGCCAGCAGCAAGCTCTACTGAGCTTTGCCATCCACTGTACATACAGGGCTCTTTTGCTTTCAAGGCACATTTACTTAGCTGATTTGATCCCACTTGAGGTACACATTATATCTCCATTTCTGCAGAAAAAGAAAAATGACACTCACTGACATCGCAAGCTTGCCTGACTTCTTACCCCACCATGTGGCAGGACTGGACTTGGAATCTGGGTTGCCTGACTCCTAGTTTTTTCCACACCTGTTGGCCGGACCTCAGTTCCTCTTACCTTGGCATTCAAGGCCATTTATTTTCTAAGCCCCAACTGCCTTAACTTCCTTCCTTGCCTCTTTTTCCTGCCTGTAACTGAACCATGTTTTTATAACCATTCCAGTCTAAATAGTTTCCCAACCTTCCTTTTTTAGCTTCTAGTCTTTGTCCCTTTTGTGTGTTCCAGATTCTTACCATCCTTAGATGGCTTTCCTTTTATAAGCACTGACTGCCTGAGTACCATTCATTCCCCTCAAGTACTTAATAGAACCTGACACAGAATTGGTTATCTTCACAGCATCCTGGCAGAGTGATTGAGGCACAGATGAGGAAGCAGGATCAGAGAAATAAAGTAACTTACCCAAGATCACTCAGTAAATAAGGAGTCTAGCTCAAATGCCATCTCCTCTCAAAAGCCTGCCATGGTTGCACTGACCAAAGTGATCTCCCTTGCCCCTGAGATCCTATAGCAGTTGCTTCCCCCTTACTCAGACTCACTATTTGAGATCTTGGATCATTGTTTTCATTGGTTTTTATCTTGTGCCCCCACATCTGGGAGCTCATGCTCCGTGTTCTGGGGCCCAGGCTAGAAGCTGTAAGTGTAAATTCTCAGTAAATGTTACACTGAGGCATAGGAGGAAATGCTCTGGATGCTAGTTACAGGGTCTGGGTTCTCATACTATTCATGTTTTGACACCAACTTCTGTGACCTTGCACAACTAGTGAGCCCTCCAGAATGAGCACCCTGCCTGTGCTTCTCTTCCTGCATCCCTGAGCCTGGTCGTTGAGTGGATGGATGAGGGGGCTTCATCTGGAGCCTCAGTCTCCTCACCTGCATTTTGAAAGGGTTGAACGAGATGATCTGAGGATTGTTTTCCGTGCAAATATTACCTAGTTTTGTGCGTCTGAATGGTTGCCTCTCTCCAATCAACATGCTCCTGAGCTCCAGAGTTTCAGCTCAGGGAGGCAGAGCCTAGCTTGTCGTTTCTAGTTGGGTGTCTACATCTCAAACCTTTGCCCTTGAATTTGTCAAACTGACAACTAGCTCAGGAGCTTTGCCCCAACACATTCAGAAGTCCTAACCCCACCTTCTCATCCTCTGTTTTGGGATAACTTCATTTGAAGCCCTTTCTTTAGCTTTTGTATTTTAGCAGCTTTTTGACTTGGAGTCTACAATGATTTGTAGGAAGAAGAAGCTGCTGCTCTTTCAGGAAGACCACAGTCCCTGCTGTTGTTCAGGCCCAACTCACTGGATGTATTTTATAGGCACAAAGAGAACAAAAACAGGCCTTTCTTGTGAAAACAGAACCTGAGGATTGCTCCTCCAGTAAGTGGGAAAGGCTGTTTTCACCTCTGGTCAGGAGAGGGTTGTTAACAAAGACTAGTCGTTTTTCCTGGGTACTCTACGCCCTTCTTAAGTCATGCCTTTATTTTTTAAAATTGTATCTTTATTCACCTTCTGTTTAAGGAAGTAAAAATGATACCGAGCACGTTGATGGTGTCAGTCTTAATGCTGTGTTCGTTGAGAGCCTAATGTATATCGGGCACTGTGCAGTGAGTTATGTGCATTAGTGCTGCCGTCCGCCCAGCTCCGTCACAGAGCAGACACCAGAGCTCCGTGAGACCGAGGCCTCGCACCTCCCTCCTTGCCCTGCCATGCAAGAGCTGAGGTTCCCACTGAGGTCTCTCTGGCACCAGAGTCCCACCCCTCTCCAACAGGGGCTTCCTTCCTAAGACTGTTTGGGAAGATGTGGCATTTGACTACATTCGAGAATAGTTGTGTGCTTATAAGCTTCCTTCTCAGCTTTACTAACAAGTTGTGAAAAGAGAAGCCTGGCTTGGGGGAAGTGTAAGAGCATGTTTAACACACACACATATGCATGCACACACACACACATTCACACATAAAGACCCTCAGAGACTGTGTTTAACCAGCTACCTGGCCACGTGCCACATCCAGCATTGGGCAACATGCTAGAAAGTGCATTTGGGATATAGCAGTGGGGACCTTTGAGGAATCAAAGAAACAGTAATTCCCAGAGTCTCAGTTCAAGCCCAGAACACAAGACCCCAACCTATTTACCACAAGGGGCCAGTTCCGGGTTCAAGTTTCTACTTTAGAACTCTCCTCTTTGAATTTTTCCTTTTGACATCTACAGTGAAAGACAGATCTGGGAAATAAAGTTTGACATCTGTGCAAGAGAAAAAAACGTTCTCTTTTAGATTGTCTGAAGTTGAGCTCAAAGAATGAGAAAGTGAGGAGAAGTCATCCCTTTGTATTTGTGTAGCACCTTCCAGTTCGTAGTTCATTTCGGTGTGTATGGTTATCACACGTAAGCACTGGGCAAGATGCCAGACTCCTGGCTCTTCCTCAGACTCCCACCTTGGGCAGGCCCCTTCTGTCCTCTGGGTCTGAGTTCCCTCATCTGTAAAGTGAGAGATTGGGCCAGTTGGTCAACAGGGCCTCTCGAACTCTGTCATTCTGTGATCTGGTACCAGTAAAAAGGCAGTAAATGTTACCTGTTAACTCTTCTTCTGTCTTAACCTCAGCCTGTCCTATGTCAGGACTGTGGGGAGGCTCTACCTCCGTAAGAGCCATTGTCCCTTTCATGCTTATTGGCACCTGAGCTGGCAGAAAAACACCACATTTTCCTGGGAATTCACTTGGCTTACTTAGAAAGATCTTGGTTGTTCAGGGATCCATGGGCTAGTTTATACCAAATAGCAATCTAACGGCCACTCCAGTTTCAAGATTCCATAAAAGGCCACCCTTTAAGGTATACTTGGCAAAACCCCTAAGCAAAATCATTGGACATGATTTCAGTGCTTATAGCGTATACTTCTGACCCTAGAGCTTGACCAGCACTGCTGCTTTTAGGAGCCCTGCATGCAGGCGGGACAGGTCTTGGGATTTGTTTGCTTTTCCTTTTTAACTGGTCTGGCCTCAGTCGTTCTCTAGCATTTCAGGTTATGGGTATTTTGAGCATTTTGACTCATAATGAATCTTGTTCTCTTGATATGCATTTTAGAAGACAAATCTGACCTTGAAAACAGTGTGATGCAGAAGAAAATAAAAATCCCCAAACTTTCTCTCAATCACGTAGAAGAAGATGGGGAGGTTAAAGATTATGGGGAAGAAGATTTACAGCTTAGACACATCAAGGTAACAAAATCTTTCCCTTTTTTTGGAAGTTCATGGGGGCATTGTCAGAGTCTTGATAGCTAAAGAGTTCCATTCTGGCCTCTTCTCCCCATAGAAATGTCCTCTGGGGATTTTTGTTCAGGTTGGGAGAGTCTTGGGACAACTAGTATGCTTTTGCCTTGCTGGCGAGCTTTCCAGGAGCCCTGACTCATGCTGCGCCACCTCGCACTGCCCGATTGCCCTATGTAGGCAATGGAAAGCAACGTGCTTTTGGCTTTCCTCCCTGGCCTACAGCTCTGAGCTCCAGGAATATGAAACAGCCGTTCTTGGGCAGCAGTTCAGAGCCAGTCACTATCAGATTGCCCCAAACAGCTAAGGGTACACTCCATAGGAAGCAGAATGTGCCAGCTTTACACAAAGGAGTTTGTGGACCCTGGATTGGAAGAAAACTTTTACATGAAGTTGCATTTCCTTTGATGTGCTGCCCAGTTGGTCTCCTCCAGCCTTCACTTGTAAACCCGCTGAATATCTTGTTCAACAAGCCAGATGTTTTTTTCTGTACAATCAGTACCCCAAAGAAAGGGAAGAGAAAGAAGGCTGCCTTCTTCATTGACCATGCCTGATATTGGACACAAGGTCAAAGACATCCCCAAGGCATAATCCAAAAGATGCAGCGAGGTTCAGGTGATGGCATTCATTGCACCCGTGCCATGGGCCTCGCCCTGTGCTGGTCCCTGGGGTCACAGACTAGGCCGACATGCTCACTGCCCTTAGCGGTCTCAGAGTGTAGTGATGCAGTGATCTCACGTGATCAGTACGATTTTAGCGGATAAGTTCATCTAAACTAGCAGCACCTTATCCCGATGGATAAAAATGATAGGATAGGATTTTTGTCATGTAACTCCATCTCAGAATCATGTTGTTTTTGTTTTTTTCACTAAACACCCAGAAACTTATCGAGAGGTTAAGGCAGGCTTGACCTGACGCGGTTAATTTGTCTGGAATCCGCTGTCCTCAGTTGTCTGCACCTCCCACAAGTGCCCCAATCAGGAGAGCTCCTGGCCCTCCTGCCTTGAGTGAGGAATTCAGTTGGTCCTGTAACTCCCACTCCCCCTTCAATGGAAGCTTTGTCTTCTTGAGCTGAAATTTCCTCAGGCAGCTGGAACCCCAGCCCCTAGATAGTCCTGGATAATTTTCTTCTCAGTGAACTATGCTCTGTATATCCACTGTCTTGCTGAGCTTCAACTTGGCGAGAGTCCTAGGGGAGGCTGGCTGATGTGGGGGAGGGGCCTCGTGCTGGAAGCCAGGCTCTAGGTTCCTGACCTGCTAGTCTGCAGGCTCACCACGTGACCGCAGGCGCGGTCCTTCCCCTCTCAGAGCCTCAGTGTCCTCACCTGGCAAATGAGGGAGTTAAACTGAAGGAATTTCCAGTGCCAGCACTCTCTGAACTTTTCAGTTAAGTAAACATTTATCAAGCCCCTGCCAAGTGCCAGTTCTGAGTAGGCAGTGGAGAAGCAGAGGAAATAAGACATGGCTCCGGCCCTAGATTAGAACAGATTAGAGTTCTTAGCGTCCTTCCCAATGAAAGCATTCTTGAGGAAAAGGTTACTCTGGTTTTTGTGTTTTGGCGGGGGGGAAGGGGGGGTGTTTTGTTTTGTCTTGGGGTGTTTTGCCTTTTATGTTTTTGTTGTTGAAGAGAGTTGAGTGCTGACTCCCCTGGGATGGTTTGGCCTGGCCTGATTTCTCACAGATTCTCTGCCAATATACATTGAACACCCCCTGTGAGCAAGTCACTGCCTAGGCCCTGTGGGTGGGGTGGGGGCTGGGGAGTTGGGGAGGGTGGGCATGGTAGAATATGCACCCGGGAGGCAGAGCGATGGAATGGAAAAAGCACCGGCCTGGGAAACCAGAGTCCTAGCTCTGCCACCAACTGACCATGTGACCTTAGGCAAGACCCCCTCCCCACCCCGAATCTCCGGTTCCCCATTTGTAAAATGAAAGGCTTTGACTTAAGTGTTCGCACAGGTTTCGCCAAGCACTGATGTTCTGTGGTTCTGTGATTCTAGGATTGTCTGGGGAAATATTGAGCCGCAGTCCAAGAAAGTCCCAGCTGCCCTTGCCTGAACTGATTCTCGTTGTCCTACACAGAGACCCGAGGGGCGGAAGCCGAGCGAAGTGGCGCATAAGAGCATTGAGGCTGTGGTGGCCCGGCTGGAGAAGCAGAACGGCCTGAGCCTGGGCCACAGCACGTGTCCAGAGGAGGTCTTCGTGGAGGCCTCGCCGGGCACGGAGGACATGGACAGTCTGGAGGACGCCGTCGTGCCCCGGGCTCTGTACGAGGAGCTGCTGCGCAACTACCAGCAGCAGCAGGAGGAGATGCGCCACCTCCAGCAGGAGCTGGAGCGGACTCGGAGGCAGCTGGTCCAGCAGGCCAAGAAGCTCAAGGAGTACGGGGCACTCGTGTCGGAAATGAAGGAGCTCCGCGACCTCAACCGGAGGCTCCAGGACGTGTTGCTCCTAAGGCTTGGCAGTGGTGAGTGCCCCAGCAGGCCACCTACCTCTCCACGCGGCGGGGGGGAGGCTTGGTGCAGCTCTTCTCCCAGGAGGGCACAGGGCAGACATGGGCCAGTGCGCCCCCCGAGACTAGGGAAGGGCAGAGGCTTGGCTCGGCAGTCACCCCAAGGTAGAGCCACCCCCCTCCCACAGCGAAGCTGATATGAGCTTCAGAGTGCAGCGGCCTTAGCTCCCTAGACCCCAGTGGGGAACATGGAGAAATGTGGCGCAGAGCCCCAGGGCCACCACTCATTTCTGCACTCATTCAGCAAGAGGCAGTACCAGGGGTTGAAGGAAACCTCTCCAAGGCAGTTTCCGGAACATGAAAAGAACTAGACATGGTCCTTAAAAAGTGTATAACTTTAAGTCAGAAACAATAAATGCCACCGGGGGGTGCGGATAAAATGGGAGAGTTCAGAGTTTGGAGAGGTTGTTTGTAGCCGAGGGAGACTCCCCAGAGGAGGTGGGCCTTGAAGCAGGCCTTGAGGGGCGGGGGTATCTCAAGGCACAGCAGCCACTGAGGGTGGGAAAGCACCCCGAGCCTGCTGAGAAGAGATACTGCGCGTGTAGTTTGAGGACAGTTGGCCAAAGACCTTGAAAACCCGTGCCAGCTGGGGTGTCAGACTTGTTTGGGAGGGAATGAGAAACAGTAAAAAGTTTTGAGCAAGAGGCACATGACCTTAGGAGGATTAACATAAAGATGTAGGAAACTCCTTTGGTTTGCCCGTAGAGGAACTGAAGAGGCTCTTAACACTGCGAGCGGTATTAACAAACCAGGTTTTTAGGTTTTCTTACCTAATGTGGCTTAGAATCAGGAGTCGGGGAATTTGAAAGGCAGCAGCCTTGACAGCAGGGAGAAATGACTGGCTAGCAGAGGGAACAAGAGAGAAACACTCTCTCAGAACACAAGAATCCAGAATTGTAAAAGGCAGAGGCCAGTCCGTATTCTGGAAACCAGTGTAACAGCAGTTCACAGCCTCCACATCCCCAGAGGACAATCATTAATAACCCCATGCCAGTGTTTTTTGCTTAAAAATGGGAGCAATCTAGTCTAGAAACACAAGTTCTATTTCCGAAGTTTGAATCAAATATAATTTTGCACTCAAGAAGGAAGGTTTGTGTTATCAGATAATAGATTTCTATGTAAAGCCTCATTCATTCTGCTTTGATGTTTAGATAAATGTGCTCTTACCCAACCTCACTTATATTCATAGGTGCCTTTTATTTCTTAAAGTGGGTCCCAAAGGCAGTGTCTTGGTAGATCTTCAGAATGGCTCAGGGAGTCAGCTGAGAGGCCTTTCCATGCCTTTGTCACAGAGAAGGAAACTGAGGTTGGGACTTACCCAGAGTCACTGGGGAGGCAGAGGCAGAAGTCATGTCAGACCAAGTCCCCTGATATCTAGGCTGGTAATTTCCCCACTTTCCGACTTGGCCTCTGCCTTGGCCCTTCTCCCAGGTCATAGCCTGTAGAGGTGCGAAGTGACAGTAAAGGGTCACAGGTGGTATGCAATCTAAAGAGTTATTAAAATTCTACATCAAGGGGCACCTGGGTGGCTCAGTCGTTAAGCGTCTGCCTTCGGCTCAGGTCATGATCCCAGGGTCCTGGGATCGAGCCCCGCATCGGGCTCCCTGCTTGGCGGGAAGCCTGCTTCTCTCTCCCATTCCTCCTGCTTGTGTTCCCTTTCTAAAAAAAATAATAATAATAAAAAAATAAATAAAATTCTACATCAAAATATAAATCTTAAAAAGAAGCCCTAACCACAAAAATTCACAGAAGCTATGTTGGTCTTGGAGTGGGGGTGGGGGACGGGGAGAGAACTGGAATTTTCAGAAAGAACAAGTGTTTCCTGGTCTTCAGAGGAATAATTTTTATTTTCACTGCACCTTGTATGCTACACCTTTTGTAAACTTCTTGTGGGGAAAAAGCACACGAACAACAAAAACTCTCCACACCACTGTTTTGACTCCTAGGGAAACTGTCTCTTTTGTGTGATCATGAACTGGGCTTAAACTCCAGAAACCACTCCTAGATCTCTGGGGCAATAAGACACTCTGCATTTTGCCTCTTTAGTCTTAAAACAGACTAACTTGACCTCAGCCATAGTTTCAGTGTCTTGAACTTTCCAGGCTCTCCTACCCCACAGGCCTTGAATGCCAGCCTGAGGACCAGTGGTGGGCTCTTCCCTGATCAGTCACCATTGTCTTCATAGTGGACGGGCTGAATAGAAGTCAGCTCAGGCCACAAGTGTGTGTGGAACACCCACGACCATGTGCAGTGCCCTGTGCTCTAGGGGCCGTGGGCATCCTGGAACACCACACTCAACCGTCCCTGACCTGTGAGAGCTTAAATTAGTCCGTGGATTAGCACTTGTTGATTGGAGAATGATAATGTGCCAAGTTCTAAGACAAATCCACAAGAATATAATAGAAGGGTTTCTACCCTGAGGGGAATTTGTATGTTTTCACAGCTATAGTCTAGTCTTCGGAACCAGCCAAACCTGGATTCAACTTCCCTACTTCCCAACTCTGGCTTTGGGAACCTTCTTTCCTTCTTCCCTTTCTTCCTTGCTTCCTTCCTTCCTTCCGTCTTTTCTTCCACAGTTATTCACTGGTGTTCTGCTGTGTGCCAGGCATTTTGCCTGGTGGTGAGAGTTTGATATGTTTAAGATAGAGCCCTTGCCCTCTGCCCTTGAGGAGGTCAAAGTTTGCTGAAGGAGACAGCCACCGACACAACTAGTGACAGCACAGGGCATAAATGTCACCAGAAAGACAAAAGCACAGGGGGCTGTGGGACTGCAGAAGAGGGGCCCCCACACAATTTGGGGGGACTGGGGAAGAAAGGCTTCCTGAAGGAAATGGCACCTAAGCTGGAACCTGGAGGGTGAAGGTTTGTTACTCAGGCATGAGTGAGTGGATGGGAAGAGTGAGGAGCGATCGAGGCAGAGAGCACCTCTCTGACCCTTGGTGTTCTCATCTGTAAAGTGGAAATAATAATACCCCTCATAGCATGGCACCTGGCATTCTGGTTGCTGCCCGCTTATCGTCAGCTTCTTTTTCACACCATTTAGTGGGAGGGCTAAGGAGGGGCCCAGTTTGGTTTTTAACTCTGTCTCCCCTAGCTAGTAATTGGCTGTATAACCTTGGGTAGGTTAACTAACTTCTCTGTCTGTCAGGGTCTTCTATTATAGAAGTTAAAAGGCTATATATATTATATATGTATACTTATAATATATATATATATATATATATATAACTTAGCTAACATTGCCGAGGTGCTTTCTGAGCCTAGGAGCCTGGAGAGATACAAAGAAGACTAAGACATTGGAAGTTGAAGTTGGGGTGTGGGTAGTGATGGAGGTAAATATGTAAGCATATCGTTGAAATGCAGTGTAATGAGCCCTGGAAAGGGAGGGGGTGTCTAGCCTAGCCTTTGAAGGTGGAACTCTCTTGATGAGTCTGGGAAGACATCCTCTGCTATAATAGCTCCTCATCTGTACACATCTAGAAACTGGTAACATGGCAAAGAACCAGAAAATGACTAAAACTCTCTTTGTTTCTTGGCTTCATGTGTCCTCTGAGAGCACATCCTGAGCTGTACCAGCCTTGGCCCCCTGGGCCTGACTCAAGCATTGTTCTTAGAGGCCCTTCCTTGCATATTTTCTCCTGTCCACCTTGCCAGGGGACCCAGCTCAATGGCCTTTGTCCCGCTGGGGTGCTGGATCATCTACACCATAACAGGCAGATTCAGAGGCAAGAGAGGCCAACAGGTCGGCAATGCTCAGTTTTAAAAGGTAGGCTCCTTGCCTGGAAGAATCATTGCTGACTCCCCCAGGCATTAGGGTCCTGCAGGTGGTAGATGAGAATAGGCAGAGAACAGGAGCCTGGCCCCTTGAGCCCAATGGGGACCTCAGAGTGGTGAGCAGGCCCTCTATTAGCCAGGAGTTGTAACGGTGCTCCTGGTGGAGGTCAGGGGCCGAAGGAAAGAGGACAGCAGCAAGATGGGATAAGAAGATGTTTCCAAGACGTCCCTGGATGGCTCACTTCTTCATTTATGCCCTTATTAATTCATCTTTCATTCATTCCACAAATATATACAAGCTGGATTTAACAGGAAAGATTCTCTGGAGCATGGAGTCCTGGAGAGGTGAAAGAGCTTACCAGGAAATGGACTGGTGCTGCTGATGAGGAGACAAGCCCAGACAGCGTCACAGGCCCATTCCCAGGGGGTCTCCTGACACCTGGTCCTGTGCACCTCTCTCTGGACCCTCACCTCCACAGCCTTCTTTAACCCTTGGATTTCACTGTCTGGATATGGAGGTGACTCCTCTACTCCCACTCCCCACAAAGCACATCTTCTCTGTGAAACAGAACTTTCCTTTCTGTGATCGGAGCATGGTAAATAGCCCTCTCTGATGAACAGGAGCCCCACTCTCCCACTGAGGGTCTCTTCTCTCGGGGCCTCTGTGACAACATCAAACTTAAGTGAGGAAGCAAATGGCAAGGATAAAGCCCTGTGAGCATAAAACATATTATGTTTAGTAAATGCCAGTCTCTTTTTCCTTTTGTGCCCTCTTTTGCCCACCCTCTCCCAAGAAGTAAATGCTGAGGATCCAAAAAACATGCGGATATTCCAACTGATAAAGTAGAGATTTATCTGTGCCTATGTTCATTATTTTCATTCATTCAGCAATTATTCACTGAGGACATCCTTTGTGCCAGGACTGCGTTGGGTGCTAAGAACATAGAAACAAATAAGATGGTCCCGTTTTTAAACATTCACAAGCTAGAGCACCAGAGCAGTGTTTATTAAACTGAGGCTCGGCAGACTCAGAATTCCAAGGGCTTCACGGGAAGCACACTGTAGAAAGCCAGTTGCAAGGGGGAGCTTTGGTGTGCGAGAGAGACTCCGGGGTCCCTCTCGCTTTCTCCTAGGCTACATTCCTTGTCCTTAGAGGTCAAAGACAAAAGCTTAGATGTTGTCCTCAGTGTTAGCACCAGTGCCTCTTAGATAGTTAAATTCATTTTGGTGTGAGTCAAGTGATTTTCCTCTAGCTAAAGCTGGCAAGGGCTCTGTGAGGAGTATGGGGAGGAGGACGTAATTGCTGCCTTCGAGATGCACACACAATCCGGTGGGGAGCACAGACCTGCACACAGCATGACACCAGGGAGAACAAAACCAGGGCTGTCACTGCAGGAGGGAGGCATATACTGGTTTTAGATTTGGGGTGTGCTTTGTCAGGGAATGGAGGCAGAAATGATGAATCCTGACCCAAAAGAGGCATAGATAGTGAGCATAATAACAGTAATTCACACGTGCATGACACTTGATGGGTTTGAAAGCACCTTGACATTTTTATGTCATTGGACTATTGTGATAGCCCTATCGCAAGGCCAGGTAAGGATGATTATCCCCATTTGAGAAGCAAAAAGAAGAGCTCACATCCCTGTTGGCCAGATCATCACATTTCAAATTGGTTGAAATTTTTGAAGGGGAAGGCCATTGTGGTCTGCAAATCTGTCTTGGCTCTTTAGAGCTCGGTTTCTATCACCTCTGTTCTCTGGGCTCACGCCTTGTGTTCTGTCCAAGGTCCGTTAAAATACCAGCTTTGATCTTTAAAATCCTTTGCGGTCCGAGCTGGATTCTTTAAGCACAGGTCTCTGACAGTGCCTTTGAAAAGGCAGCTAATGTCGGCCAAGTACCTTCTGCTGGCTTTCCCCTGTGCCAGAGGCGGCCTGGGCTTCAGCAACAGGTATCACTTGGGTTTGAACCTCAGCTCTCTGGGTCAGTACCTGTGCAACTTCAAGTAAATGATTGAGCCCTTCACAGCCTCTGTTTTTTCCTCTGTAAGATGGGTATCTTTCATGCCTACGTAGTGATTAAGGGCCTGCCTGGGCCCTGAGGTCGGAAGTACTGGGGTTTTGAACCCTGGCTTTCCCATGATCTAATTTGTGACCTTGAACAAGTTACTTAACTTTCTGGGCCTTAGTTACCTCATCTGTAAAGCGGAGTCGATGATAGTACCCACCATTATAGTTCTTATGAGGAGTAAATGAGCAGATGCATGGGAAGACCTCTATCAGGGTCTGGCATGAAGTAAGTGCACAGTGGGCCCAGCATACTGATGTAGAATCATTTGAGGATGCACGTGGGGTAATGTTTGTCCAATGCTTGGCATATCATAGACTCTCATTGTCCTGCCACAGAACACAGGTATGGTTGTCTTGGCATATTTTAATCTTTGGTCAACCCCTAATGTCTCTCTGGTAAGTCCTCAGAAATCATTCTTAAATAGGCCATTTTACAACTTTGCCTGGCCTTGAGCTCCAGTTTACTGGTCTGTAATTCTCCCTCCACCCACTGTTCCTGGACAGAATTCTGTCTTCCCATCCCCAGTCCTCAACCACTCCTTTTGACCCCCTCAGTCCCTCAGCCGTCGCTCTTTATGGCTCAGTTTCCTCTTTGCCAGGGCTCTCCTTCTGGTGCCTGCGGTGAACCTCTGGATGCTTTTCTGTCTCCTGCAGCCTCAGTCCATTCTCACCAGTCATCAGGAACGCTCACGGAAGTCAGGCACCGAGGGAGGGCCACAGGCCGGGTTTGCAGAGGTGAGGCCCAGGAGGCCCCCGAGCTCCCAGCTGCCTCCGTGAGTGGTGGAGTGGGGCCAAAACCACTGTGCCCCATGCCTCCTCAGCTCGGATGGCAGGAAAAGATGTAGCGGTGAGAACTGGAATTATTTCTCTTAAAGATATGGGTGATCTTCTACTGTGAAGGGCTTTTCGCACCACTGATGGAAAGGTTACCCACAGTTCCTCCTAGATGATTTTAAGAACAGATTTCAGAGTGGCAGGACTGTCCCGGACCCTCCTTCCTCTTTCTCCCTGGAGTTCATTTTTCTAGGGCAACGGGGATAGGGCTGAAGGACAACTCCAGGCTGTCCCTTTGTAATCTGCTTGGGTAGCTTAGAACATGTAGGAGTTGCTGGGCCAGAACTTTCCCCCAGGACAAGGCTTTGCCTGATGGTCATTGGCTTTGGTGCAGCCAGGGGGCAGGCTTGTTCTCTGCTAGATTTGCCCGTCAGAGGAAATCGAGGTGGGAGAGGGCTCCTCACAGGCAAAGACTGGTCTCTCTGAACACCTTGCTTTGGGCCTGACACTAGGTGCTTGTCATACATAAAACAGCCTCCACAGTAGAAAAGGTCAGCAGCTGAGGCCCAGAGAGCAGGCTCAGAGAGATGAAGTATCTTTCCTGAGGCCACCCAACCAGGAGATGGTGGAACCAGGTTTCAAATTGAGGCCTGTCTCACTTTTCCATACACCAGGCAGGCTGATCCCACGGGCATCCAGCCCTGTGTTTCTGCAGTGGCTGTGTCTCCCCTGCCTTCATGATTAAACCTCCTTTATGTGCTACAGTGGATTCTGGGACTGCCTAACCTTTGAGTTATTGGATGGGATGTTACCTGCCTAATTTAAGAGCCTACTATTTCTTCTTAGCCTTCCCAACCTATATGATCTCAAGATGCCAACCAGAAAATTCCTGGAGTTTTTATAGAAATGATCTCTTTAAATAAGAACCCAATCCAACCTTCACCCCCATCTTATAGATGGGAAAACTGAGGACCAGAGAGGGAACAGGACATGCCTAGGCCATGTGGAATCTGGACAGATTCATCCTCGTGAAGCCACAGAGGGTTAAGATGAATGGATGGAATGAGTCTGATTGGCAGGTTCAGCAGGGCCCAGAGCCTGGCCACACCCTCTGTTACTGTTCCAGGCAGCTGAGTTTGGTTGGAGGTGATTCTTAGAGTCCCAGCTCAGTCCCTAGTCCTATAGGGAGTCCCAGAGTTCACTTGGTGCAGCCTCCTACATGGGACAGGAAGCCTTCTGTAGCCTCCTTGCCAAGTGATCATCCAACCTCTTGTACCATCCCTCTAGAGACAGAAAGCTCACTCACTGCCTTCCAGGGCAGCCCATTCCATTATCGGATGGCACTGACAGTAGGGAAACAGTTTTGTGCAGGAGCATTTATTAGACCCTTCCTTTGTTCCAGGCCCTACACTGGGCCCAGGGAAATCAGACAGCTAAGACCCTGGTACTGCCTTAAAGACTCTCGGTCTCAGCAGTCGACAGGGGGAATACAGTGTGAGCCTTGCTGTGTTCCGGGCTCTCGGGGCGTTGGCAGGGGATACAGAGGAAGGCTCCGTAGGTGACTGGGGCCAGGGTACTCTAGGTGGCTGGAGAAGGCCCCCACGTGAGGAACTAGTTAGGTTTATCCAAATGCAGAGAAAGTGAACAGTATCTCAGGCAGCAAGACAGCCTGAACAAAGATTTGGAGTTATGAGAGAAGCTGGCTCTCTCAAGTAGTTTCTGGCTGGACTGCATAGCGAAGAGGTAGCTAGGAGGGAGTGCATGTGTGGTGGGGCGGACTCATGCTGTTCTCACATTCCTGACGTTTGGATGCTCCCTGGGCCCAGATGGTTGGGTGGGGAGGGGAGTGGAAGAACCACCGATGAAGAAGCAGCCCAGTTTGGACTGCCCACCAGCTGGCAGAGGATAGGCTCAGAGCTGCCAGAGGTGAGATGAGTCCTGGGGACGCCCCCTCCTCCCCACTGCCTCCTGTGGAGTTCTTCAAGGACCCCCAGCCCCCAAGGTCAGAGATGAGTTGAGAGTCCCACAGGGTGAGCAGAACTGTGAAATCTGAAACCTGCCCTTGGCTGAGGAGGTGTAGAGCAGTGAAAGGAACAAGGCTTTGGAGTCTAACAGCCCAGAATTTGAGTCCTCACCACCTGTGTGACTTTTGGCACGTTACCTCTCTGAGCCTCTACAGAGATAAGATCTGTTTTGCAAGACTTCCATGAGGATTTACTTCTTTCATTTAACACATGTTTAGTGACTGGTGCTTGTCATACATAAAACAGCCTCCACAGTAGGTAGGGTCACCTGTGTGCCAGAGACATTGTACTGGGTGCTGGGGAGATCGCAGTGAACAAGAGCACAGCTGCCCTTGGAGTTTCCACTCTAGCCAGGGGATGCGAAACAAATAAGTACTTGACATCAGGGTGAAAAGTACTGCAAAGATTTAAAAAAGAGAGAGAGATTTTGGTGTAAGGTATATAACAGAGGACATTCAGTAGGTGTTGCTCACCTCAGAGAGAACCAAATATGTCATTTGAAATGGGCACCTACAGTTCCTCAAAGTGGGGAAAATACCCTGACCCCCATGACTGGGGCCCTGGACCTGCTCCTGCCACCCCCTGCTGGGTTTCTGCCCCATGGGGAGGGGACGCTCGCAGGTCCACCCCAGCTCTGCTACCCTGTGCTTTGGACTCCCGAGGTGGGGAGTGGGGGGGCGGGCACACCACAATGGGGGGCATCCAGCTGAGCTGCAAGGACTTGCTCAATCTGGTGCCTCCGGCGATACCGGCTTGTCCTGCCTCTGCCCAGCAAAGCCTACTCCAGCCCTTGCTCATAGAAGGCATTGGGAAAATGGGGAAGGAGGGGGAGAAGAACCCAAAGAGCCGCGGCTTACTGTGATCCCATCCCCTGCCTGACCACCCCTCCACCTTCCCCAGACCTCATCACACATCAGTGCTCCAGCCAGAGCTCACCTCTTCCCTGAAGACTCCCAGGGTTGCCAGGCTGGTAGTGACCTCTCCCTCCCCAGACCCTTGCAGATCATCATGCTGCCCACTTCCTGGCCGGTCATGGAGCCTTGATTATGTGCCATGTGCCTTCACTGTATGAGAGTAACTCCCCACCCCCGTCCTCCACTCCCAGTGAGCTCCTGCCCATCGTTCCTCCAAACCCCAGCACAGAAGTGTGACTATCCTTCTGAAGCCTTCCTGGTCTCCTCCAGGTGGAGCATCCCCTCCTTTGCTTTTGTTCCCAAGTCTTTATCCTGACCCTTGTCAACCACATAAGGTAGGGATCTGTTGCCTGTCTTTTGTCACTGCTGGCCTGTGAACCACTCAGAGCCATCTAGCCCAGGACTGGCACTTAGTAGATGCTTAGTAGATTCCCACCAAAGAAATAAGACCAGATTTGTCCCCCACCCTCCCTGGAAGCATAATGGGGCTAAGAAACAGACACATAGTGACAATGGCAGGTGAAAGTGGCTGATGCCTTTTGAGAAACAATGATGGGGTCCACAGAGGGGGGATCCGCCTGCCTGGCTCTGGGCTATCTCCCCTGCCTCTTTCTAAGGCTCTTGTGTACCTCCTTCATTGTTACCTAGCTATTCCCGTGCTCGGGTCTTTGTAAACAGTGGAATCCTCGTTCTTCTACCCAATCCAGTGAGCCTCTGTGCCACACTAGGGGTTCTGAATGTATGTAAGAATTTTGACTTGATTCACTTTGCGTTTAGGAAGAAACTAGAGTTATACCTGTAACAGAGAAACTTCCTATTCACTGACAGAAATGAATGGAATGATTTGGTACTTTTTAAAAAAAATCTCATATTATTAGCCTTTCTGTTTCAGCAGAAATCAGAAATGGCATTTCGTGTTTAAACATAGACATGTATTTTGAAGACATGGATGACTTCTGAACCCCCTGGAAGTCACACAGGCATTAACTTTTTTTAGAAAGGTTTTCAGGAAGAACAGCATTAGTCTAATGTAAGCCAGACAAAAACAGAGTGATACAATTTCATTTATTCGTTGTGCCAACAAACATTTATTAAGCCCCTTACTCTGTGCCGTGATTCCCATTTTATGGAAGAGGCCCCTGGGGCTTAGAGAGGTAAAATAAATGACAACCTGTTCTTATACCAGGTTTTCTAACTAAATCCAGTGCTTGTCTATCAAATCACAGCTATGTGTATGCAAAGTAATGGAGTTTCTCATGAAAGTCTCCACTTCTGCAGAACTGGGACAACTGTATTTTCTCAGGGGGCCCCCCCAGTGCCTCAAGGGGCCTAGATCTTGGGATGCCGCAGCAATTGTGTGCTGAATGGGTTTCTGAATGACTGAATGAAAAGACAAGTACTACCTTTTATACTTTTTTAAAAGCTTCCTTTACCCAGCTGAGAGGTTTCTCTCCATGGAAGGTGTATTTTCCCCAAAATAAACCCGAAGTGGATCAAAAGACCTTTTTTTTTTTTTTTAATTCCTACTCTTCCCACAACATGGAAAAAAAGTTCCTTTGTTACTTAAAATATCTGCACCAGATCTTACAATGCTGTCTCTTAGCGCGAGTGCTTATTATTGTGGCTAATTTGGTCACATGTGTTTGAAGGAGAACAATGCCTCAGAAATTTTTAAAAGCAAAACAGCAATCTGAGGCATTTGTTGTAATGAGATGTAAATTGCCAACATCGGTAGTAGAGCCGACTAAAATTTGCAGTGAAATGTTTGTCTCCCCCCTCCCTTAAATTAAAAGCACTAGAGGCCCTACCTCTCCTTCCCCCAAAGAAATCACATGCTTTTTTATTCCTTTTCTTTTGGATTCTGTAATACTGAACACCCCGTTTTACCGCTGGAGTCCTTCCTTCGTCCATGTGCCGCTTCCTGAGCCTCTGTTTTGTGCCTGCCTCCATGCTGGGCACTTCAGGTCATCAGCCTGCATGGTGGCTACGGGGAACCCCCACTTTGCAGGTAGGAAAAGCCGAGGCACAGAGAGATGAGGTGACTAGTCTAAGGTCATGCAGCTGCAATTCACACTCAGGTCCCCTGAGGAACCCCTCCCAAGACGCGCCTTTGGCTGGGCTGCCCTCCTTGCTGAGGCTGAGGAGCCAGATGAAGAAGGGGGGGTCGCAGAGAGCAGCTTCTGGGTGTTGAACGGTGCTGAGGGAGAATGGCAGGAAGCAGTTTGCCTTGAAAGCCAGAAGATCCCAATACAGTAGTCCCCGAGGAGACCAGCACGAGCCCAGGGCTCATGGGGGTGCCGCGGGGTGCCAGGACCTGCTCTGCCTGCACCGAAGCCACCGAAGTCAGTGGTGGACTAAGAGAGCGGCCAGGGATAATGTGTGTGTGAGGGAGGGGTGGTGCAGGGGCGCAGTGTGGCCTCAGGGCCCGCTCTGTGCCACACTCTGGAGTGCTCATTTCACATCTCTGGGCAACTCACGGAATCTTCGGTCTTGCCACGTCTCTGGTGTGGCTCCTTCCTTCAGGTGAGGCAACAGGGTCAGAAAGGTTAAGGAATTATTAATGTGGAAATTACCTATTGAGGGTAGAATGTGAACCAGGCACTCACTGTGCTGAGCCCTGGTCTCTGAAATAAAAAGACACAGCCCCTGCCTGCCCTCAGGCCTCACAATCTAGTGGGGGAGACAGGCATAGACACAGTTGAGTGCCTCTGATTCTTGTGGGGGTGAGGGGTCCACGGGCTGGGGGGCAGAGCTTACAGCTTACAGCTTACCCTAAACTGTAAGTGGCAAATCCAGAATTTAAATTCCATTCTCTGCTTCCAGATTCTAAGCCAAGGGGTGGAGAGAATGACCACCTCCTTTTGAAGGGATAGAGCAGCCTCATGGAGGAGGTGGCATTGGAATCAGGCCTTGAGTGCCTGGTGGAGTTTGGCTGGGTGGACATCTGTGGGGCAGAGTGACCAGACAGCAGGAAGGGCACAAGCACGTTCCTTCCAGCCTGGGCAGCTGGAAGAAAGGTGTTTGTATGGAGAGGGCCAGGCTGGCACTTCGGTGTGGAGTCTGACTGCGTGGGGGAGGGAGCAGCAGGGGCTGGAGCCCAAGAAGTGACGCTCAGCCCTCACTCCTGATGGCCTTCAATCCTCACTCCTGATGTCCCTTATATGTTCCTCTGTAGCCCTCAGAATCATCTGTTCTGCCTAGCTGTTTCCGATTTCTGTTTGACAGCCCTAATTTCTACTTCACGGGCTGCCAGGAAGGTCACAAAAGTCTAAGAACAGCTCCCACCCACCCCAGCCTGCACCCCCAAACACCTCAACTCAGCAGCAGGGCTTTGTTTCAGGACCTTTGCCCCAGCCTGTTTAAGTCCCCTCCTCCCCCACAACTCTCTCCCCTCCTGTTCTGGGTGCCAAGACTGCAAAGAGAGTAAAGTTTTACCCCCAAAGAGCTTCACAGTCTAATGTGGACAACAGACAGATTGGCAGATGATTGCAAACAGAATTTGCTGGAAGTATTTACAAAATAGAGGATTCCACCCCCCCCCACACACACACACACCTGGTAGTGATCAGGGCAAAGCCTCACAGAGGAGACACCTAAGCTCCATCCTTGGCATGCAGATGAGGTGGTATTATGCAAGGCGGAGGCAGGAGCACATCCAAAGGCATAGAGGCCTGGGCCAGCACAGCATCAGGGGGCCCTGGGCAGAGGGGAGTATCAGGGGAGAGCAAGAAGTGAGCACCAGGGGTAGAGAGGGGGCTGGTTGTTCTGGGCCTTAAGGAGGCTGCAATGTATGACCTCATTTTGAGCGTAATTAGGAAGGAGAGTACTAAGCAAGGAAGAACACGGTCTTAAGGAGATCTCTTTGGCAGCCATGGTGGAGATGGATGGGAGAGAACCGGACTGAAGTCAGAGCTGAACTGGAGTCCTTCTCTTATCCAGCATCTTCTCATAGAAGGAAAAAGAGGCTTTAGAGAAAGGACACAATCTTGCCAAAGAGGACCTGTGAGCCAGTGGCAACAGGGATCTCATCCTCTCAGCCCAGCCCTTTTTCCTGTTGCTGAATGTCAGAGCAGGAAGAGACTTCAGATGCCAACTGGGCCATGCCCTTTAGGGGAAACTGAAGTAATTACCTCTTCCCTGATCTAAGAAAAGATCAAATGCTCCACTTGAGTTTGTATCTCAGAAATTCAACCTGAGATCTCACACAGAGAGAGGAGAAACTTTGGCATCTGCTTCTGAAACTGCAGAATTCTTCATTTATTGTTGTCATTCTTTTACTCATTTAGCAAACTTTCAGAGAACACCTACTCGGTGCCAGGTGCTGGGGACAAAGAGAAGAGCCCAGCCCTTGAATAGATCACACAGTATAGGAGATGCCATCCGAACAATCATGATGCTGTCTGCCCTTCCCTCTGCCAACTTCTGCATCTACAGTTCACTCCCCTGTGGTCATGCAATTAAAACACAGCAGAGCCAGGCACGGCACCGAAACTTATGTCCCAAGATGAGCCATGCTTTTCCATCAGCACCATTCTGCTCCCCAGCCATTTTGCCTTCTGCTTTGTGCAGGGCTCCTGCTTACGTCCTTGGAGACTGCCGAGATTCTGTCTTGCAGATGGCAGCAATTCAGGAATGATAGTCTTGTTCTGGGAAGCTGTGTCATGAGGAATTTTAGTAACAAAATCACCAATACCATCTCTACCACCAGCCAAAGTCTAGGATGTGGCAGTTGAACATAGAATTGCAACTAGCTCGTTAGGGCTTTGGTATATAAAGAGCTCTGTACCAAGAGATCCACACGGTTAGGATAAGGGAAAGTTGGACCATGATATTCATCGGTTACTTAGGGTATAGGCATGGCTCCGGGGACCCGCGAAAGCAGTAGCTAAAGCCCTGAGCCCGGACGACCCCCGAAAGGTTTGAGGAGGGAGCATTTCCAGGGTGCCAGGCTCTCCGTTGGCCTTTGGAGTTGCTCTCCTGCAAAAATTAATCCAGTCATTTAGCCTTATTTACTCATTTTCATTCTGTTTCTCTGCCCTTTGGTAATCAAGACACAATAGGTGATTTAAAAAATAGCCCATCATTTTTAAACGCTAATGGAGAAAAAAATATTCCCCTTAGAAACCTCCACCATTCATCCAGCTTCCTTTCACTGTTTAAACTGTGCGTAATTTGTGTTGATTGCATTAAAATAAAAATCAGCGTAGCTGCTAGATCAGGCAATCAGAAGCTTAATCTGTATTGTATTTTAATTTCTTGGTTGAAATGCTCCTGTCTAGCTACTTACTAGGTCTTAGGGAGAGGGAGGCCTTTGGATTTCTCCCCAGTGCTTCCCTAACCTCCGTTCTTTGGCTGTGGCCTGCTCCCCTGGAGGCTGCAGAGGTGGGCTTTTTGCAGATACGCAATTTGCATATTACAGTGATGGCCACCTCTTTCTCCACCGGGGTCTTACCAGGACCCCTCTTCTGAGCAGGCAGTTGAGTCCCCTGCATTTCCAGACAGACAACGACACCCTCAAAGACTGCTTCTCATTCCTACTTAGAGTCGAGTTCATTCTTGTCTTCCAGTTTTCTTCCTTTTCCCTTGTGACGTTCATATCTCATATTATTTTCCAGCCTGGGTTTAAGTGTACTCCAATGGACAAAATAAGCCAGCATATTTATTTTGTGCCACTATGTGCTGATAGATGCATAGTTAAAAATATTTGCCTTTTATTTTCCTTGGAGTTCTAGACAGATCTCTTTTCTTAACTGCCTAGGTCCCGCCATTGACTTGGAAAAAGTAAAGTCAGAATGTCTCGAGCCCGAGCCGGAGTTACGGAGCACTTTCAGTGAGGAAGCAAATACGTCGTCCTATTACCCCGCTCCTGCACCTGTCATGGACAAGTATATCCTAGACAATGG
Organism: Mirounga leonina; assembly: GCF_011800145.1. NCBI lineage: Eukaryota > Metazoa > Chordata > Mammalia > Carnivora > Phocidae > Mirounga > Mirounga leonina. The sequence goes on from NW_023270447.1 coordinate 56,200,706, forward strand.
CAAGGTAGTGTTTCAAGCTCACTATCCATTCCCTGCAAGTGTTTGTTAGCTAGAGTAACGATGGAGAGTACGGTGGGAGCTTCCAGAGCCACAGCTTGGCCGGTTGGCCTCCTGGCCCTGGGCCTGAGTAACTATGTCCAATTCGTGTGTTGTAACTAGAGGAGCTGTTCTGGGACTTGTTCTTTTTCTCTCCCTACCCCCCCACACACACACCTTTTTCTTAAATACTGGGCCAAAGCAACTGTAAAACGAAACTGACATAAAATAGCTTAGTAGTGAGAAAGTTTTTAAAAATACGGTAGTTTGATGAAACTTGTCCTATCCTCCTATAAAACCAGATATAAAAAATTTGTAAGGTGTACAAGATATGAAATGTCTGATTGACAGATAATTCAGTGTGTATACATTTCACTATTTACGAAGTATCTAAGTGTTCTAAGCCCTATGCTAGATGCTGAGGATAAGTTGGTAAATGAGACATGCTCCTAGGATGTCCCAAAGCTGTTTCCAAGCTCTGTATTCCGCAGTGGTTAGCCCACAGTCCTAGGACGACATATAACTCCTCGGATTTTCTTGTAAGACCCTTGGAAAAAAGTCATGAAAGAAAACTTAAGCACTATTAGTAGTTGCATTGGTACAGTGGTGAAAAATAATGGAATAGCCTTGGAAAGTCTTAAAGTCATGTGATAGAGCAGCAGGGCAGAGAGATAACTGTTCGGACATCCTTCTAAAATCCAAATGGATTCATCTTGGAAGAAGTATATTAGAGCCCTTTGTGTAGGCACTGGTCAAATTCAGTTTTAGTGTTCTGTTTCTGCCACCATGGCATACATTACAGATACCACCTCTCATTCCTCCCAAAGAATCATCTGTGTCAGTCTGTTTTTCTTGCCTTGTGCTTTCTTATCCAGTATTGTTTCCCCAGTGGGCTGATGAGAAAGAAAAGGTTGTCTTATTTGGGTTCATCCAGATACATCCCTGCAACTGGCCAGATTGAGGCAAAAAAGCAAATACTGTCAGCTGAGGAAATGAAATGTGTGAGTCTTGAGGGCTGTCTTGGATAGGCTGCTCTTCCATCTCCCACTGAGCGCTGCCTCCCCCGCAGAGGCAGAACTGATGCGCCAGGTCATCAGCCCATTCTGTCTGACTTGCTCCAGCCCACAGGCTTTAAAAGTCCGCTTTGCAGGGGACAGGTGGCATGACCGGGTGGATTTAGGCAGCCCGGAGCCTGAATGCGAAGCAGAGCTTGCTCTCTGTGCTTTCTGTGCGACCTTGCTTGGATGAGTCCTTTCCTTTTCTGGGCATCAGGGTCTCCATCTTCATGAGGTGGGATGGATTATTGCTATCCATAGGCCTTTAATGACTCCAACTGTGTATCTAAGTTGGGTGAATCTTCCTCAACTGGAGATAAAAGAAAGGACTATTCTGTGTTTGTTGATTTCTTTTTAGTGATGACCACACTGTAGAGTGACTAGAGACTGTTTCTTAAGATAGCTTCCAAGAGAAATCTATTTCTCTCTTCCTTTGAAGACTGACAGATAGTTTCTGAGCATTATGGGGGCCGCTTTTGCAAAGGTATCATTTTTCCATTTCCAGAAAATGGGTCTCTCAAACCTCATCTAATGTTTTTACAGGAGTTGCACAACAAATCTTAAAATTGCCAATTTTGTTTTTTCATTGGTTATTGCCAACATGTTGCTATAAAACTAACCTGACTTGTTTGCAACTAATTGGTAGTTCAGCAGAGAAATTTATGAAGGGAGAGGAGAGGAAGCGGACAGACTAGAAATGGATGGCAGCTTCTCAGAGCAGCGTTGCCTGCATCCTCATTGTTCTTGGCTCTGCTAGCGTTTCTGACCCTTTCTTTCCTCTGCCTGCATGAACAAAAGCCTTAATCTCTGCAAAGCCTAGAGCATTAGAATGGGATCCATTTCCTGGTAGGAAACTAGTTTTGTCCTATAAAACATTTCACAAAGCCATTTTTTGATCAAGTCTCATCCTAGAAGTTGCCATATTTTTAATAACCTCCCTTGACACATAAGGCTAACATTTTGGTCAAATAGCGAACTCTGGTTTATGTGAATAGGGCTTACCACAAAAGTTACTTTGATTTTGATAAAGTTCATTGCTTTTCTTTGTCTAAGATGTTTTATTTCAAAAACTCATTGAAGCACAAAGCTGTAAAGACCATTAAAGTTTAAATAGTCTAATTTATACATGGAATAGATGGGGAAACACATCCAGAGAAGGGATTCCTCTGTAATTATAGAATAGATTAGAGACAGGCAGGTAGGAAGTGCAAGCCAAGTCTCCTGGTTCCCAGGCCAGTGTTTTTTCCAGTCTATTCTGCTGTATCTCTGAAAGTTGGGCATCGCTCCAGGTGACCCTGAGCTTTGCTAACCTGAAGAGCCCTTGTCCCAGCACATACCTGTGATTGGTCTTACCCAGAGCCATTTCCTTCTGTGCTGTAAAGTTGGCCTTGTACTCAAGTGCATGTCAGAAAATATTCTCTTCTCTAAGGAACAGCTCACCAGAACTGAAAGACTGTACTAGAACATATTAAATATGCCCATCAGTTTCTTACTGCTTTGTGTTCAGACTAGTCCTGATCAGTATGAAGGGGACAGAAGAGGCAAAGCCTCACCCCATCCCCATGGAGATGTACCGTGAAGGGCTAAATCAGGTGGTGAAGGCTCTCAGTAGGCTAGAAATTCAGAGGGGATAGAACTTAGTCCTGGAGCAGTTAAAGAGGGTTTCCTGGATTTGGGACTGGGGCTTGAAAGATGAGCAGGCTTAAAGAAGACATAGGAGAAGGCATTCATTCCTGGACAGGGGAAAGGCCTGAGCAGAGACACGGCTGGGGGTGGGGGAGACGGGAGGGGGGCGGAGAATGTGTGTTGTCCTCCCGACATCTGATTCATGTAATGTCATATAATCCTCAGAACAGCTCTGTGAATTTGGTTGTTCTGCCTCTTCTCCACCCGAGGAAAGTGATGCTCAGAGAGGTAAAGTGGCTAGCCCAAGATTCCCAGCTAGTAGGTAGCAGGGTGAAGATTCACACCCGGAGCTGGAGCCTCCAGCACCATCTTTATGTTACCAGACACTGAAAGCAGAAGGAGGGGAAGGAGTTTGGGAGCTTCATCTTGATGGCCATAGCAGGGAAATAAAGGCTAGGAGGTTGACTGGAAAGAGGATTCTAGAGGGCCTCTAAAGCTGACTGAGGAGATTGGGTACATGTGATAGTAAACAGGGAGCCATTCAAGATTCCCGAGGGTTCACATAGAAACACAGAGTTGAAAGACTGGAAGTCAGCTAGTCAAAGAAGGAAAGCCATGTTTTAGGGACACTGATCTGGTAGTGGTTGTGGGGGGGAGGGGTTGGAGGGAGCAGGGACTGGAGATGGGAAGGCCAGCCTGTGGCTTCTTCTGGCTTCCCTGTCTGCAGTAGTGACCTGCGGTGGGGGCCAGCAAGGGAAGCGTCTGGACCAGGGCAGAGGAAAGCTCAAAAAGAAGCCCGGTAGAATATCGGTGCAATAGATAGGCTGTGTTTCCACCACATTGTCACCACTGTGACACTGGCAGGGGCAGGAAGGCCTGGGGAACACGGGCTCTGCCAGTCACACAAATTTGGGTTTGAATCTTTATCCCCAAATTTACTGCTAGTATGTCTTAGGAAAGGTAATTTTGTCCTTCTGAATCTCTATTCATGTCTGTAAAGTAGGAATAATAACTTCTAACCTATTTCCATCTCTTAAGGTCATTATGAGGATTAAATAAATTGAGGGTACAATCTGGTACTCAAAAAATATTAGTGTCCCCCTTATCTAGTAGAACATTGGCTAAAATGACTGTCATCTCTCTTTTAAGAATAATAAAAGATTATAGGAAAGCAAGGCCCAGGGTAGAAAAGAGCAGAGATCTTTGAAAAACAGAAAGCTGTCTTCCATCTCAAAGGTTTTCTGATTCTGAGTTTAATCTAATTCAGATTCCTTGTTTTTCCCCTACATCAGGAAGCTTGTGAGGGTAGCTTCAGAGTGCCACCTAGGGAGGTAACTTGGGGCCCAGCAGGGAGCAGCAGGAAACTAGTCCCCCACATGCCTGATCTGGCACTTGGACTGCCCACCCGCAGTTCAGACTGCGGAGGAAAGAACGGACTTGACCTTGGATCCATATTGCCCAGCTGGCCCCAGGCATCTCGCTTCCAGCATGGCTTATCTTCCTGAGCCATATGAGTACATTTGTAGTCCTGAGGTTTGCGGCACAGGAAGACCAGGTGGATCTGGTTATCTGATAGCAGGCCTGCAAAGATCTGAATGATCTTGTGAGCAAAGGGAAGCAGAGGCAGATGAGGCCAGGAAGATTGTTACTTACTGGCATTCATGGGTGGGCTGTGTTGCTGGGTTGTTTTGTTTTTGTTTTTGTTTTTTAATGAATGGAAAACGTCAGTAACTGGTGAAGGAAGCAGTGTTGCTGACTGACCTGTCTTCCCGTCTGTGTATGCCCACCTTCTTTTCCAAACCAGGCTTCAGTAGAAAGATCTTCAGTCATCTTTGAACAGTGGTTCTGGCCAGTCTGCCATCAGTTCGGATGTGTGCACGGTCTCTCAGACCAGGACCTCTCCCGAGAGGTCCCCTGACCACATGATGTGGATGACCTACAGGTCTTGCTGAAGACAAGGACTTTAGGCAGAGCCCTCTCATTACCCTGAGGAAGTTTAGCTTATTAGCAGCTGCCTCCCCTCCTTCCCCACAGAGGCCATTTCCACCCTCCATAAACTCGTTAGAAATACAGCATAAATGGCAGTGTCAAAGTCAAAACTCTATTTTTTAATGATAATATCAGCAAATGGTGTTTGAGTTGTTAAAAGAGCCAGAAAGAGAAACAGTTGGAACACCTGCAGTTCATTGCTAGATCCATCTGAGTCCTTTACATTTACTGACTCTGCCCTGAAGCTTTCAGAGTACTTCCCTGTAGGGAGCATTAGATCATGTTCCATTATGTGTGCCATCAGAATCAGACTGAGGACGCCGTGGTTCTGTTTGATTTGTGAAAACTATACGTGTTCTGAGCCAGAAGGAACACAGAGATGAAATACCCCTTTCCCAGTTCAGTTCACGGGAAACTGAGGCCAGGGGTGGGAAGGGACTTGCACAAACACACTCCAGTTGATGGCAGAGCCTGGCCGCCGCCTGCCCTGCTCCAGCGGGCGGTGGTTTTCAGACTTAGCTGTATGCCGGAATGACTTAGGGAACTTTCAATGATCCTGGTCCCTAGGCTCCACCGAGAGTAATAAATCCAAATCCCTGGGAATGGGGCCAAGGCACAAGTGATTTTTACGGCCCCAGAGGACCCCCGTATGTGCCACTGTGGAGAAGCACTGTGCCAGGATGTGTGTCCCAGCATGCTCACGTGAAAGGGAGAGAAGTCTGTCTAACGTGTAACAGAGAGAGAAGTTGAATGTATGTGGTCCTGAGATTTGGTCAGGCTCCGAGCGGCCTTGTTATAACATGAGTACAGCTTAGAATCCCAGCCCTACAACTTAATAGTTGAGTGACTTTTGGCAACTGGCTGCACCTTTCTCAACCCAGTTTTTCCATCTGAGGTGAAAATAGTGTCTCAACACCTTCCTTCCAGGGTTGCCATGGAGATTTGAGATAGTGGATATAAAGTGCTCAAATAAGGCCTGGTGCATCATAGGTATTTTGTAAATAAGCGTTATTTCCCTTAAACAAAGTTAATGTAGTATTTATGGAATGAGTCCCTTGTAGTTGTGCAGCAATGTCTTTTAAAGGACAAGAAAAGGGGCGCCTGGGTGGCTCAGTTGGTTAAGCGACTGCCTTCGGCTCAGGTCATGATCCCAGAGTCCCTGGATCGAGTCCCGCATCAGGCTCCTTGCTCAGCGGGGAGCCTGCTTCTCCCTCTGACCCTCTCCCTTGTCATGCTGTTTCTTTCTCTCTCTCAAATAAATAAATAAAATCTTTAAAAAAAAAAAAGGACAAGAAAAGTTTCCAACGCCAGCCTGTCCGACAACACAGGTGCTTGTGTTCTTATCCCTTTCAGGTCCATCTGGGAAGCGGGATTTGGGTTGATGAGGAGAAATGGCACCAGCTACAAGTAACCCAAGGAGATTCCAAGTACACAAAGAACTTGGCAGTCATGATTTGGGGAACAGATGTTCTGAAGAACAGAAGCGTCACAGGAGTTGCCACAAAAAAAAAGAAAGATGCGGTCCCTAAGCCACCCCTCTCGCCTCACAAACTAAGCATTGTCAGAGGTAGGTCACTGCAGCACAGACGCCACGACTGAGGTGCTGTCCTGTACTCTGTCAGGAAGGTACCAGACACAGGTCAGCAAACACTGAAGCCTCTCCATGCCAGGCCCCGGGCTGGGCGCGGCACCTAAGAGCGGTATGGACCTTGTCCCAGAAGAGCTCACATTTAACAGGGAGGCGAGCTGTGGACGCAAGTACAGTTCGGGTCGCTAGCGTGAGAGAGGGAGGTCTCAGGAGGGGAGCAGACCCCTAGCTGGAAAATCAAGGAAGGATTCCTGGGGAAGAGGGTCACTGCCTTGGGCCTCAGAAGCAGTGCTCCTGACCGCTGGCCTCTAAGTGTCCAGCCGCCATGTTTCAATGAAGAAAGTAGACTCCATCCACATGTACATTTTGAGCAGGCCCCATGCCAGGTTCTAGGGCAGACAACAAATACGTCAGATAATTTCAGGTACCGATGAAGGTGGTGAAGCATCATCACATGCTATGGCAGGACAAAGAGGGCTGGTTAGCCACAGTGGTTGGAGCAGGCCTGCTTGAAGAGGCTGGGGACTGGAGGTGGATGAGGCAGCCCCGTGGAGGTCTGAGGGGTGGTACAACAGGCAGAATAAACAGGTGCCAAGGCCGGCATGCTCAAGGGATGAGGAAGCTCCAGACGGGCACAGAGTCATGAGTGAGGGGAGAGTGAGGTCAGGGAGGTGGGCAAGAGTGGGTCTTGAGGGCCGTGAAGACCACATGAAACAGCTTGAATCTACTGTACTCACAGGAGAAGGGCAGTGGGGTCTGCTGATCGTGGAGTGACCAAATGGGAGATCAGTTAGGACACTCATGCCGTGGCCTCAGATGGAGATGATGATGCCCTGGACTAAGGTTAGAGCAGTGGGAGTGGGGAAATATGGCCAGATTTAGGCTATGTTTTGGAGGTCAAGGTAGCAGGGCTCAGCGAGGTTCAGTGCTCAAGCTGAGGGTCAGGCCCATGGCACCCTGACTCTGGTGTGAGGCTTGTTTTGCTCTAGCGCAGCTGCCCTCCTTGCCTGGCTGACTCATGACTAATTGATTTAGGAAGCCGCTTATTTTAACCTTTAGTCTGCTTGCTCTCTGAAATGGTGGTCCTGAGTTGGGAGGTCGCCCTGAGAAAGAGCCCTTCCTGGGGATGCCGTCCTGCCCTGCTGGATAGGTGACCGACCTCTGACTCCATTATACTTGTTGGAAGGTGACTCAGCAGGTCCCAGAGGCCTTCCAGTGAGTGACTGGCTGGCCCCCCATTGTCATGTTGTGCTCTAAAATCCTCTACCGCACGTCTGCCCCAGGCACAAGTCTGACCTTCTCTGATTCACCTCCACGTCCTTGGTGCCTGGCACGGGTCCTGGCACACAGTAGGACCTCAATAAATGCAGTTTGAACAAATGAAACACTGAAAGCGGCAAACTGATCCCCTGACTGACCCTTGTTGTGATTTCTTGTCAGTCGCTTCCCCTCGTGTCTGAGTTTCCTCAGCTGAAAACTTCCCTCTTCAGACAACTAAAAGGGTAGAATTATAACTTGGGAAGAGTTATGTTTCAACTAGGAAAGAAGTTACCATTCTTTGTTGACAAGTGCACAGCCTCCATGGAGCCGACGTGACACTGTGATGGTCACATCATTGAAGTTCACTGTCTTTCAGTGTTTCTCAGCTTGCGGGCTCTCTCCTGTCTACTCCTGGTGCAGGGTGACAGCAGGTCGAAGTAGGAACCAGGTATCTAAAGCCTGGGGTCGAGCCCCAGCTCTGCTTTGGTTTAGCTATGAGCTTACCCCGGTTCGTACTAGATTCACTTTTGTTTCCCCAAGCCTAGCGTGGTGCCGGTACCGCGCAGATGCTTGGCGTCTCCCTCTGGAAAGCCAGGATCGCCGTCCTTGTCCTGGCCACCCAGTGGCCCACACAGACATTTTGACTCATCCTTAAACCCCATTCAGATGATGTCCTGTGCAGCTAATCTGGCCCCCAGTGCTACAGAACAATCTACAATACCCCTCAGCTATGTGGCGTAGGGCCATCCCAGACTCACGGTCTTCAGCCCCACCTGCCAAGCCCCCCAGGTTTTCCTCACTGATCCACTCCCCCATTTCCCAAGCTCTTTTTAAACCTTCTCTGCTCTTCCTAACATGATAGTCCACACCTCCCTCTTTCTCAAAAGATGGCCGGGCCTCTTCCTACATAGAGAAAATAAAAGTCTCTCCATCTGGATGCCAGCCCCCCTGCCTTCCTAAGTACCTCGTTCCTCCAATTACGCTCCCGCGCTCCCGCTTCCTTCCCAGCATCGTTTAAATAGACTTTGATTCCTCATTTCTTAAGAAAACAAATAAAACACTCCCTAGAGGCCACTCCTACCATCTAGCTGCTGCCATGTCTCTCTTTTCCTTTTCACATCCGGGTTTCTTGAAGGGGTTGTCTACACTCGCTGCCTGTGTTCACTTGTAATGCCCCCGCTGTCTGCTGTCTACTCCCAGCCCTCTACTTCATGTGTTCTTGCCTCGTTTTCCACAGACTTCCTCCTTTGCAGGTCCAGGGCACGTGTTTCGCCTCCTCCCTGGACTGTCTGATATGACCTCTCCTCCCTTACTGAGAAACCATGCCGCAAGCTCCATTTCCTCCTGCTTCCCTGGCTTCTCATCCCCGTCGTGGGCTCCTCTTCTGCCGCCCTGGCGTCTGTGCCCACAGTGTCCTCTCTGTCACTCCACCTAGCGTTCCCTAGCTGGTCTCCCTTCCCACTGTGCCCACGGCCCTCTGTGCGCCCCTGGCCCAGGCTGAAATCCACACTCCTCGTCCTGGCGCATGTCTGCTGACCTGGCCTCTGGGGACCCCTCTGCCCTTCCGTTTCCCACCGTGCTCTAACCACAGGGGCCTCTGTCCCCCTCCTTCCTGTTCCCACCATCTGCCCTGCACACCCTGCCTCCGTCTGGTCATCCAGGGAGGCCTTCCCTCACAGCCCAGTCTGCAGGAGCCTTTCTGTTGCTCTCCGTCACGTCAGCAGCCCCCTACATAAAGTCTCTGCGTAGCGTTTCTTGTTTGTTCCTTTACTGGGTGATTGTCTTTCCCCCCACGCCCATTGGAATATAAGCTTCATGAGCATCTTGTTCAGGGCAGGCAGGTAGTGAGTGCTCCGTGAACATTTGCTGACTCAGTGAATGACGCTCCCAAACCTCTGTTCAGCTCAGTCCACACTTCTGAGTTCCCAAGCCGCACATCTGGGTGCCCACTGGCCATCTCCTCAGCGATGCCTACGTGACACAGCGCAGCCGCACCCCTTCCCGCTCGCTCCTGTCTCCTCTCCAGAGCCTTGTGCCCCTCCTGTCTCCCCGTCTCGGTGAAGGGGAGATGCGTCACGCTTACCTCCTCCACAGGCCTCGTCCTGTCTGTTCTGCCCCCAGATACGTCTCGGACCACCCACTTTTCTCCCTGCCCCACTGCACCTTTCGTAGTCAGGCCATCATTTCCCCCCTACAGGACTCCAGCAGCTTCCAGACTCCTCTCCTCATTATGTAACCAGAGTGATTTTTCAGAAACCAAACACGATCCCATTACCACCACCCCGTCACTGCCAGTCCATGGCACCCAGTGTTAAAAAGTAAGCTTCTTAATGTGTCACGAAAGCACCTTTAGAACCTGGCCCCTGGCCAGCGCTCCAGCTTTATTTTTCACTAATCTATCCCTAGAGTTCTTGCCCTCATGAACTATTGTACTCCCTGAACAAGCCCTGTTTCCTCGTTAGGGAATTTGGAAATGCCATTCCTGGTGCCTAGACCACAGGTCATACTGCCCACCCTGTGCCCGGGCCGCTTTGCCCGGCTAGCTGCTACTACCCATCCGGATATGCTGACGAGAACCTTCCTTCAGGAAGCCTTCCCTGACCTCTCAGAGTGGACGGACACTTCTGTTGTATGTCCCAGAGCCCTTCGTGCCTACCTCTATTCTCTTTTTACTGTATCTCTGCCTTCCAAGGGCCTGGGGAGGTCCTAGCCACAAGTCCTTAGCCACAAGCCCGGAAACGCTTGCCGTGCACATGAATGAGAAGGAAGAATGAGTTGCCCAAGGCCATACAACTGGTTAGATCAGAGCCGGACAGAACTAGGCTTTCAGACTTCCTTGTCTCCAGAGGTTTCTTGTCTTACCAGTGCTGGTTCTTTCTTAACTACAGGCAGGCAGGTTTGAAGTCTGTCTTCTATCCCACCATACACTCACCATTTTTAGCCTAATTCTTTGAGCTCCTCCAGGCCGATTTGGACTGGTCCTTCCCATGCAAGCTCTTTATGGATTGAGATTGCTTGCGTTAATTTGATTTTTACCACATTTAGTCTCATTTGCCGTATAAAAATGACAATCCTTGATGCTCATGAGGATTTTCTTGTCTCTTTGAGTCATTCCTTACGGGACGGCAGCGGGATGGGTGAACATTGACACCATTTTAGAACACGGGAAGCAGGAGGGCTATAGGAGGGTCTTGCTTTAATGATAAGCTGCAGAATGACAGTTAAACCTTATTAAGGTCAAATAACCTTTTGCAGAGTGTCTGAGTTTTCTAAATGAGCCACAGCATTGAGTTCTGGTTAATTTTTATAACTTTTTTAATAGGACACATTAGCGCTATTATAAACCTTGTTAATTAAGCAATAATCTCAAACGCTCCCTCGCAGAGGGAGCCATTCCCAGCAAGTGCAGGTGATTAATATCTAGACTCTAACAAAGCCTTTTAATCAACCTGAGGGGCTGTGCAGTGCTCTTGCCCCCAGGACACGAGAAGGGTGGGGATTCCAGGGAGAACTCTTGTAAACCTTTCTCCATTCAGTCCTTTCTCTTCCTGCCTCTTCTGTGACCCCTGCCAGGGCTCCAAGGGCCATCACATCCACCCTCCTTCTCTCCCCTTCTCTCTCCTCAGCCTCTTTCCCACCCTTCTGCCTTCCAGACAGCTAAAGACAGCACTGGAAGAATCTCCTTGGATTATGGGGTTTGCCATCCTACTTTCACAGATGGTAAACCTGAGACCCAAAGGGGTTACCACTTAGAGGTTGCACAGCAACTAGGACAAGAGCCAGATTCAAACCCCTGAACTTGGAAATGGTTCGCAACATAGGTTGCCTCCCTCACTTGATTCAGGTTCCAGCAAAGTCACTGTGAGTGTCTGCTTCCTCCTGGCCCAGGGCTGGAGATGGCAGGTCCAGGCATTCCTGTCTGTGGGGGAGACACTGGTCACAGTTTTATTAGACCACGGTCAGTGCTTTGAGAGAGAGCGAGCTAGTGAGAGCACAGAGGCTGTCGGCGGCAGAGTGGGGTCTCCCAGCTCAGTCTGGGACGTCCCAGGGAGGCTGAACCTGGAAGAGTGAATAAGGTTTTAGGCAGCCTAAGGTTGGAGCCAGGCTAATCAGGGAAGAGATCACCAAAGACACTGATTTACGGGATAGCCTGGAGCGGGAGGGAATTGCAGGTGGACCCAGCAGAAGGCAGGATTGGAGAGAGACTGGGCCTCCTACCTTCTTGTCTCAGTCCCTGTGGAAAGGCCAAGACAAGATGAAGAGATTAGCGGGCTTGGGAGTAGTCAGGGAACAGTGGAGGTCAACCAAAAGCATTTAAAGTCTTCTCTATGCAGACCCCTTCTCCGTGGGGAGAGGGGGGTGCCCCGGACTCAGAACGCCTATGGCGCATGCCCCTGCAGCATGGACGGCACCAGGAGGCAGGCTGGCTGCACACCCAGGAAGGGCTTGGCATTGGGGGTGGCAGCCGCGGACTCGGCCTGTACTCACCTCCTTTCTGCCCGCCTCTGCCTCCTCCTGCCAGTGGAGGGATCAGCATGTGGTAGGCCCTGCAGTCCCTTGGAGTGCTGACATTCTGCATCTCTGGGCTGGCCTGGTAGACAAGATTTTGTTTATCTTTCATAGTACTTCCTTAAGAGTGGGTCATCATTCCTGTTTTATAGATCAGGAAGTGTAGGTTCAAAGAAGTTAAAATTCTTGCCCACGATTACGTACCCCAGTGGTACATTCCCATGCACTCCTCCAGTCCCCTCATGTCCCCTCCGGTTTCCCTGGGAAAGTATTCACTCATTCCCTTAACATGCATTCGTGTAACCTTGCCCCTCTGCAAGCACTCTGCTAGGCCCTGGGAACAAACCATTGTAGCTATATAAAATACTTGTAACAACTCCATTGAGGTGCAGTGTTCCTTACTGTTTGAAGAAGGCTTGCAAAATGTTTATCTCACATGCTTCATGGCAGCCTTAAAGAAGATAACCTGTGCTTTGTTGTCCTTGGTTATGAGGTGAGGAATCTAGGGCAATGATTTGCCTCAGGTCCCCAGGCGAGGAAGTGGGCTGAAGTCAGGGTCCTTGTCAGACCTTGTCCGAGGCCTGCTCTTGGCTTCATCACATTGCAAATGTCAGACTCAGTAAGTGTGGCCATCCTCAGCCTCAATAGTAATCACCACGATGAGATACCACTTCACACCCACCAGGCTGTCAAAACCTTAATAACCTGAGAATGTCAAGTGCTTTTGAAGATACGGGGCAACCAGTCCTTGCATACACTACTTTTAAGAGTGCCAGTCAGTGCAACCACTTTGGAAAGCAGTTCACTAGGCATCACCTAGTAAAGTTGAGCATGCACACACGCTAGCATTTGGCAGTTCCACGCAGAGGCCCGTGCTGGAGAATTTCCTGCATGTGCACTCCACAAGACACACGCTAGGGTGTTGGTAATTGCAGAACACTGGAAACAATCCCAAGTATCCATTGACAATAAAATGGATCAGCAAATGGTGGAATAGTCCTTTCAAGAGAATACTACCCGTCAGTGACAATAATTGAGCTGCAGCTGCACCCTTCCACTTGGGTAAATCACGTAACCATAATGTTGAGTGAAAAACAGAAAGTCAGAAAGATATATAAGGTATGGATACCCTTGTAAAACAGTTAAAAAACAGGGAAGAGTAAACAGTATGTTATTTAAGAATGTATACATATGTGATAAGATGAAAAGAAGAGAAAAAATTCAGGACAGTGCTTCCCCCTGGTGAGGGTGGGCTCGGGAGGGGCATCCAGGGGCTTCGAAAGGACCAATAATGTCTTATTAAGCTGGGGCTGGTTCGTGGGCACATGGATATTGTATCGTTATTTTTAAAGTAGAGGCCTACAGTTTATTATTTTCTAAGTACACTTGTGATGAAAATTTAAAAATACAGCTGTGCCAGACACAAGACTTGGTATTTGGGAGGTATGTCAAGAGGCTCATTTTCTTTTTGCCCTTTTAAAAGATTGTACTCCAATCCACCATTAATCCTTGGCCATCTTGTTTCTTTCCCCTGTCTAGAGTGTTTGTATGACAGAATAGCACAAGAAACTGTGGATGAAACTGAAATTGCACAGAGACTCTCCAAAGTCAACAAGTACATCTGTGAAAAAATCATGGATATCAATAAATCCTGTAAAAATGAGGAACGAAGGGAAGCAAAATACAATTTGCAATAAACTTTGGATTTTTCATAAAGCCTTATCGTTTTCCTTGCGTGGCTTGTGATTTGCGGGCAATGGTGCTGTCCAGATCAGACCCCACCGTGTGTGGTGGGATATGGGCAGGGAGCCAGCAGGTTTCCAGGGTCATCGGCTTGCCCTGAACTTCGACTCCCCATTCCAAAGAAGTCAGACGGATTTGCTGAGACTCAGGCAGCAACCTGGTGCCAGCGTCATTCTGGGGCTGGGGAAAGCACTGTCTTTTCGGAGGGGGATAAAGTGTCTCTGAGTTGCCTATCACTTGACTGAGAATTTGAACTAATATTTTTACCATTCAAGGACTTCTATCTCTGTTCCTCTATTTTGTTCTATAATAAAGCTTCATTAATTCTTTGATGTAGACAATCATTATCCTCATTTATTTAAGGATATCAAGTGTACAGAGGAGGCGACCAGTGTCCTTTGAGGGCGGAACATTCAGGCTGAAAGCAAGAAAATTCGTAAGGGGTGTGGTTGCTGTCTGCAGATCTGAAGGGCTGTCTCGAAACCAGATTACTTTCTCTTACTTCAAGGGACAGATCTAGGACCAGACGCCTTTCTCACTCAAGATGATCTGAGATCCAGCTTCCTTGATAAATTGAATCCATCTCAGTGAAAGGGTGTAGGGGGCGGTAATGTGAGATGTGGTCCAACGTTACCTTCAGGAAGCAGGGGGCAATGTCACCTTGTGTCAGTTCGTTTATCCTTTTATATCTCAAATGATCTTTCAAGTTACATAATTTTTATCTCATTCAGCAACTGCTTCGCTAAGGTGCCTGGTGCACAATCTGGCAAACCACATTCGATCTTCCTGTTGATTTGCACTTCGTGTAATGCCTGTGAAGTCAGCGTGGTGTATTGGAAATGGCAGGGGTTTGGGGCTGAGCGCCTGGGTTCCAAGCCTGGCTCCCCTGCTTGCTTTGGGCTTAACCTAATCTCTTGAGTTTCCGTTTTCTGTTCCGTAAAAAGGAGATGATATCTACCTTGCAGAGTTGCTATAAGAATTCTTTATATATAAAGTGTTCAATAAATGTTGCCGATTATTATTTTCTTCATTTCTGGTTATTGGCTTTTAGGCATTGGTTGGAAAACTTCGGCCTCTGGTTTCTCTAGTACTTTTATCCGCGAGACCATTGAAGGTCTATAAGCAAAAGGTCAAGGTCAATGAGTAGGGGAGGTGGCTGCCTCTTTGAGGAATTTTATTTTAGTAAATAAAAGAATCCTTTGTAATGTGAAATATTGTATGCTTGATAATAGAATGTGTAGATGTGAATTTCCTTTTGTGGCATTTCCCCAACCTTCCACAAACTAGCCGTGCAATCTTGGGCTGACTGCTTAACTTCTCGGAGTCCTTATCAGTATAATGAGGAAAATAATGTCTACCTCACAGGCTGTATGGATGATTAAATAATAAAGATAATATATGTCAGGACTTTTCTAAATGTTTAACACAGTTTAACCTGTTTCATGAGTAAAGTTCGTGACACTTGGTAGCAGGGTTCGATAAATTCATGCTATTAAAATGGGTTCATTTCAATGGCGTGGGCATGAGTAGTGTGGAATGCATGAGAGACTGGGAAAAAGTATGCATTATTCTTGAGCTCATCCCCCTTTTCCCCTAACCACGGCGAAGACACAGACACCCAGAAGCTCTGTGCATTTCCCTTCAAAGACTATTACCATACGGTAACCACTTTATAGGTGCTTTTAGGTTAGTGGGGGAAATAGTCATGGAAATGTATTTTAAAACGCTGTGAGAGATGTGAAAGTGCTTTCCACAATGTACATTGCCTATAGTAGGGACAGAACAGGGTGTGAAAGATTCTGGGATCTGTGTTCAAATCCTGACTTTACCTCTTCTGGCAGGGTCCTTTGGCCTCTCTGGGGCTCATTTCTTTTAAAGTGGAGATAACGATCCCTAACTCAGGGTTGTTGTGGAGAGTATTCCAGGTCATATCTGGGAAAAGGGGTCTGGAAATCTCAAAGAGCCACACAGATGTTAGTTACGTTTAGCTCATAAGGCAGAATAAAGTCAAAAGTGGATGTGATAAGGAAGGACATAGAGCCAATTCTGATGCGGAGTGGTTCATACCCTAGTTAGACTGAGATGGTTTTGAGCCCCTCTTGTGTACCTAGTGCCCTGTTACTGTTATACAGGGCAAGGCCATCATTCCTATACCTGCAAAGATGAAGAAATGGGCTCAGAAAAGGCTAAATAGCATGTTGGCCCAGGTCTCAGATTTGTCAGCAGTGGAGCCGGGTCAGAATCCAGGTCTGAGCAAAATCCGCCCTTTTGCCTCTTCCCTGAAAGGTGAGTGGGTTGTTAAGGCCTGGGCTGAGACTCTAGGATTGTAATTTCAGGGTATATTTAGAGAGACCCAACCTCGGTAACCAATGGAAATCGGTCTCATTAATTCAAGCCATTTGAAGGAACTATAGTACCATTTAAAAGGATTCACAGTTTTATTACCTTCAAATACATACACAAAATTCAAATTCATTTTGTGCACTAGAGAGTTTCCAAACGTGTCCACTATTAAGAATTTGCTGAGGCTTAAAATACAAACTTCTGGGCCATGGCTTAGTGAGCTTGAGTCAGTAAGTTTGAGATGAGGCTGGGAACATGTATTTGACCACAAGTTCCTCTCTTGAATAGTATCAGTCTAGTAGAAGTCATTAGAAGACCTGCTTTACTGAAGGAACAAGAGTGTTTCCTAGTAAAAAGACATGCTCCTTCCCAAGTGCCTGAGGATACCGGAAACAGAATAAATTTTCTTTTAAATAGCTGAGGCTCCGACCTGAAAGCTTGTTTAGAGTCACTCTTTCCTGATCACCGAGTGCCATTCAGTTGGACACGATGCAGAAGGTGACTTTCAGTTTAGGCCCCAGTGAGCATCCCCTCACTTTCATACTTAGGTTCTTTCTTTCCATTCCTGTGACAGGCCAGGTGAGTCATGGAGGACAGGACAGTCAGGACTGAATTGGCAGAGCCTGGATGGATGGGGTTTGGGCACTGTCTTCAGAAGTCCTGGCAACAAGTTCTCGGTTACCAGACGAACCTAAAAGATGTGGCTTGTTTTTATTTTCTGGCAGAGGAACATGTATGAGTGACTGTTCTGTGCCCGTGGATTTCTTGGATGCATTTCAAATTATGACTTGGTTTTGTAGTTACAAAGAAATAAAAGCCCCTTCACAGAAATTTTTGGAAAAATAGGGAAAAACATTCCAAATAGGGCTACTGCAAGCATCTCTTGTAGTCTCTTTTTGAAAGCCTGAGTATGTATTTTGCATACCTGTGATCATAGCGTATGATCAGGTTTGCATCCTTCCCTTTCCGTTTATCATGTTTCCCTGCTGCTCCGTGAAACCTAACCATCCGTTCCCACATCCACCAAGTGGACGGACGTCAAGCTCTAGTGGAGTAAGCCATCTGCTGGGCTGTGGGGCTAAGGCAGAGGGCAGCCAGCTCCTGAGAGGCCCCACTAGACACACGGGTCCAGCGTGGGAGGTAGAGAGAGCCTGAGTCTAGAGGTCACCTCATTGGAGTTCAGTTCCCAACTCTTGCACTGACTGCCTCACCTGACCTGAGTTACGTCCTCCTTCTGAACACCAGCTTCCTCATTTGCAAAATGGAGGAAATAACGTCCCATTATGGGGTTGTTAGAAGGACCGAGAATGTAATTAAAGTGCCAGGCCGGAGTGGATAAAGGGCCGCCAGGGTGAGAGCTGACATACCTCTCCTCTTCTCTCCCCACACCCATTCAGGTCCTCCCCCCAGTGCCCCAGTCCATTCTCCAACCTGCTCAGACCTCTCACATGGTGACCTTGGCTTTCACACCTGCCTTAGGCCCTCCAGACAGCTTGCGTTTGTCCCACAGCGCTGGGTGCTCATGGGCTTCCCCCACCCCCCACTTGCCCAGCACACCAAGCAAGCCCCTCCCCGCCTTCCGGCTCCCCTCGCCAGCCTCAGCCCCTAGCCCCACCATCCAGCTGCCCATTTGCCCTTCCTTGTCTTTTAGGTTGTTTATAAATAAAACTCAGGGGAAGATTTTTGTGTACACAGTTTTTTTTTCCCTTTATATTTTCTATCATTTTCTTAAGGTCGTTTTACCTGAGTCAGAAGGAATGACATTTCTTTATCATTCTTGATACATAGAATGAGTGTGACTATGTTTTAAATTCTTTTGCCAACTTACTAGGTGAAAACTAGTACCTCATTATATTTTCTTTGATTATTTCTGCGAGTGCACATTTCCCCAGAGTTTGGTTTCTTATTTTCAGTGAAAAAATAAAGGCTTAACCTATAAGCATTTCCAGCAGAATCCATTTCATTTTCTGTGGTTAGTTTTCTCTGGACAAATGTGTTTACCTTGGACATATAAAATTTTTACTTTTGTATGTGCAAATAGACATGTCAACGGATACTTTCATCACTTCTTTCAAAGGGATTGATCAGTTTGTGCCAGCTTCATAGGCTCGTGGAACTTCCGGGTCAAAAGTGAACTTGGAGGTCCTCTACCCAGATCTCCTATCCACTAAAAGCAAATGCTTTTCTAGACCATGCTTGCATACCTTCAGGCATGGGGGAGTCATCTTCCTACCCAAGAGTCCATCCAATTATTACTGTCACTGAGATGTTCTTCTGTTGAGCTAAAAATCTACTTCCCTGAGACTTCTAAGGTCATTCAAATTCTTTCCTCTGAAGTCACACAGAACGCTTCTCCTCATAGCTCTTTACTGAGTTGAAGATGGCAATCATGTCTCTTCACCAAGTAATAAGTAGTTCAAATTCCATTTTACCATTTTCACATAAGGGAGGCTACACAGGAAAGAGTGGGGCTTCTGGACTTAGCCCTGTGTTTGAATTCTGACCACCACTTACTAGTATGTGACCTTGAGCAAGTGCTTAACCCCTCTTAGCTTCAGTTTTCTCATTTTTAAAATGAGAGCCTAATACCCACCTGCCAGGGTGTATCAAGGGCCATGTAAGATAATGTGAGTAAAGCAGCAAGGCATCCAGTATCTCTCAGTTAATTCTAAGACCTCTGACCATCCTGGTTACTCTTCTATGGTTGTGTCCCTAAAAGATAGGGTTCAAGACTGGATAGGAACTTTAGGGGGGGTCTGAGTGACACTAACTAGAGCAGGTTGTCACCTCTTATGCTAGCATATCTCTGTCAATGTGGCCTAACCCTGAACTAGCATTTCCTGTGATAGAATTGTCGCCTGTGGAGTGTATGGCCACCAAACTACTCTGCTTTCTCTTTTTCACTAACATAATACTTGTCCCTTTAGTTCACAGTGTTATAAGAGGAACATAGTTCTTGGAGCCAGAGAAGCTTACACAAAATTCAGATCCTGACTTCACTCTTTGTTAGATTAGAGGAAATTGGTCAAATTTATGATGTCCTCCACCTTGTCCTTTATGCAGTTGTTCTGGGGGTCATACACGCCTGCCGCTATGCCATCCCAGTTCTGGTCTTCAGTATAGTGCTTCTTTTTGTTCCCTTTTCCTTCCCTTTTTCCTTTTAGTAGCTCTTTATCACACACACCCCATTCAAGTGTGTGGTTTTTGTTTTTTTTTAAGGTTTTATTTATTTATTTGAGAAGAGAAAGGGTATGAGCAGGGGGAGGGGCAGAGGGACAAGCAGATTCCCCACTAAGCAGGGAGCCCCGACACGGGGCTCAATCCCAGGACCTTGAGATCATGACCTGAGCCAAAGGCAGATGCTTAACTGACTGAGCCACCCAGGCACCCTTCAAGTCTGTGTTCTTAGATATATTTCTTAAATGAAATACAGGACTTTGCATTTATCCCTCTTCCATTTCATCTTATTGGTTTCAGCCCAACATTCCAGCTGGTTGAGATCTTCTTTTCCATTTGTGTTTAAAATACAAAACAGAATTTGAGGAAAGCCAAAGCCAAAAAAGAAAATCCAGCCATAATCCCAAGAACCGAGCCCAACTGCGCGTCACTCCTGGGGGACCCTCCTGTCTGTCCATGGCAGCACCTCTTTGTTCCTGGTGGTTGGCCAGCCTCCCATGACCCTGCCTTGCTCGTCCAACATCATGTGGCCAACATTTCCCCCGTCTGCTGCCTGATTTGCATAGCTACCATTTTAATGCCCTTCCTGGTATTGAGCTGTGAATACCTTCTTATCTCTTGTGTACGTTTTGTTGTCTCTAGTGTCTTGCTATTAGAGATAATGCTGCCATGATCGTTTATGGTTGTTTGTTTCTTAAATTCCCAGGACTGAGCTAACTGGGTTAAAGGGCAAGAACATTTTATAGTCCTTTCCATGTGTTGTATGCCTTTCCAAAAGGTTCAGCCATGTCTCAAGCAGGGTAGACATGCATGTGTTTTTGGAATTTTTAAAGAAGCATGGTGAATTAACTTTCTATATAGATGTACTTTTTCAACTCCTTTCTAGGCGAATTGTCTGGGCGTGCATTTGGATATGTGAGATCCCTATGGAATTTGATTTCATGATATGCCCTTTTTCCTAGTTTTATAGTGTATACGTATGATCTTTTGTGTCCTAGACAAAATTATCAATAATAATGCTTAGTTCAGTGAAAAGGAAAGAGCCATGTGGTCCTCCACTAAAGACTCTCTTCTCATCATAAATTAGCCTCTTTGGAGCTGGGTTATTCTAGTAGCTAGAACTCCTCTGTCTAGTGAGATCATGCAATGGCTCTAAGATGTGGCATTTGAGCTTCCACCTGAAGGATGAGAATGACTGTCAGTTGACCATTTGTGTGTCGGTCCATCCCTCCCTCTGTTCATTTTACATGTGCTGAATGCCTAGCCTGTGCCCAGCACTCTGACAGGCACTGCTGGTCAGGTCCAAGCAGGGAGTCACACCTCAAGTGTGTCTCCAAACTATGTGTTCTTTCCACTGGTCCAGAAGGCACTCTTTCAGCCCCATCCAATCTGACATCTGAGGATACGGGCATGTACTATTTCATCAACTGAAGGGGAGAGAGATTCTGTATTCTAGCCTCACCATCTGTATCCAGAAGTTTCCCCCATCAGTCATTCAACAAATATTTATTGGGTGCCTGCTATGTGTCAGTCACTGGTCTAAACGCACAAAGGGCTTAAACTCCAGCAGACGTGGAAAGGGATGGAAAGGAAGATAAACAGTAAACATAATAAATAAGAAAATTGCAGAAGGTAGTGAGCACCCCGAGGAAAGGAAAAGCAGTGCAGAGTCAGGGAGACTGTGTGCAGTGGGCGGAAGGCTGGCCTATCAGTGGGGTGCTGGGGGAGGCTCGTCCAGACAGTGAGGTCTAAGCAGAAAGCCCAAGGTGCTGAGGTTGTCAGCATGGGGTGGGCAGCCCTGCAGGACCCTTGCCACGGGAGCTGGAGGGATCCCAGTGGCGGGAATTGAGGGGCATTAAGTACGTCCTGTCTGCCTGGAGCCTCGGTTTTACTCTCAGATGAGAGGAAGGGAGTGGAGGAGAAGAGGAAGGGTGGATTTTAACTGGTACTTGAAGACACTGTATGTAGCAACCAGCAGGATCCTAGCATAGAGGAAGCAATTTCATGAAGAAAATGAAACAGGAGACTTCAAAAAAGATGGGCACTTGAAGGAGGTGGTGGTGAAGAGCTTCTCCCGCCGGCGCCCTCCCTCCGGTCCCTCTGGGAAGCTAGGGGTCCCTTGCTCTGGACAGGGTCGGGGGGCTGGGAGCCAGGCGGTCCTAGGTTTGAATCCACGGCCCCTCTCCTGCTACATGAGTCCCATGGTTCCTGAGCTTCTGTTTCCACATCAGAAAAATGAGAACGGTAGTTCTCACTCTATAGTGTTGGGAGGACAAAATGAAGAAGCACATAAGCCAGTTCCTGACAGAAACGTGGGCCCTGGGGTGGTGCTCGGCTGCTGGCACCCAGACCGCACGTGGGAGCAAAGGGATCCTTTCACGGATGTGTCCTGTCGTTGGACGTGGTGATATGGACGCCGGGCGTGCTGACTAGCTCTGAGACTTGGCAAGCCATCCCTCTCTCTCTCTGCCTCTCTCTCTCTCGGCCTCTCTTCGCCCCTGTAGGGGCACCAAAACAGCACCAAAAACACTGTCTCTGAGGGTTTGCTCTGGTGAAATCCCAAGTGAAAGTGTGTGAGCAGGAGCCTGGCCCTGAATAGGTCCTGGCTAAATCCATGTCCTTTTGCTGGCATAACACCTCGAGTCCCTGGCAGGGCGTGCACCCGTCGTCACCTCCATAGGCACGGCCCCCACCCTTTGCACAGTAAAACTTAGAGCACCAGTTTTATCTAATGAAGGATTATCTAGATGCTATAGACTCTCAGCCTGTGTCTCAGCCCAGGGGTTTCTAAAAAGAAAGCAAAATGGTCACTCCCAGCATGGGAGGCCTGGGTCCAGTGATTAGGTGCTCATTGGATGAATGAATGAGTGAATGAATGAAAGGCTTTATTATTATTACATTGATTAATAATATAAAAGACTCACAGACATTACTGCTTGTGATTCCTCATAGCAGTTCTCTGATGTGTCTTTATTTGGAAGATAAGGGAACAGGCTATAAAGAAGGGTAATTTGAATTTCCTGAGTTACATAGTTAATGGGTGGAACTTAAACCCAAGTCTCCTGAGGCAAGATCCAGTGCTCTTTCCTCTCTACCAGTGGTTCTAAAACTTCAGCCTGCTTCAGAATTTCCTGCAGGGCTTGTTGAAACCCAGATCACAGGTCCTGCCCCAGAGTTTCCGATTCAGCAAGTCTGGCGTGAGGCTCAGGAATTTACCTTTCCATCTAGCTCTCAGGGTGATGCCCATGCTGCTGGTCTGGGGACCACACTTTGAGAATCACTGGTCTAAACAAAGGCACTTTCCCACATTACAATTATGTTAAGTGGCATGTAATTACATCTTGGTGATTTCATACTAATGTGCCATGACCAGCAGAAGCTGCTGATCAAGAGCAAGAAGGATGGGCAGAGTGCCTGAGCCTCACAGCCAACTCTGCTGCCAAGTGCTTAGTGACTCCGGAGGGGAGTCTCACTACTTTGAGACTCACTTTGCTGTGTGGAAAATGGGATTTTCCATCTGCCTTCCAGGGGTGCTGGTAGATTGGATGATGAGGTGATAGATTGGAAGAGGGACTATTTCAAGGAATCAGTAGGGCAAAGCCTCCCTGCTTCATTCATCTGCTGTGCCCATTTCCAGGTGTCAGGGACATGAAACAAAGGAAGAGCCAGACCCCCACGTCCTCCCTCTGCACCAACACCCTCCTGCCCCAAACAGTAACCGGAACTATTGACAAGTACCTATATTGAGTTGTGGATTTTCTCTCTGTGTTCTTGTACTGAACAATTCACAAACTCTATCATAATTACATTCACCATCCACTTTAGCATCTTGGTTTCTCTTCTGTTCACTGATGTATTCCAAGCACCTGGCACATAGTATACACTCATTAAAAAAGTATTGAGTAAATAAATGCAAAGTCAAAGACTCCGTAGGAGGCTGTGGCCCCAATCCAGACCTGAACTAAAACAAGGACCCCAAAGTTGGAGAAAGAGGAATGGAGCAGAGACAAACCCAGGAGTCATTGCAACTCAATCCCTGCGCAGGAAGGACAGGCCTGTCCCTTAGCTCCTGCCTAGGGGCAGGCCACGAGTGTTCCTGATCAGGCCGGTAGTGTTATGGGAAGAAGGAGGTAATAAATGTCCAGGGCCTGGGCCACTCCCACACAAAGAAAGAAGACTTTCTGTGGGAAGAATCTGGACAAGGGATTCTCCTCCCCCCCTGGAATGGGCACCTGAAATTTATCCAGAAACTTTAGTGAGCCCAGATTGCCAGCAATCACACTGGACACCCCTGGACTCATGGTAGCTGCCATCAAGAGAAGCTACACAAGGACCAAACGCAGGGTAGCTTTCTCTGCAGCACAGTTCTCACTCACGGCCATCTGCAGCCCTGTCCAGACCTCAGCAGAGATGGGACTTTCATGCTGGGAAGATTCCGGGGGCTTTAGGATCTGAGTTGCAGACCCAGCCACAGGGGCTGCGGGGATCTGTTCATACTATGCCTGCCCCAACCCCACCCTTACGTACACCTTTCCCTGGTCTGGAGAACGGCGACTCTACTGAAACAGGCTTCTGAAACCAAGGATGTGTCAGCCTTGTTTTAAATTGCCTTGTGCCTCTGCTAGTCTATCAGCCTGGATTGTCACTGTGCACCCATCTTTCTTGCTGGACTGTGAGCACGCAAAGGGGCCACCACGTGTTCCTCCTTGAGTCCCTGAGCCCAGCACAGGGCCGGGCACAGATGCAGTCCTGGACTCTGATGACCAAAGGCTGTGCCAGACCAGCAGTCCCTTCCGCCTGGAGGTTTAAGGCTTTGCGGGATCAAGAAAGCCCTTCACGAGAACGTCATGAGACCTCCCTAGCCTTGTGCCCCCAGGACAGGGCACCACCAAGTCAAGAAAGAAGGAAAGGATTTGGCAGTGGTGAAGTCTGAGGAGTCTGACTTTACACTGGCTGGGGCTGTGTGCAGGCTCCGCCACTCGCATCCATGTGACCTTGAGTGAGTTCTTTAATTGGTCTGGACCTTAGTTTTCTCCTCATAAAATGGAGGTCTCAGGTTCCCATGAGCATTCAGTGAATACCTATAAGCACTTAGAACTGCACGAGACACACAGTCAGAGCTATGTAAATGTTCGCTGTCATTGTGAGCAGGACGCAGGGGGTGGGAGAGCATAACGTTTCAAGGATTGAAGGTGAAGTTGGTACTGGGAGAGGAGGCAGGAGAGGGAGGTAGGTGTGAGATCGTGGAGGGCTTTGGCCCCAGGCTGAGTGCTGGCCTCTGAAGACCAGACCAGCTGCTGAAAAATGAGGCCAGCATCAGTGTGGTGGGTGGCTTGGGGAGAGAGAGGAGTCCAGGAGATTTTTTGGAATAACCCAGGTGAGCGACGATGAGCAGATGCCCATTGTCCTTCCTCCTTGACTGTTGGCACTGCCAGGCGGGAACCAGGCTGTGAGCACCATCATGCAGCAGTCCAGGTGGGACGTGCACAGGGCACCTGTGTCTAGAGCAGCCCCTCCTTCACGCAGCCCTGGCGCTCTGCGACCCCCGTGCAGGGCAGGCCCTCCTCGTGGGGACTCAGCCCCGGCAGAGGCAACAGCGCCCAATGGGGAGATGAACCGTGTCCGGGGATGGGGCCAACTGCAGGCCTGGATATGACTCTGTGTCGGGTTATCCCTGAGCACTTGCTCCCCCGATGCCATGGGAACAGCATCGGTGTGGAGCCAGCCCGGGTTTGAACCTTTTCTCCACTACTTTGAGTAACATGATCTTGGACAAGCGACTGGCTTGGACAACCTTCTGGGTCCTCAGATTTATTAGCCATGTAGAAAGAATACCATCAGCATTGTCTTCGGGCTTTTGTATGAAGTGCTGGGCACACAGTACTCACTGATAGGCACTGTCCGCCCCTCAGCCTGACGAAGCAGGGAGCCAGGGTGGCGTGCTCCGCCTGTGTGGGGCTTTGAGGCTGGCTCGTCCTTCTGTGAGCCTTAGTTCCCCCATGTTTATTTTTTTCTTGAATAAATTTGACACGTAACATCGTGGGAGTTTAAGGTATACGGTGTGTTACTTTGAAACGTGTATACGTTATACTCTGATGGCCCATGTAGGAGTATTTATCACATTACAGACTTACAGTCCGATAAAATTGTCTATATTCATTCTACTGTGCATTGGATCTCCACGGCTTCTTCACTACCCATTACAAGCCCGTTTCCTCAGTTATAGTGCCTGAGACCTGGAGTCTTCCTGCTCCCCCTGCCCCTCTTCCCAGCCTGTGACACATTCTTTCCCCAAACGGGTGCAAAGCCCCTGGCCCTGGATATGAAAAATGAGAGCTGCTTACTATTGAGAAGCTATCATTGTGGGTAGAAGAAGGGAGGCCGTAGTTCCTCTTTCCAATGGCTGTTTAAATTATTTTCATTTTGCTGACTTGGCACTTTTCTGAGCTAAGGAGCTTTGGGAAGCCATTTAAGCAGAAAGCCTCATTGGCTCCAATCTCTGGGGGCGGGGGGGGATTTAACCCTTCGTAGTGCAGCCCGGTGCTGCCTTCCTCAGGGCCCAGGGAGGTAGGTGGGGCGTGGGGCTTTGCAGGGTGGGGCAGCCCTTCACAGAGCCTGGTCCAAGACTGAGCACCCCACATACCTGGAGATTTCCAGTGTTGGCCCATTAAAGACACAGAGGAAATAGAGACTATGGCCAGATTTGAAGGTGGGTTGGGCTCTCCTAGTTTTTAAATTATGATTATAAGGTGGTTTCTTTTCTTTCTTTTTCTTTTGTCTTTAAGACTGAGCTTTTGGCATTTTGTTGGGGGGGACTGGTCACTTTTTTTTTTTTTTTTGAATTTAATTAGTAAAGATACAGTGCAATATTGGTTTCTGGAGTAGAATTCAGTGATTCATCACTTACATACAACACCCAGTGCTCAACATAACAAGTGCCCTCTTTAATACCCATCACTCATCTAGCCAATCCCCCACCCACTTCCCTCCATCAACCCTCAGTTTGTTTTCTATCTTTAAAAGTTCCTTGTGGTTTGTTTCTCTCTCTCCTTTTTTCTCTTTTCCCCACATCCCATATGTCTATCTGTTTTCTTTCTTAAATTCCACATATGAGTGAGATCATATGGTATTTGTCTTTCTCTGATTAACTTATTTCATTTAGCAAAATATACTCTAGCTCCAACCACATCGTTGCAAATGGCATCATTCTTTTTGATAGCTGAGTAATATTCCATTGTGTATATTTATGCATTCATCTAAGACTGAGCTTTTGATCCAAACTTCCTTACTCAGAGTGAGAAGGGTGGCCAACAAAAGCATGTGACGCCTCCCCCACACGTTTCCCCTGCCCAGGCCCAAGAGATCTTTCCAGTGGCTTGGCTGAGCTCCTCCTCTGTCGGTCAGGATCCACACTGAAGACTTTATACATTTAATCGTCACAACAAGAATATTTTAGAATCAGCTTTACTGTCTTTATTTCTCCTGATGAGGACACTGCAGCCCAGAGAGGTTAGCTTTTTTGCACACTGTCACACAGCTAATAAGTGAGAGCATCAGGATTCAAATCCAGGTCCTTCTGAGACGGATCCCGCTGTTCTTTCTTCATGGCCTCAGTGCCTTCTAGTAATCCCATGACTGAGAGCAGGCTGTGTGCCAGACCCTGCCCTCTGGGACAGAGTTAGAGGACTGCTCGTCTCCCCCTAGTTGGGGCTGAAGTATGGCCGTGTCACAAGGTTCCCCTCCACTGTACGAGTTTCCCTTCTACAGCAGCGGGGATGGTAGAGAGACAGAAGCAAATGTCCCGCAGCAGGATAACCGTACGTGCGCGCATACACGTAGCCCTGACTTTCTTCCTAGAGCGAAATACCATCAGCAAACAACGAACCAGAGCCGAATGTATCCGCCTAAATAAATCCCCAAAGCATGCTGTGGAGTCAGAAAAGCAGGTGGTGGAAGGAAACTTAGAGTCAGAGTCGATGTGCGTGAACCCGTCCAACATGCAAACCACCACCGCAGGCTTGTTAAGGGCTGCGGAGCTGCGCAGTCGGTGTGTGAGGACGCGGGCGGGAAAGATGCATGGGCTCTGGGGTCCTCCTGCTCCAGGGTGGGATGGGCAGGGGTACAAAAGAGGCATCTGCCATGTTGTCGCTATTTCACACAAAAAGACAAAAAGGGGACCTGAGGAGCACCTGGGTGGTTCAGTTGGTTAAGCGACTGCCTTCGGCTCAGGTCATGATCCTGGAGTCCCGGGATCCAGTCCCGCATCGGGCTCCCTGCTCAGCGGGGAGCCTGCTTCTCCCTCTGGCCCTCCTCCCTCTCATGCTCTCTGTCTCTCATTCTCTTTCTCAAATAAATAAATAAAATCTTAAAAAAAAAATTTTTTTTTTAAAAAGAAGGGGACCTGAAGAAAAAGAGCAGAAAGCAGAGGGGTTCGGATATATCCTGCAGGAGGGGGGCTCTGCAACACACACCTCTTCTGTGTGCCTGAAGGGCAGACCTGGGCCTGGGGTTCTGGCCTGTGGGGGCCGGCGTGAACCCCTCCCTCACAGGCTCTTGGCAGGATTAAAGGAGGGATCCGTTGAGAGAGCACTTTTCAAACTGTAAAATGTTGTAGGAATGTAAATGGATGCCACCCACGCCTGTGCTCTTTTCTGGTCTGTCTTCCTGGCTAGTTTGCGACTTCCGTGAGGGCAAAGAAGATTTTGAATTCATCTCTTGACCTCGGTCTAAGCTCAGGAGCTATTCCTGGCTCTGGGCCAGAACCCCGGGTCACAAGCCTTGCCGTTGGTCCCTTCCGCCGCTTCTGCTCCCCAGGACCGTTTGCATTGAGGGGAAACCGCTTGTTCCAGGTTTTCACCTCTATGGACATGCAAGATTGATTGCTTAGCGCGGTGTCAGGCACTTATAGAGAGAAAAGTCCAAGGGAAGCCAATCCATGGGTCCTGTGGGCACAGTGAACGCTGTTGGGGTAAGAGCCCACCTATCCAGGCTGTGTCCACTCTGGCCCCACACAGGGTGCTCTCCTGAGCTGCACATCCCCTCCACTGAGTCCCCACAAAGCCCTCACTTGATCCTGCTACGGCCCGAAGGGAGCCCTGTCACAACTCCCATTAGGGAGATGAGGATGCCGAGGCTGAGCGGTCATAATGAGCAGAGCCAGAATGCAAATCCAAGACTGGTGGAGTCCAAAACCTGTGCTGTTCTCCGTGGGCGGAGGTGTCTCCAGGGACTGTGAAGCCAGAGCTGCCACCAGGGCACCCATGTGTGGCAACGAGCTGTAAATCCCCCCTCCTCGTGATTCGGTGGATGGACGGGTGGCTCAGGCAGGGACTGGAGTGGGTAATCACGTTTCCCGGCCGACGGGAGTGGCTGCCACTCGGAGCTCCCTTTGTATTTTGAATATGCAGTCTCTAATTAGACTTCGCCTTAATTGCAAGATTTCCATACGCCCTGCAACTGCCATGCACTCTGTCTGGGGATAAACACGTCCATCAAGCGAGAAGCAAATTGTGGCTGTTGCCTTGGCCCCGTCATCCCGTTTGCTCGCTCTGCTATAGTTCCTCTGGGGACAGACTCAGCCTTCCCCTGTGAAAGTGCTCTGGGGCCCACATTTTAATCAAAAGCGTACCTGCCTCTAGGAAAAAGAGTAGAGGCACAGCTCAAAAGCGATTAAATTTAATAACCAAAAGACCAGAAAAAGAACGCTTTGCAATGCATAATTTCACCATATATTTATTTATTTCATCATGTGGCCACATTCTGTATGCTGTATGGGGACACTTTATTAAAAATGCCATTTATTTGAACAGCAGCAATAATGGAAAATGCACACCTTTTTTTGACACCCCACTGTGTTAAAGACATTTGCGGTTATTAAATTACTCTTGAGTAGAGGAATGCCTGTCTCCAAATTCACTCTGAAGTATTTCAATAAAATGATCTCAAATGTTTATTCACTCAGTAAAGACTCACCCAGCCATTCTGGGCCAGGTCCTCGCTGGTGCGGGGATAACGAGGTGGAGCAGACAGAATCCCTCCCCACCGCCCCAGGAGCTGGGCAAGGGGTGGGGTGACAGAGGCACCTGAAGGCACAGCCCAGGGCCCGGCCCCCAGGGGCTATTGAAGCAGGGATGTTCAAGCTATGAGTGAATGAGTGAATGAGTGGAGGAGGGGCTGGGTAGCGATGAAAAAGCTCTTTGACGCCTTACTCTCTGCAGAGTTGGGACCGAAGCTGTGTGGGGAATGGCAGGGGCACAAAGGAAGGACTGATTCGTTTTCCCTGAGTGCCCTAGAGGAGGTAACCGTGCAGCTTCTCTCGGGTGAGAATGAATTTCAGGTGAGGATCTCAGGGCCTGAGGAAGGTGTAAGGCGCTGCAAGCGGAGGGAATGGAGGGAAGGAGGTGAGGGAAGGCCTGTGGCCATAAACCAACCCCCACGCCCGCCAATGTCTGCACAGGTGCCCCCACTCCCTCCCCTTCTCCGCCGACATCTCCCTCAGGAGAAAGGCGGGCTTTGTGCGGCCAGCCCCTCGGAAGGGGCATGCAGGCCCGTCGCAGAGCTAGGGGGGGGGGGGGGGGGCCGCTCTGGCGCTCTGCTGGGGCTCCGTTTCCGTCCCATCCGGATACAGTTACTTGAATGTTGTCCCGTCCCCACCACGGGCTACGAGCTATGTTTTATAAGCACGATGACCAGAAGAGAGCCTAGCATATAACAAGGGCTCAAAAGTTGGATAAACAGATGGGTGAGTGGATGCATGAACAACTGGAAAAGCTCAGTGTTTCCTCAGCACCTCGAGAGGTTCGGAGCGGGGTCTGGAGTGCAGGGTCCGAGTGGGACCTGCTGAGTGACAAGGCTGCGGGGTGGCGGGCCCCCGGGCTAATGGGCTGGACAGTGCTCTGACGTGGCCACAGGGATGGATGTTAAGGCCGGGAGGGACATGGTCAGACTGGTGCTTCAGAAGGACCGCTGTGCTGGGACTGTAGACGATGAACAGGTGAGGGTGAGAACTGAGTGGGGGAAAACTCAGGAGGCTGATTGAATGGCCCAGCAAAAATGTGGAGACCAGAGCAGAGAAGGAGTGGTGGGAATGAATGGGTGGGGCAGATCAAAATAGAAGCGTGTATTTGGGGTGAAGCCACTGTGACTTGCTGATGAGACAGAGCAGGGAGAAGAGTGGGACTCAGCGATGACCCCCCCCCATTTCTGGTTTGGCTGAGCAGGTGGGCAGTGATGTCATTCACTGAGAGGAGACAGGGACTTATCCTCCGTAGGGGCACTGAGGCAGGGCCATGGAGAAATACTTGTTCTAATCGGAATCCTTGGCAGATCATGAATCACATTGTTTGAAAGCAACATCCAAATATGGGTCTCATGTTTGGGGGTCCCTGCTGAGCCCCAGATAAGCAGTTGGCAGGATTGCCTTTTGAAGTTAAGACAGATGATGGCCTGTCTGGTGAGGGGCCACTCAGAATCTGCCCATCTCTACTGACTGCTCACACCAAGATGTACTGCTTTCGTCCCCATTCCCTTAAAAATAACCATGAGGTAACGGAACGAGCATAGGATTTTCGTTCTGAACAAGTAGGCATGAGTCTCCTCTCCATTATGAACCAGACTCGGACAGAGGCATCTGGTCTCTCTTAGCCTCAGCTTCATCAGCCATAAAATGGGAACAAGGATGCTGTCTTACGGTGTCACTGTGAAGCTCTAGCTGTTGAAGGGATTGAGCAAGCTAAGGAAACTGAAAAGGGCTGCTCAGAGGGGAGAAGCCAGGAAATGCCACAGATGAGCAGGAGGTGGGGGGCAGGGCCCCAGACCCAGGACCCAGCAGGCAGAGGCAGGGTGTGGGGGAGCAGCTCTGTGCCTCGCCTCCTCCTCAGGGGCTTCCTCAGAACCTTGAGGTCAGTCGAGCGGCAGCTGATGCTACAGGTTCCTCAAATGTACCTTCCATCCAGGCTCTGCCAGACCCTTCCAGAGAGGGCTGAGCTTCCCCACACACACAGCACCGTTGGGGCTCATTTCTTAGAAAACTGCCCTCAAGGAAGCTCACCGTGCCCCATCTTGTGACCCTTCCACCCCGGGCACCCATCTCTCCTCTCTAGGCACCCAAGTGGTCCCATGCTGCCCCTCTGTCAGCCTAGTCCCCAACCCTTTCCACTGTGAACAAACTCCCATTTCTGTTCTCTGTCAGAGCCCTCGCCCCCCAGCACCTTCTAGATCCCTCCCTGTCCTCCTGCCTGAAGCCTGGCCATCCCCGGGGGAAAGGAATCCTTCACATCTTTCTCCTCTGGGTTGGCTCCTGGGCCACTCCTCACCTCAGGTGCTGTCTTTTCCAGGAACCTTCCTGAATGCTTTCCCTGGATACTGCTCTCACTTGAATTCTATTTGCTTCTGTGTCTGTCCCACTCGCCAGACCAAGGACTTCTCAAGGACGGTGACTGTGTCTTCCTTCCATGTGCCCCATGCCCAGAACAGCATGGCTTTGCATGGCGTGGGCATCAGTCAAGGGTGCCAAGCGCCCCTATCCATGGAGAGTGGATGCACAGCTGCAGTTTCTCCAGAGTAAGGGGACACTGTGCCCCGCAAGTGGCCAGCAGTACTCAGGGGGGCCCAGAGACAGCCGGGCGGGGCTGCAGGCACCACTCCCTGCAGGGTTCCCAGGAAGCCTGTCTCCCTGGGGCTGCCGTCCTGGTGTCTCTCATGTGCACTTCTGTTTTAACCCCATTCATGGGGGCCACAGCCACGTAATTGGATTGAGCAGACACTGACAAGGTCAATTTGACAATTTCATTAATCTTTTATTAAACACAGGCCCTGAGCTCCAGCCAGGCTCGTCTGCTTGCCGGCCCCAGAACGTGCCTGGCATATTCCTGTCTCGCATGCCTCCTTTGAGCCAGATGTGATGGCCCCGGGGATGCCAGTAGCTACTGGGTCCTTCCTGGGTCCAGGCCTAATGCTGAGCAAGTCCCTTAGCCTCCAGCCCAGCCTGGCAGGGGGAAAGAATTGATATGTGTGAAGCACTCCAAACAGAGTCCGGCCTATATTTAGTGCTCTGCATTAGTATTATTACTAGTACTATTACTACTACTACTATTATTAACTCACAACACCTTCAGATGTAGGGATGAGGACCTCATTTTGCTAAGGAGGAGACCGAGTCCCATCCAGGGCAAAAGGGGTGCTCAGGGTCTTACCATGGGGACAGAGAACAGCAAACAGTGGGACTGGAATGTTGGGAAAGGCCGGGTCCTGAGAGCCATCCTCTGCCTCCCAGGGCAGTTGGACGATTGGAGGCGATGATGGGGACAGTTTGACCCTCACGGTGCCTGGCACGTGCTCAGCATAGGTCTGTTGAATGAAAGCAGGAAGGAATATATATGGAAAGCTTACGCAAGCTGGAGCTACCTTAGGAGTGCAGGGAAGGGCGCACCCCCTTCTGGGGAAGACGGAGCTGGAGGTGGACATGAGCCTTTAGGACTCAGAGAGAAGGGGGGTACAGGAAGCACCAGCCAAGGGGACAGCATAGGCAGAGGCTGAGCTGAAGCAAGAGGGTTAGGAGTGGGGGGCGGGGGAGGGGAGATGGTCCAGGAAGGTGAGGCTGGAGAACAAGGCAGAGGCCACATCCCAAGGGCCTTCGGGGAGCCATGGAAAGGGTTCCGGCAAGGAGTCATGCCATCCAGATTGTGTTTCAGAAAGTTCACTCTGGCTTCAGTAGGGAGGCCCGGAAAAGGATGTACTTAAGGCAGGGAGGTCGTTGGGAGGCTGCTTCAGGAATCCAGGCAAGAGGAAATAGGGACTCAGAAGTTGTGGGGACACAAGGGCAAGGAGGGGCCAGAGCAGGGGGCCAGGGACAGAGGGCCGCACAACCCCGGGCAAAGGCACACTTGCTTTTGGGCTGGGGAGCCGGGGAGCAGGTGCCATGCCAGGGCCAGCTGGTCAACCCAATCACCTGCCCCCTGGGGGCAGCGGGGAGGGTGGTGCTTGCCTGGATAAGTCCATCCCCGTGCTTTTGGGGCCTGTTAATTAGTGGTGACAGACAAGGTGTCAAATGAGACATTCCTGACATCACCATGCCTAGTGCTTGTCTTCATAACTGTAAACACACAAGTTGCCTTCAACACCAAAGGTTAATGTCTTCGCTGGGAAGGCCAGGGACCCTGGCACCCACAGACTCACACGTGGGGACTGACAGACTCTCCCAGAGGCATGAGGGCCATCAGGAGCCCTTGGTTAGTTTGCTGTGATGTCATTCAAGGTCTCAGCCAGTCTCACTCCAACATGCAGCCTCTTCCAGCATCTCTGAACCTCAGGACCCTCCTCCTTTCCTGATCCCAGCTCTCACAAGTGCCCCAAGAGTGCTGCCCAGCCTGTGTCCCCTCCAGTCAATAGACTGATGCCAGCCATGGGTGGGAGGGGAGCAGTGGGGGCAGACAGACAAACAAGGACACACAGTGCGAGGACTGGAGGGTGACCCAAAGAGGAGAGAAGGAAGACTCTGTGAGAGAGGTTATTCATCAGGGAAGGCTTCCCAGAGGAGGTGAGATTTGCACTGGATCTTAAAGAATGGTCAGGGGCTCCTACCTCCATAAGTAAGCCGGTGGGGTGGTGAATTTGGGATATCTCTTGAAGAACTACCTTGTGTCCTAATACCGGTCTTATGTCTGGCTATAAAATCCCTATGGAGATGGAAGACCCAGTTTTACTCCTTTTTGGATCTTCCCAGGGCAGAGCCTGGAGCACCGTATGTAAGGCATAAAAGCACCTTAAGTGGGAAGGGTCCCCACAATGAAAGAGAAGAAAGAGAGAAGGGAGCAGGGATGGTGAGAGAATGAGTGGAGGTTCCCAGGAGGGATCCTTAAATCCCACCTGACCAGTCTGTCTCCCGCTGGGAAGGCTTCCGTGACTGCCCCCTGCCCTAGGACAAAGCCTCGCCTCTTAGCTCAACTGGCAGAACCCTTTGTATCTGGCCCACCAGCCCTCTCCCCCATGTTCACCTTCACCCCAAATGCCACATCGAACACCTTCGGCTTCTGCATTTCCTCAGACAGCCCCAGACAGTTCCTGCCTTCCGGCCTTTGTCTCTCTGCTTCCTCTTTCTGGAAGTTCTTTTCCATCCAGTGAACACATCCTCCGTGTCGTTGTCAACTCCAGTGAGAAGTCTCTCCAAGGAGAACTTTGGAGCTGGGAGTCCTGCACCCCCTGTTTTCACATCCCCACCCTCCAGTACAGGGAAGCTGCTTTCCCTCATTGTCTGGTGAAGGGGGAAAGGTGAGCATCTCCAGTCAGATTGCCCCTGGGGGGGTGGGGGGAGGGCTTGAGGCCTGCTGTACTGCCTGTGAGCTGTGTGACCTTGGGAGAGTTATTTAACCTCTCTGTGCCTCTGGCTCCTCGACTGTAAAATAGGGTAACAGTAGGCTCTATTTCACGGGGTTTTTACAAGGATTAAATCTGTTAATTCTGCAAAGCTCTTAGAAGAATGCCTGGCAGATAGCAAGTACTCACTGAATAGCTGTTGCAACTGATTTTTTAACTTCAAAAGTAATAAAGGGGAATGCAGAAAAATTGGTGGGGGGAGTCCAAAATTAAAAAGAAATAGTATCACCATTCAAATAACTGTTAGATTAGTAGATGCCTTTCTAGTTTTCTACTGAATGTGTTTTTTTGTTGTCTATCTGTTATATACACACCCACTAAATACATACAAATATCACATCTTTCTCTGTAGCTTGCTTTTCTCACTAAACAACATATGAAAATGCTTCAGTAAACAAGCAGTATTTTTATCTGTCTTTACAGCCACAAAGACTCACTCAGAGCCTGGTACAGAACAGACATTTCGTGGAACTTTGTGGAAGGAAAGGAGAAGGGAGAACAAGACAGGCAGGCAGGCTCTGAGCTGTAGGTTTTGGCTGCTTCTCAGAGTCAGTGATAGGGGTTGTCTCTGAGTCCTTCCTTCACTTTAGTGACAGACCCTGAGGCCAGAGAGGGGAGGGGTTTCCCTGAGCTCACTCAGCAAGTCAATAAGAGGGAGACTGAGGCCAGGGTGGTCTTTTTCCTCAGGCCACAGGCGGCCACCCTCCCTCCGCCCCCCAGTGCTCCTGGCCTCGGGTTAAGTTCCCTATTCAAGA
This sequence comes from Mirounga leonina, assembly GCF_011800145.1. Taxonomy (NCBI): domain Eukaryota; kingdom Metazoa; phylum Chordata; class Mammalia; order Carnivora; family Phocidae; genus Mirounga; species Mirounga leonina. The sequence goes on from NW_023270447.1 coordinate 56,236,159, forward strand.
CCTGATGTGTTGCCCTGTAGCCCAGGCAGGGACAGCCTTCTCACCCTGGTCTGGCCACGCTTTGGGGCCTCCCCATGAGCCTGAGTTTGCAGGAAAGACTGGGTCTCAGGCAGGCAGGCTTAGGGAAGGAAGCAGATGGAGATGGCCAGGGGGAAAAGTCACCAGCGCCAGGCAGACTTATTTTCTGTATCCCCAGATGGTGGCAGGCTACCTCTCCGAGGCAACGGTACTTTGGAAAATCATCTTCCTAAAAGAAGGGACCAGGCTTTAGGCTCAGCCGTTCTAATCCGTGGCCCAGACAATCTCCTGGAAACGGGGCTCTAAGTATGGCCTCCCTTGCCCAACAGACCTCAGTGGGCCCACGGGTGGCAGAATAAAGCACCCCTTGGTAAGAAGGGGTTGTTTTCTGGGACCCTCCCCACAAAGCCCCCAACCATTGCTCTCTGTGTCACTCCCACAGTGCCTCTGGGGCTGTGCAGATGCTGTGCCCTCTGCCTCAGAGCCATCGTGGTCTCTCAAGGCCTTTCTCCTCTCCCTCAGAGCGGCCATTCCCTCTGCAGGTCTCCTCGGCCCTGAGCTCACAGCCAGCCTCCGTGCTCTGCCTCACAAAACCTTTGCACCCCCGCACGCCTTCAGTGGGGCTACTGCCCTGCCCCTGAGTGCCCTTGGGCCCCGTTACAGAAGGTGTGCCTGGGCGGCTGAGCAGAGGGTGGTTCTAGAGCAAATGCCTGGGTGTGGGCTTGAGGGTGAGGCCATCTTCCCACAAAGGCCACCTTCCAGCAGATGTGTGCTCGTTAGCTGGAACCCTGTAAAATCCTGTGTCGCCTTGGACAATCCCTCCACCTCTATCTGAGCCTCAGTTTCCACACTTGAAAAATGGCAATGACCCTGCCCACATCACAAGGTTAAATGAGCAAACGTGTAGGAAACACGGAACGCATAGAGAATGCTCAGCAGTGTTCCTTCTCTCCCCTGCCCCTTTCCTTTCCGAGAACATCACTCTCAGACTCACAGAGTAAAATATTTCTAGAGGCCAAAAGTGACCCCAAACCAAAGTAGAAAAACAAATCTCACCCCTGATTGGATAAGTCAAGGCCCTTACTTGAACTCCAGCTGGGGTGTCTCCCTGCCAGACTCTGGGGTGGACCCCTCTGACCCGAGCGCCCCGCACTGGCCATTCCAATGGGCAGCTGCAGGGAAATGCCCAATTTCTGGCCCGTGGAGTCTGCGCCTCCACAAAGCTGGATTTAACGTGAGAAGCACACCACACACCAGGGAGTTTCTGCCGGGGAAGATTAGTCTTTGTCACCTGCTAATGTATAATTAAAGAGGCTATTTCAGCAGAGCACTGGGATGACCACCAGCAGCCCCAAAAATGCTTTCTGGAAGATGATGCCCCAGGTATGTATTGATTGGCCCCAGCACGTGGCAGAATCTCAGCGGAGGTGCTCTCTCTCTGTCCCTTGGCAATGGCAGTCTGGCTCCAGTCGGCTGGGCTAGAGATCCCATATCTGCCCGGTGCTGATTAAGTCCTTCTTGCTGGGCCAGGAGCTAAGCCTTCAGGCAAGTTCAGGGCAGGAAGGAGAGCTGGGGAGAAGGTGACTGGTCTCCCAGCTGGGGTACTTCACTCAAGGACAACCTCAGCAATGTGCCCAGATGGCTTAAACTGTCCCCGTTCAGTGAATGTTCCAGATGGCTGAGGCTGACCCTCTGGAGCGTGGCCACCTTGGATACAGTTCCCCTGGTGTTCCCCTGCGGCTGCTGAGGGGAACTGTATTCAAGGAAGAGTTCTGGACTCAGAGGTCAGAGACCTTGGACGCGGTCACTTGTTTCATTCCTTGAGTCATCCATCTATTCACTGCTGCATTCATTCATTTACCAAATATTTATGGACTTGCTACAATATCCCTGGCCTGTTCTGAATGCAGGTATTTGAAAGTCCTCATGGAGCTGGTATTCTAGCAAAGGGAGACAGACAAAAGGACAAATGGGCAAGCAGATTTATAATGGCAGGTAGCGATTACTGCTTCACAGGAAAGGAAAGTGGGGTAGCAGACACATGGCGCAAGGGTGCTATTTAGGGAAGGTCTTCTCTAAGAAGGTAGCAGTTGAGCAGAGACCCGAATAGAGCCAGAAAGCCACCCCATGTGGCAGCTCGGAGACTGGCATTGCTTTGCAGACCTCGGGATGAGCCCATGTGGAGCCCCCAATGCAGGGAGTGCTAAGGTGTCCCAACAAAGGCATGAGGCCAGGGATGCGTGACGTGATGCAAGAGGGAAGCAGTGTGGGGAAGTGGACGGGATGAGATGGGCCGTGCAGCAGGGACCAGAGTTGTGGCTGCCTCAGGGGACCCAGAACTGGGCCAGGTGTGTGGGGGTCAGACAGGGGGTCGTGTCTTCATCTGTGGAAGTTTGGCCAGACCTGGGAAACGCTTCCCACTTCTGAGCTCCAAACTTCAAGAGGAAAGGAAACATGGAACAGTCAGGTTTCTGGAAAGTGTGGTCAGGGAAGGAGTGAGGGTCATGCTTAGAGGTTCTGTGGACCTGACTGGAAGCCCACATCGCCTTCACCTCCTCTTCACCACCTCCTCACAGAACTGCCACGTGGTGCACACATCCGAGAGGGAGGCCAGGGCATGCAACCTGACCATGTGCTAAAGAGGAGAGTGACGGTGTTAGCCAGCTCCGGAAGTCTCTGTCCCAAGGGGTATGGCAGCCGCCCTTCCTCAAAGGCTGTTGTAAGCACAAGGGCCTGTGGGTTCGTGGCGGCTGTGAAGGTGGGGCGGGGGGTGCTGCATGGTGAAGGGATTCCCGCCGGCACCTGTGTGGATGGCAGAAACAGGCTCGTTCACCTGGAGCAGGGCAGACCCAGATTTGTCCATTGGTGCGGAGCTCTCTGGGGAATAGGGTGCCTCTTGGAAGTCCCAGAACTCATTCCACGACCACCCAGGCTCACAGAGGAAGACTGATGGAACCCGCGTGTGAACGCTGCCCTTCACCTCTGTCTCCCCACCAGCCTGAGAGCTCCTGGGCCTCGGGGGTGTGGGGTTCCCCACCGTGGCCTCAGCTGCCCAGCACATGCTTGGTGTGCCGAGCCCCGGGGTGCCGCGGCACAAAGACTTGGGTTTCTGAATCAAACAGCCCTGAGATCCACTCCCATTTCCACATTCACAAGCCATGTGATCTCAGAAGTGTTACTTCATCTCTCGGAACCTCGGTTCCCCCACCTGTAGCGTGGGTATAATCCATTTCACAGGGTCCTTGTGAAGGTTTCAAAGAGAAAGTTCTGAATTGCCTGGCACCATACCTGGCACACAGAGGGAGTGCAAATGTTGTTTTTCTCGTCCTTCTGCTCTTCCACCACCCAGGATCAGTGTGCCAGAGCTGCAGACCAGAGCGGGCATCAGAAGGGACAACATCATTCTGTCACTCCGAGTGGTGGACACAAATGGAGGCTGACTTGGCAAAGGGCCACCTAAGTGCTCCCCCAACATTGGGTTGTTCCCAAGAGCAGCAGGGAGCACATCCACCCTGGTCAGAAATTTTGCCACGACTCGCTGCGTCGGGTTCCAGGTTGGCCACTGGAACCTTGTGTGCAACTGGGGTGGGCCTTGGAGCAGTTCTGACACCCGGGCCGCCCTGGTCCTGAAGCCTCCCTGCCTGGGAGGGGTGGGCAGACTCCCTGCCTAGGAGGTCACCGTGCCTTTTCACCCAACTGAGCAGAGCAGAGAAGGACTGTGTCCTCCGTCCAGCTGTCTCCTTTTAGCCATGGTACTGACTACTTTCCCTGCGTGGTGGCCTCAGGCCAGCAGCTTTCCAGGGGTGTGTAAACAAATGGTCCCCGGGAGAGTGGGAGGGGAGGCCCCAAGGGTGAGGACTTGGGGATGGGAGGCATACCAGGCTCCCGGGCCATGCCAGCCACGGGCTCTGCCCTCAGGCTTCCTCCTGGGCTGCCCGCCAGTGCCCGAGGCCAGGCAGGGGAGCAGAGAACCAGCTGTAGGGCTTTCGCAGAGAAGATTTGAAAGAAGTCATCAAGTCTCTCTATGCTTCCATTTTCTCCCTTTTCCCAACTGAAGTAAATGAGCTGCCCATCGTTGAGAGACTCTGTTAGAAACAATAACTATGTGATTATTTTATATGTGTACAGAAATTCAGAGCCAGTGAAGCTCTTTCACCTTATTTGATACTCAGGAGACTTTATACAGATCATCTTGAATTCCCACAGTACCGCCTGAGGCAGATATTTTTATCTGTAGTTTTAGCCAAGGACACAGGCTCAGAGTGGTCCATCACATGTCTGAGGTCACACTGCTGGTGAGTGGCAGAGTTAGGATTTGAGTCCAGGTCTACCTGGCAGAAATCTCATGATTTTCCTACTCACCCCCTGTGAAAGTAAGCTTGATAAAAGCACAAAAGAATCATCAGGAAGGAAGCCAAGCCTGGGCCAACTTCTTCCTCTCTCCTTGCTGCCATGGAGTGCCCACCCAGATTCTCTATGATATGTTTGTGAATCGATGATGGTGTGACAGGGGTCTGGGTGGCACCCAGTGCTGAGCAAAGGAAGTGAGATGTGGTCTGCCCCTTCCTTCCTTCCTTCTTTCCTTCTTCCCTTCTTTCCTTCCTTCCTTCCTTCCTTCCTTCCTTCCTTCCTTCCTTCCTTC